>NC_058410.1:51498271-51804978 GCF_002201575.2 Neomonachus schauinslandi | reverse complement strand
TTTCTTTCTTTCTTTCTTTCTTTCTTTCTTTCTTTCTTTCTTTCTTTTAGAGAGAGAGCGTGTGCATGCACAGTGGGGGTGGGGAGGGGCAGAGGGAGAGGGAGAGAATCTCAAGCAGGCTCCATGCCCAGTGCAGAGCCCAAAGGGGTTGCTCGATCTCACAACCCTGAGATCATGACCTGAACTGAAATCAAGAGTCTGACGCTTAACCAGCCAAGCCATCCAGGCGCTCCTGGTCCCCTCCTTTCTATTCCCACTTCTATTGCTTTGGTTCAGGTCTTTATCACCTCTCACATAGAGTTTTGGAATAGCCTCCTAAATAGACATCTAGCCTCTGGTTGTTTTTCTTCATTCAGATCTCACAGAAATCTTTATCAAAGGCAGTCTGATCCTGCTATTCCTCTGCTGGATGGCTCTTATTGCCTACGTGGTAAAATCCAAACGTGTGCCTGTCATACAAAGCCCCTCCTAGCTAGTTTTTGCCTCCTAGTTCTGCAACACTCATTTGTAATCTTCCAGCTTTATATATTGCTTGTAGTAGATTGCCCAAAACAGTAGATTCTCTCTTGCTTTCATAACTTTGCATAAATAAGCAATATAGCATGGTGGTCAAAAGTGTGAGCTTTAGAGCCAGACTGCTTAAGTCCAAATCCTGACTTTGCCACTTAACTAGTTGTGTGAACTTGGGCAAAACACTTTTTCTGTGCCACAGTTTCCTAATCTTTAAAATGGGAATAGTTGTGCCTCATAGAGTTGTTATGAGGATTTTACTAAGTTAATTTACATAAGCATTCAATAAATGTAAGGTATCATTATTTTTATTATTATCACACTGTTTCCTTTGACTGTACACTTGATCTTCTCCACTACCCATTCTCTCACTGTCTTTTGCCTATCAGATCCTATTCATTCATCTCATATCACTGTTTAAGGACTACCTCCTTAGGGCGCCTGGGCAGCTCAGTTGGTTAAGAGACCGGCTCTTGATTTTGGCTCAGGTCATGATCTCAGGGTCCTGGGATTGAGCCCCTAGTTGGGCTCCGTGCTCAGCAGGAGTCTGTTTGAGGATTCTTTCTTTCTCTCCCTCTGCCCTTCCCCCCGCTTACATGCTTGCTCTCTCTCTCTCTCTCTCTCTCAAGTGAATAAATAAATCTTTAAGAAAAAAAAAGAACTACCTCCTCCAGGAAGCCATCTCTGAAATTCCCAGACTCTCTTATGATGATCCTCTGGGTTCCTGTAGCACCCTTTTGTAGTATAATTAAACTCTGAATGCTTTAAGGACGACCAGTATTTTTCATATGTATTTTTCATCTCTGAATGGCCAGTGAATGAGACTTGATTGTTTTGTTGTTTCTTATTTGCTATAGATTAGGAAACGCAGTTAGAAAGGGAAGGGATATTCTGTTAGAGACAAGTAAACAGCTCATAAGCAGACTGGAAAGCAGAAGATAGCAAGAGGTGAAAAGACAGAAAACAAAATCTGTAAGTCTGGAACTTTCCAGTGAAGGGACAAACAGTCCAAAAAGTATCAGTGTGGTTCTCCAAGTATCACAGTTTATAATTAAAAAGCTATGATAATATCCTAAGTCATCCCAAAGATTAAATTGTATAGAGTATACTTGGCCTAAAAGGAAGGAAAGTAGGTTAAACATTTTAGAAATAATTCTTTTAAAACTAGTTGAAATCAATTTTGGCAATTAAATAGATGAGCTTCAGTTATTTATAATTGTTTAACAGCTCACCCCTCCCTGGGCTGCCTGAGTAATCAGTGCATTCCCATAATTAATTCTTTTGAATGCGCCCCAACTGTGTATGTGGATAGTCGGGGGGGGGGGGCAGGTAATAGGCTAAGAAAGTGAATTTGTGGCAATTAATGTGAGCACTGTTAACTTTAAAATTCATTATTTGTTGACTCAAATTTCTAAATTCTTTATACATTTAATAATTTTGCCATCAATCTTTCTGAGGAGAAATGGTTAGAAACAGTTAAGTTCGACAGATAAATATAATAAACATTGTAAGAATGTTCAAACTCTTTCAAAATAACTGATAAGAAAGTTAGAGCTTTCTGAAAAAATATTATCAGTAATATTTTAAAATCCTAAGATTTATGATTTACTTACTTAAGTAAAATGATATTACAATAAGACATTGTATGCAAAATATATACCAAGGTACACTATGTGATTATTTTTAAAACTTAGGATAGTATTTACAAAATTGTTGGGTTTAACCATAACAAACATTAGCATAGAGAAGTAGGGAAAAGTTGTTGATCTAACAAATTAGTTTCAGGGGATTCATTTTACAATTTTTTTTTTCTTTGATTAGGCCCCGAGGATGCCCTGCCCCTTTGCAGAACACAGCAGTTTGGACTGCAGAAACTTACAAAAGAAATAAACATAATTGCCCTCCCTGAGTTTCTATTGATATAGGAGGCATAAGACCCTTAAAAATGAGATGTACATGCCCCAACAGATATCCATATAAGTTATCAATATTGTACATCTTCAGCTGTTTTCTTCCTCTGCAGAAATCTAGCTAAGAGGAAACTATTTGCATAAAAATACTTGTTTCTTATTATAAAACTGATATGTGTTTATTGTAAAGAATGTATAAGAAGGTTGAAATAAGAAAATGAAAGTCTCCTGTTGTTCATCTATTAACATTTTAATATACTTACTAGTCTTTTATATATGCTTATCTTTATCCCTTTTAAAAATTGGACTGTAATTATGTAATTTTATATTCTTCTTTATTCACTTTATATTAAATCAGAAGCATTTCCTCATGAACTGAATATTCAAGATAAACTACAGGTAAAGATGATGGGGAGTCTAACCATTTAAGTAATCTCAGACATTGTAAAGTTCTAAACTTACTGGATTCAAATTCAGTAAGGAAAAATCTAACTTTCTAATTAGATAAAATGTTCATAAGTCTAGATATTTTAAATTCAGCAATTGCTAAGTTTGCTTGGAAATCAATTAGCTCTTATTGCGTGGCATTGAGTTGAATTAACTGTGCACATAACAACTAGATGCTCTATTTTAATTTATAAAATATTTGTAAAAGATTGGCATTACTTTATATTCTTTAAAAAAAACTTAAATATTGTTGTACTCAGATGATCATATTTCTCCTATCCAAACTCATTTAAGATAATGAGTGTGAGGGGAATGCACAAGAACACTTCCCCAAAGCCATTGGCTGGGAAAGAAAATGAGAGGGGCTGTTTTTCCTGAGTTCTTGTACCCAGCAGGGCTCAAAAACTGGAGTTGTGAAGGTCAGCCAGGCTTGGCTAGGATAGAGCCCTGAAGGCGCTGCCTTGTTCCTGCAAAGAAGGCAGGCAAACAACCCAGGGGCAGACATGTAGAAATAGCCATCCGAGGAATGCCTGGGGCACACAGTGAGATTATTCACTCTTCCTAGAGCTGTCCCTGAGAGGTAGCTTCACAGATACCTCGCCAGGGACAAAGGAGCAGGAGCAGGTGGACACTGTTTTTCTCCCCCACTCCTCAGCATAAAAAGAGCCACCTGTGGAGGGCAGCTCACCCCAACACGAGCTGCCTAGACTGCTTGCAACAAGTCCCACACCTCTGTGCTCCGGTGTGACAGCCCTTCTCAGTCAAACCTCCCTCGGTCCTAGCGTGGTGAGACTCTCCCCAGAAGATCAGCACAGGCCTCTGCCCACACCACATCCCTAAAGCCTGGAGTCTTCAAAGTCAGCAGGCTTGGCTGGGCTGGAGCCAGGAGGGCACTACGCTGCTCCTGGACAGAAGGCAGGCACACAACCTGGAGGCAGACAGTGTGGAAACAGTGATCTGAGAAATGCCTGGGACACCCAGAGGGGAGATTATTTGCTCTTCTCAGAGTGCTTTCCTGAGAGCAACAGGCACAGAGACCCCTGTCTAGGGACAAAGGAGCAGGCGGGCACCATTTCCCTCCCCGCCCCTCAGCATAATCACAGAGACACCTGCTGTAATCAGTACAGCACCAGCACTGGCTGCCTAACCTATTTATACCAAGTCCCACACCCCTGCATTTTGTTGGTACTGCCCTTCTTGGTCAAGTTTGCCTCAGTCCCAGCGCAGTGGCCCCTTCCCCAGAAGACCAGCAGAAACCCCTGCCCACATCTCCAACCAGAGAGTTCTGCAGGGCTTCAGTTCTACCGGAAGTAGTATCAGGTCTCATTTAACAAGCAGACCAGAGTACACCTAGTTAAAACATACCACATTCTGGCCAAGGACAAAACCTTGCCCACTGCAGGCAAGGAGAGCTTCTGCAGACAACTGGCCTGAAAGATAGAGCAGCCAAAACACAGCAGCAGAGTGCATGCAGCAAACACTAGAAACTTGCCCTGAAACACCAGGCCCTGGACACTATATGACCTTTTCTTCATTAAGCCATTACTCTCAGGAGCAGGAAACAGAAGAGGCTTTTTTAACCCAGAGAAGAAGATGGAAACTTAGACAAAATGCCAAGACAGAGGACTTCATCTTGAAAGAACAAGATAAGGTCACGGCCAGAGATTTAAGTGAAACAGATATAAGTAACATGCCTGATAGAGAATTTAAAGCAACAATCATAAGGATACTCTCTGGGCTTGAGAAAAGAGTAGAAGATTTCAGGGGGGGGGCCCTTACTACGGAGATAAAAGAGTTAAAAAACAAATGAAAAATGCAATAACTGAAATTTGAAACAGACTTGATGCAATGAGCACAAGGATGGAAGAAGCAGAGGAATGAGTAAGTGATATAGAAGATAAAATAATAGAAAATAATGAAGCTGAACAAAAGAGAGAATTATGGAACACAAGAATAGACTTAGGGAATTCAGTGACTCCATCAAACATAATAACATTCATATTAAAGGAGTCCCAGAAGAAGCAGAGAGAAAAGGGGGCAGAAAATTTATCTGAGGAAATAATAGCTGAGAACTTCCCTAATCTGAGGAAGGACCACATCCAGATCAGGAGGCACAGAGAACTCCCATCAAAATCAACAAAAGCAGGCCAACACCAAGACATATTGTAATTAAATTTGCAAAATATAAAGATTAAAAAATCCTAAAAGCAGAAAGAAGTCCCTAACTTAGCCCATAAGGCTAGCTGCAGATCTCTCAACAGAAATTTGCCAAACCAGAAGTGAGTGGCATGATATATTCAATGTGCTGAATGGGAAAAATCTGCAGCCAAGAATACTCTAACCAGCAAAGCTATCATTCAAAGTAGAAGGAGAGATAAAGAGTTTCCCAGATAAACAAAAACTAAAGGAGTTCATGACCACTAAACCAACCCGGCAGGAAATATTAAAGGGGACTCTGCGTGGAAAGACCAAAGGTGACAAAGACTAGAAAGGAACAGAACAAATCTCCAGAAACAACAACAGAACAAGTAATAAAATGGCATTAAATACATATCTATCAGTAATTACTCTGAATGTAAATGGACTAAATGCTCCAACCAAAAGACATAGGATGTCAGAATGGATAAAAAAATAAGGCCCGGGGGGTGGGGGGATGGGTTAGCCTGGAGATGGGTATTAAAGAGGGCACATACTGAATGGAGCACTGGGTGTTATACACAAAACAATGATCATGGAACACTACATCAAAAACTAATGATGTAATAATGTATGGTGATTAACATAATAATAAAAAAAATAAGGCCCATCAATACGCTGCCTACAAGAGACTCATCGTAGACCTAAAGACACCTGCAGATTGAAAGGGGATGGAGAAGCATTTATCATGCAAATGGATATCAAAAGAAAGCCGGAATAGTAATACCTCTATCAGACAAACTAAATTTTAAACCAAAGACTAACAAGAGATGAAGAAGGGCACTATGTCATAATAAAAGGGACTATCCAACAAGAAGATCTAACAATTGTAAATATTTATGCCCCCAACATGGGAGCACTCAGATATATAAAACAATAACAAACATAAAGGAACTAATTGATAATAATACAGTAGTAGTAGGGGACTTTAACACCCCACTGACATCAATGGACAGATCATCTAAACAGAAAATCAACAAGGAAACAATGGCTTTGAAGACATGCTGGACCAGATGGACTTAACAGATATATTCAGAACATTTCATCCTAAAGCAGCAGAATATACATTTTTTTCAAGTCCAGAATAGATCACATACTAGGTCACAAATCAGGCCTCAAAAAGTTGCAAGAAGAGTGAGATCATACCATGTATATTTTCTGACCACAATGCTATGAAACTAGAAGTCAACCACAAGAAAAAATCGGGATAGACCACAGACACATGATGGTTAAACATCATGCTACTAAACAATGAATGGGTCCACAGGAAATAAAAGAATAAATTAAAAAAAAAAACCATGGAGACAAATGAAAATGAAAACACAATGTTCCAAAACCTTTGGGATTCAGCGAAAGCAGT
The DNA here is from genome assembly GCF_002201575.2 of Neomonachus schauinslandi. Taxonomy (NCBI): domain Eukaryota; kingdom Metazoa; phylum Chordata; class Mammalia; order Carnivora; family Phocidae; genus Neomonachus; species Neomonachus schauinslandi. Next base: position 51,798,555 of record NC_058410.1, on the reverse strand, counting down.
CCCAGGAGGAAAGTATATAGTAATACAGGCCTACCTCACAAAGCAAGAAAAATCTCAAACAACCTAACTTTACACCTAAAGAAGCTAGAAAAAGAACAACAAATGAAGCCTAAAGGCAGCAGAAGAAGGAACATAATGAACATTAAAGCAGAAGTAAATGGTATGGAAACTGAAAAAACAATAGAACAGATCAATGAAACCAGGAGCTAGTTCTCAGATTAATAAAATTGATAAACCCTAGCCAGACATATCAAAAAGAAAAAAGACCCAAATAAATAAAATCACAAATGAGAGAGGAGAAATAACCAACACCACAGAAATACAAACAATTATAAGAGAATATTATGAAAAACCGTATGCCAACAATTTGGACAACCTAGAAGAAATGGATAAATTGCTACAAACATATAAACTACCAAAACTGATACAGGAAGAAATAGAAACTTGAACAGACCAATAACCAGCAAAGAAATTGAATCAGTAATAAAAAAATCTCCCAACAAAAGTCTAGGGTCAGATGCCTTCACAGGTGAATTCTACCAAGCATTTAAAGAAGAGTTAATATTTATTCTTCTCAAACTATTCCAAAAAATAGAAATGGAAGGAAAACTTCCAAACTCATTCTATGAGGCCAGCATTACCCTGATACCAAAACCAGATAAAGACTCCACTAAAAAAGAGAACTACAGGCCAATATCCCTGATGAACATGGATGCAAAAATTCTCAATAAAATACTAGCAAATCGAATCCAACAGTATGTTAAATGTATCATTCACCATGATCAAGTGGGATTTATTCCTGGGCTGCAGGGGTGGCTCAATATTTGCAAATCAGTCAGCATGATATACCACATTAATAAAAGAAAGGATAAGAACCATATGATCTTCCCAATAGATGCAGAAAAAGCATTTGACAAAGTACAACATCCATTCATGATAAAAACCCTCAATAAAATAGGTTTAGAGGTAATATACCCCAACATAATAAAAGTCATATATGAAAAACCCATAGCTAATATCCTCAATGGGGAAAACCTGAGAGCTTTTCCTTTATGGTCAGGAGCAAGACAGGGATGTCCAGTCACCACTGTTATTTATCATAGTTCTAGAAGTCCTAGCCTCAGCATTCAGACAACATGAAGAAATAAAAGGCATCCAAATCAGCAGTGGGGAAGTCAAACTTTCACTATTTGCAGATGACATAATACTCCAAATAAAAAATCCAAAGACTCCACCCAAAAATTGCTAGAATTGATACACGAGTTCAGTGAAGTCAGGACACTAAATCAATGTACAGAAATCTGTTGCATTTCTATATACCAATAATGAAGCAGCAGAAAGAGAAATCAAGGAATCAATCCCATTTACAACTGCACCAAAAACGTTAGGATACCTAGGAATAAACCTAACCAAAGAGGCAAAATATCTGTACTCTGAAAACTATAAAACACTGATGAAAGAAACTGAAGAAGAACAAAGAAATGGAAAGACATTCCATGCTTGTGGATCGGAAGAACAAATATTGTTAAAATGTCTATATTACCCAAAGCAGTCTACACATTTAATGCAACCTCTTATCAAAACACCAACAGCATTTTTCACAGAGCTAGAACAAACAATCCTACAATGTGTATGGAATCACAAAAGACCCTGAATAGCCAAAGCAATCTTGAAAGCATCAAAATAAAAAGCAGTTTTCTTGTTGTTTGTCTCTTTCTTTTTTTCCCTTTGTTCATCTCTTTTGTTTCTTAAATTCCACGAGTGAAATTATATGGTATTTGTCTTTCTCTGACTGACTTATTTCACTTAGCATTATACTCTCTAGCTCCATCCATGTTGTTGCAAACAGCAAGATTTCATTCTTTTTTTATGGCCCAGGAATTGTCCATTCTGTGTGTGTGTATGTGTGTGTGTATATATACACCACTCTTCTTTATCCATCCATCAGTCGATGGACATTGGGCTGTTTCCATAATTTGGCTATTGTTGATAATATTGCTATAATCATCGGGGTGAATGTATCCTTTCAAATCAGTATTTTTGTATCCTTTGGGTAAATACGTCTTAGTGTGATTGCTGGATGGTAGGGTAGTTCTATTTTTAACTTTTTGAGGAACTTCTATACTGATTTCCACAGTGGCTATACCAGTTTGCATTCCCACCAACAGTGCACAAGGGTTCCCCTTTCTCGCCATCCCCTGCTGTTTCTTATGTTGATTTTAGCCATTTTGTCAGGTATGAGGTGATATCTCATTGTAGTTTTGATTTGTATATCCCTGATGATCAGTGATGTTGAGCATCTTTTCATGTGTCTGTTGACCATCAGGGTGTCTTCTTTGGAAAAATGTCTACTTATGTCTTCTACCCATTTTTCAATTGGATTATTTGTTTTGGGGGTGTTGAGTTTCATAAGTTTTTTATATATTTTGATACTAACCCTTTATCAGATATGTCATTTGGAAATATTTTCTCCCATTCTGTAAGTTGCCTTTTAGTTTTGTTGATTGTTTCCTTTGCCATGCAGAAGCTTTTTATTTTGATGAAGTTCCAATAGTTTATTTTTGCTTTTATCTCTCCTGCCTCAGGAGACATCTCTAGAAAGAAGTTGTTACAGCCAATGTCAAAGAAGTTACTGCCTGTGTTCTCCTCTAGGATTTTAATGGTTTCCTGTCTCACATTTAGGTCTTTAATCCATTTTGAATTTATTTTTGTGTTTGGTATAAGAAAGTGATCCAGTCTTCCCAACACCGTTTGTTGAGAGACTGTCTTTTTTCCATTGGATATTCTTTCCTGCTTTGTCGAAGATTAACTGACCATATAGTTGTGGGTTCATTTCTGGGTTTTCTATTCTGTTCCATCGGTCTATGTGTCTATTTTTGTGCCAGTACCATACTGTTTTGATCACTATAGCTTTGTAATACAACTTGAATCCAGAATCGTGATGCCTCCAGCTTTGCTTTTCTTTTTCAAGATTGCTTTGGCTGAATAGGGTCTTTTCTGGTTCCATACACATTGTAGGATTGTTTGTTCCTGCTCTGTGTAAAATTCTGTTGGTGTTTTGATAAGAGATTGCATTAAATGTGTAGACTGCTTTGGGTAATATAGACATTTTAACAATATTTGTTCTTCCAATCCACGAACATGGATTGTCTTTCCATTTCTTTGTGTCTTCTTCAGTTTCTTTCATCAGTGTTTTATAGTTTTCAGAGTACAGATATTTTGCCTCTTTGGTTAGGTTTATTCCTAGGTATCTTATCGTTTTTGGTGCAGTTATAAATGGGATTGATTCCTTGATTTCTCTTTCTGCTGCTTCATTATTGGTGTATAGAAATGCAACAGATTTCTGTACATTGGTTTAGTGTCCTGACTTTACTGAACTCGTGTATCAGTTCTAGCACTCTTTTTTTTTTTTAAGATTTTTTTATTTATTCATTTGAGACACACAGAGAGAGAGAGAGAGAGCATGAGCAGGGAGAGAGGCAGAGGGAGAGGGAGAAGCAGGCTCCCCGCTGAGCAGGAAGCCCGATGCGGGGCTCGATCCCAGGACGCTGGGATCATGACCTGAGCCGAAGGCAGACGCTTAACCATCTGAGCCACCCAGGCGCTCCAGTTCTAGCACTCTTAACTATAGAGAACAAATTGATGGTTATCAGAGGGATGGTGGGGGGGGATGGGTGAAATAGGTGATGGGGATTAAGAGTACACTTATTGTGATGAGCACTAATACATGGAATTGTTTAATCACTAAATTCTACATGTGAAACTAATATTACACTGTGTGTTAACTAACTGGAATTTAAATAAAAACTTACTTAAAAAAGATGAGTATAAAGAATGATCAATAAAAATTTAATTATGAAATAAGCAAACCAAGTTTATTGGATGTAGTAGTGCTGACTTACTGCCATATTGTTTTTTCCCCTCCTGTTTTCTCTTGTTGGTCTTTTTTCAACAGTGAGATTGCGGACTACTTGACAGCAAAAGCCATGCCTTGGGTGTTTCTTATTTCTACAGGGTATAGTATATGAGAGGTAGATAACTAAATATTTATGTGTTTCACTTTGACTCCTTTGTTACCACTTTCTCCTGCTTTTTCCCCTCACTTCTTTGATCACCTTTGAGATATTTTCTTTCTTCATTTGCCTTCTAAATGTTAGTGGTCTTTAGCATTCTGAGCCCCACCTTTTTCTCTCCTAAGTCTGTAATTCTTAACTTCTTAAAATTTTCCCTAAATGTGTCTGTGGGGCACCACAATGGATAGATAACAGTAGCTCTCTAATGAACAAAGGCATTGAATCTCAGCCACCCTTTTCCATGCAGACACACACACACTGAAAATTGCTAATCTTTATACTCTCCTTGGGTGATCTAATTGATAACCAAATTTGTATCTCTAGATCTAACCTAGCCTGCTTACCTAAACATTAGACCCGTATTTCAGTCTGATTGCTGAATAACTTTGTCTCCAGCACCTCAAACTTGACATATCTAAAACAGAATTCATTGTTTTCCATTAGACTTCTATCTCTTTTTATATTATTTCTTATTTCCATGAATGCCGTTGCCATCTCTTCACTTGACCAGGTGAAAATTTTGGTAGCATTTTTTATTCTTTCCTGTCCCCCATTTCCCCATTTCACATATCTAGTTGGTTCCTAAACCCTTTCGATTGTATCTTTTTTTTTTATTTTTTATTTTTAAAGATTTTATTTATTTATTTGACAGAGAAAGACACAGCGAGAGAGGGAATACAAGCAGGGGAAGTGGGAGAGAGAGAAGCAGGCTTCCCGCTGAGCAGGGAGCCCAATGCGGGGCTCGATCCCAGGACCTGGAATCATGACCTGAGCTGAAGGCAGACGCTTAACGACTGAGCCACCCAGGCACCCCTCGATTGTATCTTCTCAATATCTTTCATGTTCATCTCATCTACTCCAGTCTTAATTCAGGCCTATATTATTCCTTGTCTTAATTACTTCAGTAACCTCTTTGTCCCTCTGCCAATAATTTCTTCCCCCTCCAGTCTATCTGTCTCATAGCCATCTGAATAACCTTGTCAGAATGTAAACATGATCATGTTATTTTCCTTTATATCCTTCATTAGCTCCCCATTGCCTGATCCTACGGAAGACAGACTCTTCAGTGTGATGTACGAAGTCCTTTATGGTTTGGCCCTTGCATACCCTTTTAGCCATCTCTTACTGCCAACATTTATTCACTGTGCTCCAGTCAAATTCACTAGGGTCTATCATGTCCCTCAATGATTTTACATTCTATCTCCACTAAATAAATATTTCCAAATTTTGTGTTCCTGTTAAGCCTCTTGTTTGCTTGTTTTGGTCTCTGTCTTTCATATCTTTCCTCAGTGTCTGGTAAGTCTTGATTAAACAACTTAAATCTCAGAGTCAGGCAGTAAAAAACTGATTGGAAACTCGAAATCCATCCAATCCATTTATTTTATCATCTTTAGTATCTTTGTTAACTTGGGCTAGTCATATTCCCTTCATCAGGATATTCCCATCTCCACTTGGATATAATCTAGACTACCAATGTTCTGAGAACTGAACGTTCCTGCCTTGAGTCTGGTGCTACCCTCACCTACGCTGAGTGTTGCTCAATCCAGAGATACTCTGTAGTTCCCTTTTAGAAAAAACAAAACATAAGTTCCAGTCTTCTTCCCAGATGGGGGTAAAGCAGTCTTCTGGCTTCATAGATAGACGAAGGGAGTTTGGGCACATAATTTACTAACCTAAACTTTCATCGTGTTTTCTAGTGTTTGCCTCTATCTTAACTCTTACTTACAGAGGTGCAGCTAAGTCCTGAGCCACTTGGAGGTTCTGCAGAGTAAACTTAAAAGTCGCTTTTCTGGGCGCCTGGGTGGCTCAGTTGGTTAAGCGACTGCCTTCGGCTCAGGTCATGATCCTGGAGTCCCTGGATCGAGTCCCACATCGGGCTCCCTGCTCGGCAGGGAGTCTGCTTCTCCCTCTGACCCTCCCCCCTCTCATGTGCTCTCTCTCATTCTCTCTCTCTCAAATAAATAAATAAAATTTAAAAAAAAAAAAAAAAAAAAAAAAAAAAGTCGCTTTTCTTACTTGGATTAGAAGACTGCCTTTTTTGCATTAGCTCAATCTATTACTATTTGTACATCTGTCTTCTATTTTTCCAAAGTTTTGTTGTTGTCCTTGCAGGTTGATATCTTTTTTAAAAAAGTGTTTTAGTATTATTTTAGTGTATTTCCAAGAGGGAGCAAAAGTTAGTGTGTATGTCCACTCTGGCATATTTACCTAAACTCATTCAAAACTGTTTGTAATTCTAAATTATTTCTGGCTTTACTTATTTCTCCATCAATCAGGAAGAGTTAGATAATCTCTCTTTTGTATTCCCATGACACTCGGTGTATGCTTTTGTTATGGAACTGATCCCACTGAGTCATATCTTGTTTTTAACTTGCCTCCCCTACCACATATTGTTATGCAACCAATCTACAGAATTTTTTCATCTGGGAAAACTGAATCTCTATAACTCCCCATTTACCCTTCCCCTTAGCCACCATTCTACTTTCTGTTTCTACGAACTTGACTACTCCAGATACCGCTTATAAAGGAATCATACATTATTTTCTTATTGGTTGTCATATTTCACTTAGCATGATGTCCTCAGTGTTTATCCATGTTTCAGTGTGTGTCAAAATTTCTTTTTTTTTTAAGGCCAAATTATATTCCATTTTATGTATATACATTTTGTTTATCTTTTGATGGATATTTGGGTGGCTTCCACCTTTTGGCAATTGTGAATGATGCCATTATGAGCATGGATGTACAGATATTTTCTCAAGGGACCCTGCTTTTAGTTATTTTGGATATACCCAGAAGTGTCATTGTCATTTAAGACATTGACATTTTTTAAGGAAAATGGTTTCCCCCTCTATAAAAAATAGAATGTTTTTCATTTGGGGCTTTAATGATGTTTTCTTATGTTGAGATTCAGGTTATACATTCCTGGACCGAATACTGCTTAAGTGACATGTCTTCTTCAGAGCTTCACATACAGAGGCACATGATGTCCATCTTACCTCTTAGGGGTGATATTAATTTTAATCATCAATTCAAGTGTTATTCTCTTTCTCTTATATAGTTACTCCTTTTTTTCTTGAAACTTACAAGCCATCTGTGGAAGAGATACTTTAAGACCGTGCAGATATCCCACTCCTCATCAAAATTTCTACCTTCGGATTAGTATTAATGCTTCTTGCCTAAATTAATCTTTACTATGATGGTTGCAAAATGATGATTTTTCCAAATCCAGTAAGGGCTATTTTTTAAAAGAGATTTTATTTAATTTTTTGAGAGAAAGAGCACAGAGGGAGAGTGAGAGGGAGAAGCTGACTCCCCACTGAGCAGAGAGTCCTATGCGGGACTCCATCCCAGGGCCCTGAGATCATGACCCAAGCCAAAACCAAGACTAGGATGCTCAACCGACTGAGCCACCCAGGTGCCCCTAAAGATTTCACTTTTAAGAAATCTCTGCACCCAACATGGGGCTTGAACTCATAACCCTGAGATCAGGAGTCACATGCTCTACCACCTGAGCCAGCCAGACACCCCTATAGTGTGCTTTTCTTACTCTCAGTTTACAGATTGTTTACCAGGTACTCTGTTGTCTGAATCCTGCTAGTGAACTCTGTATTTAATTAATGAGTAACCAAATAATATTCACTTTCTACTATTGAAGAAGAATAAACTTTACAATATGGAGTAGCTTTGAGAACTTTAGCTGAATGGAAAGTTATAAACTCTCTTTCCTTTTTAAAGCATAAATCTCATTTTATGTGTGTAATTAAAACTGGTTGGTCTAAAGCATTTAGTATCTCAAGTATGTCTAAAGTTGTTACAGTTGCAAGCAATATGACACATTAGATGTTCAGAGAAACCTCCTCTGGTAAAGAACAGAAATGCTGCATAAAATGTTAAAGCAACTTTTGAAAGGCATGGCTGAGTTGGAAGCAAAGTAAGGGGGGAAGTATGAGGCTGTATGTAATGAGAAAGCCCAGTTCCACAGGGATAAATGAGCCCTAGAACCCATTTTATCCCCAAGGACACCTTCTGTGATCCCTCATGGCCCAGAACCTGGGCATTAAGGAGGTATTTCTGCTTCTATGGGGCAAGGGACAAATTCTGATGGGCATACTCAGTGGTAAGTTTGGACACTGCAGTGTAAAAAGCTGGGATCCCCAAAGGATAAAACCTTCTATTAGTGACGGGAAAATAACCTGCTCTTCAGAATGACACTGTTTGTTTCATCCTTGGCTTTGGATGAAGTGAACAAAAAGAATCTCTCCTCATCACAATTCTATTCTCATGTGGGTTTGGAGTTGGAATTCATACTGCCAAAAAAAAAAAAAATCTCAATATAAAAGTTGTTTAATGGTGCCTTGGGTTTGGGGTGCCCTAAGGACCTAGCAGAAACAAACAGAAATCTTCTCTGAAGTAAAGTTCTTTATATACTGGCTTTGGAATATTTCCCTAATTAAAGTTCCGAGCATACACGTTTATTAGAGACTATTCTTGGGATCAATACATGAGGAAGGGAGAGGAAGGAAGTACTATTAGGCAGAGAAGTCCAGCTTCAGTGAAGACCCAACAAAGGTTTCACTGCTACTACAGGGAGCTCTGGAGATGGGGTGATCCTTTGGAATTGACTTGGATTGGGCCAAGAGGGTCAGGCCTTTTTACCCTCATTGGATGTGGGCTGCCCCTGGAAAGAGCCTTGACCTTAGATGAGACAGTATTCTTTAGACAAAGCAATCCCCAAAGAGGGCCAGCAGCCAAGAGCCACTTTCTGGCAGCATTCCCAGGAGCTGTGGGAAAAGTTCACATTCCTGAAAGGGAATCCAGGCAGTGCATCATAATGTCCACCGCGATGAGCAAAGAAAACTTGCAGGTGAACATAGCAAACATTGGCTTTATAAATCAAAGCAATATTGTCTAATTTGTGTGGTTAAAAATAGAACTAAAAATTTCAGAACCATAGTATTATATGAGTCTGGAGGGGAGTGATTGGAATTAATGCCTTCTAAGATCTGGGTTCTGTGATAGAATACTGTACAGAAGTGAAAATGAATATCATACAGCTTCATGTTCCAATATAAATAACAAGATACTTTAAATGAAAAAAGTATGTTTCCATTTATATAAAGTTTAAAAACCACAAACACCAAACAATATATTGATAAGGATATGTACAAATATGATAAAACTATTTAATAGGCATTAAAATGAGTAACACAAAATTCAAAGCAAGTAATGGGAAAGGCACACCGAGGGCTTCCACAGCACTATCACTATTTCTTAATCTAGGTGTAGATACACAGAAATCTGTTTTGTTACAATTCCTTTAACTATACATGCATGTATTATGTATATAGTAAATTATTTTTTTAACTCTATTAAGGTATTAAGAAAGGAATCTGCTGGTCTTGGTGACCAGAACATGCTAAAGTTATCTCCTAAGTTAGTATTCAGCTGTGCTAATCTGGATCTAGTCAAATCTACTGAGATTTAATCAGAAATAAGTTATCAGTTATATGATTTAGTTATCTCCATTTGATTTATCAATTTTGCCTTCAATTAGGGGATGGGATTACTATTTTACAGGCATTTCAGATACAGTGATGAAATTTGAAGTTTTAAAATGATCCCAAAATCTGCAGCAAGTTTTTGTTAGATGAATTTTGTATGTAATATAATAGCTATCACAGTCAATATTCAATGCAACATCTATATCAATAAATATAGAAGCTCTACTTTTTTCTCCCAAAATCTGTTTAATCCATAAAAATCAGAGAAAGCGGCTTTGAATTCTGCATGAAGATAGTGAGCTTTGTCTCTCTGGAGACATAGCAGAGCTTAGATGACTTGTTAAAGATAGTGTGAGAATAAGTTTGTATTCAACGGTTAGAATAGATGGCCTCTAAGACGCTCTCAGACTTCACCAAGATTACATGATTCTATGCTTGATTCAGTGTTTCTTACCTCTCATTTCTCTCCGGAAGGCATTTTCCTGATGACTCTCCATTAGGGTAGTCTCTGTTTAGATAAATATAAATCAACCAAAGTCCTTAAGAGAGAATATTTTTCTCTAGCTTCATGGATTTTGGAGTGCAGGAAACTTGAGCTGTGTGGTTAGTAATTAGTTAGTGTCTCTGGACTTTGGCTCCTACATCTATAAAATGAGTAGATTGCAGCTGATCTAAATTTTAAATGGATATATGAAATTTCCCTGTCAATTCTAGAACTCCCAAATATTTATGACTTATACAGATTTATGGTACCATAGACTTCTCAAACATTTTGAATATAGTCACCATTTCAAACTAAATAACTTGAAATATATCCTTTGTCACCTCTTAATACTTTTTGGAGGAAAGTATAAGATAATGATTTTTCTTTTTTTTTTTATTATGTTATGTTAGTCACCATACAATACATCATTAGTTTTTGATGTAGTGTTCCATGATTCATTGTTTGCGTATAACACCCAGTGCTCCATGTAATACGTGCCCTCCTTAATATCCATCACCGGGCCAACCCATCCCCCCACCCCCCTCCCCTCTAAAACCCTCAGTTTGTTTCTCAGAGTCCATAGTCTCTCATGGTTTGTCTCCCCCTCCGATTTCCCCCCCTTCATTTTTCCCTTCCTTCTCCTAATGTCCTCCATGCTATTCCTTATGTTCCACAAATAAGTGAAACCATATGATAATTGACTTTTTCTGCTTGACTTATTTCACTTAGCATAATCTCCTCCAGTCCCATCCATGTTGATGCAAAAGTTGGGTATTCATCCTTTCTGATGGCTGAGTAATATTCCATTGTATATATGGACCACATCTTCTTTATCCATTCGTCTGTTGAAGGGCATCTTGGCTCTTTCCACAGTTTGGCTATTGTGGACATTGCTGCTATGAACATTGGGGTGTATATGGCCCTTCTTTTCACTACATCTGTGTCTTTGGGGTAAATACCCAGTAGTGCAATTGCTGGGTCATATTTTTTTTTTGAGGAACCTTCACACTGTTTTCCAAAGTGGCTGTACCAACGTGCATTCCCACCAACAGTGTAGGAAGGTTCCCCTTTCTCCACAACCTCTCCAACATTTGTTGTTTCTTGCCTTGTGAATTTTTGCTATTCTAACTGGTTTAAGGTGGTATCTCAATGTGGTTTTGATTTGAATTTTCCTGATGGCTAATGATGATGAACATTTTTTCATGTGTCTGTTAGCCATTTGTATGTCTTCTTTGGATAAGTGTCTGTTCATGTCTTCTGATAATGTTTTTTAAAAACCAGACTCTAGGGCGCCTGGGTGGCTCAGTCGGTTAAGCGACTGCCTTCAGCTCAGGTCATGATCCTGGAGTCCCTGGATCGAGTCCCGCATCGGGCTCCCTGCTTGGCAGGGAGTCTGCTTCTCCCTCTGACCCTCCCCCCTCTCATGTGCTCTCTCTCTCTTTCTCTCTCTGTCAAATAATAAATAATAAAAAAAAAAAAACAGACTCTAGGGGCACCTAGGTGGCTCAGTCAGTTCAGCATCTGCCTTCATCTCAGGTCATGATCTCAGGATCCTGGAATCGAGCCCCATGTCAGGTACCCTGCTCAGTGGGGAGTCTCCTTCTGCCATTCCCTGCCCCCATGCTCTCTCTCTCTCAAATAAATAAATAAAATCTCTTTTTTAAAAAAAAAACAGACTGTATTTTACTGTATTCTAAAGTTAGCTGAATTTGATTGTACCTTAACCTTCAGATTAGTTATTTATATGTCCCTGTATTTATGTCCCTATAATTCAAATTTCTCATATTTTTATAATTTTATAATGCTGTAATTTTTTGAATGACACTTTAATTCTTAAGTCTATAGCAGTATTCTTTCATTTTTAATATAAACTATTAAGGGAATAAATATTTTACAGTATTTTAGGTAAAAAGGCTAATATTTGGGTCAGAAACTAATTCAAATACATATAAATTAAATATGAGTCAGAAGCATGATTTTAGTTTTATTCTCCCATTTGATTATGCTGGGAAATTTTTAATTATTTTAAATTATTGCATACAGGATAGCACATTAATAATTTCCTATTCAATTCATTAAGCTTAAGAAATTACTAACAATTATAGGGGGAAAATAAATCAAGGCAGAGTTAAATAATTGTTACACATCATTTCAAGTAGGAAACTCTAAATTGCAAGTAACTTTATTATGTCCTCTAAATAGCATAGACCTTAGGCATCTATTGTTACGTCCTTATCACTATTCCTGTGTTTCATTCACTGTTGAACAAAGGTATAAGTTGCAGTCAGTGTATTAGTTTGCTAGGTCTTCCAAAACAAATACCACACACTGCGTGGCTTAAACAACAGAAATTTATTCTCACCGTTCTGGGTGCTACAAGTCCAAGATCAAGATGACAGTAGGTTTGGTTTCTTCTGAGGACTCTCTCCTCAGCTTTCAGATGGTTGTCTTCGCACTGTGTCTTCACTTGGTCTTTTCCTGATCCCTGGCACAAAAATCCCTGGTGCATAATTTGTATGTCCAAATTTCCTCTTTTTCCAAAGACACCAGTTAGATTGGATTAGAGCCCATCTTAAGGGTTTCATTTAAATTTAATCACCTTTTTAAGGCCCTATCTCCAAATACAGTCAGTATAAAATACTGGAGGTTAGAGCTTCAACATATGAATTTGGGGGGAATAATGAATTCAGTCAGTGAAATTGGATATAATGTACTTTCCTGCCACAGAAGTTTTCAAGAATGAAAATTATTGATTCTGTGCAAGTGACTTGCATGATGGGTAGAATTGTTTGCACTGTGACTTAAGGCAGGTTAGCTCACAGGATGGATGACATGACACAATTTATAAGTCCTGGATGATTTTAAGCCAGATAATTGAAGTTCTCTGCAAAAGGACATTCTAATTTGAATAAAATTTCTGTGTCTTTTGCTGGTTTCTCTTCCTCTACTTGCCCTTTTAGTATGGGGCCTTTGGAACTGTCTTCAGTTCTTACATTATATCATCAGTGGTCTCTTCCTTTTCAAAATCAGTTGACTTTTTTTTTTAAGATTTTATTTATTTATTTGACAGAGAGAGACACAGCGAGAGAGGGAACACAAGCAGGGGGAGCGGGAGAGGGAGAAGCAGAAATGGCTAAAAAATTACATTGCATCAGCTTTCTGTACCCAATGTGGGGCTCGATCCCAGGACCCTGGGATCATGACCTGAGCCAAAGGCAGATGCTTAACGACTGAGCCACCCAGGTGCCCCCAGTTGACTTTTTTTTTTTTTTTTTTTTAATTCTAAACTACTCCCTCCTGGAAACAGTCTCCTCTCTTTATTTCTGACATCATACTTTTCTGGTTCTTTTCCGTCATAGGTTTCTCTTTCTCTTGTTTTCCTTCCTTATCTGAAATCTTTTCTATTTATACTCTTCCTTTTAAATGACTTCTATTCTCTATGGCTTTATATACCATCCATATGCTGACAATGCCATTCTTTGTATTTCTATACTAGACTTCTCCAAGCTTTAGACTCTTCTATCAAACTACGTGTTTCATATCTTAACTTGGATGTCTCACACTTAGACTGGTTTTGACACATATCAGTACTATATGAGTATTAGCCATGGTCTTCATTTTTTTAATAAATGGCTACCCAGTTATTTAAGCTAGAAAACTCGATTTCTCCTTTTTCTTCTCCTCTTAATCCAGTTTGTCACTTCTGTCTTCAAGATACATCTTGCTTCTATACACTCTCTTCATCTCCATTGTCACCACCCTAATCCAGATGCAGCATAGTCTCACACCTGGCTAACTGCAAATGTCCCCAAACTATGGGCTGTTAAATATAGTGATTAAGAACCCAGGCTTTGGAATTGAACTGGCTAGGTTTAATTCCTCGCTCCACCACTTGCAAGTTGTATGACCTTCAGTAACCTCTCTGCCTCTATTTCTTCATTTACAAAATGAGAATTATAATAATGATAACAGAGCAGTTTAGGAAACAGAGAGTACCCCATTCCTAGAACCCATTGTAGTATCTCTGTCTCCTAATGCTGTCTCCCTAATAGTCCTCTGGGATTATGCAGAGATGATGGCACAGTCAGCCACTAGCAGGAATAGACACTGGTTGTTAAAAAGGACCATTTTGGAACAATTGTTTTCCTCAAGAACAAGTAAAAAGACTTTGCCGTACAGTATTTGTGTCTAGCACAGTTTTTTGGGGGGAGGGTATTTCTTTATGCAGTGGCTCCTTAGTTGTAGCCCACAAAGGTATTTTAATTTTATATACCATAGAGAAAATGGATCATTTTCCTGGTTGTTTACAAGCTGTCAGTAATGGTTCTAGTTATAACTTAAGTTTCCCTAAGCTTTACTAGGCTATTGATGCAAATAAGGCCCACATTTCACAGCCTTTTGCCCCCCTTGCAAATCCTCTGAAATGCTCCACAGGATTTTTTGAGGTCTTTTCAATGACCTACAGCTAGGCTCCATACCAGATATGTCAAAATCCTTGGAGGCTGGGGCTTAGGCACCTCTCTACTTTCAGAAATTTTTTCTCTAGAAAGTTCTGTCATACATGCCCATGTATGACTTCCTTCAGAGTGAGTTTTTCTCCTAGAATGCCACAGTTCTTTATGTATATACACTTCTACACTACACTTGTTTGTAACATAGGACTAGATTGTAAGGGTTAAGCTGGGACCTCTATTACAATGCCATCCACTGAGCATCCTAGCGTGTCTTCTCTCATTTCTGTACTGTTTCCTTTCTTTTTCTTCACCTACCAGTGGGTTGTTATTCTGCTTATCCCCACTTTAAGATGTGTTTACACATTTAATTTAAATAAACTTTAGTCTAATTTTTAACTTATTGGCATCTTCTAAGTAGTCATTTCATTTACATTAAAAACCTCAAATTTGAATTTGTTTTTTAACTGGCACAAAATCCAGTTTGTAAAATAAATACTATATTTGGTAAAGAGGAAGCGGAGTCCTCCCAAGGACCTCAGGGTATAATGACTAATGGCAAGATTTCACTCTTCTTATTATTGGAGAAACTCACCAGGAGCCTAAAACTGAGATATCTTGAGTAATTCCGAGGTTCTTGGGTTAGCTTCAGCCACATACCTCTCTCTGAAGATGTACAATCACGTTCAGAACTTCTGTACTTTGGGATCTTATCTCTACTTCATTGTGAGCCAGCTGTGACTAACTTTGCTCTCTTGTTTTTTTGAGGGAACAGCAACTTAGATAG
Source organism: Neomonachus schauinslandi (assembly GCF_002201575.2). Classification (NCBI taxonomy): domain Eukaryota; kingdom Metazoa; phylum Chordata; class Mammalia; order Carnivora; family Phocidae; genus Neomonachus; species Neomonachus schauinslandi. Next base: position 51,783,259 of record NC_058410.1, on the reverse strand, counting down.
ATGCAATCTCCCATGGAGAGCAGACAGTATCTGAGCAGCAACAACCCGGAGGGATGGAGACATGGTTAGTAAATGGTAGCTGATACTAATAACAATAGCAAAAAAAATGATTGCTTCTCAAGAGCAAAGAACATCAAATATTCTAGAAAGCTTCCTAGGCTATTTAACTTTTATTTATTTTATTAAAGATTTATTTATTTATTTTAGAGAGAGAGAGTGTGTGTGTGTGGGTGTGTGAGCTTGGGGAGGGAAAGAAGGGGAAGGAGAGGGAAAGAATCTCAAGCAGGCTTCCTGCTGAGCACAGAGCCCAGTGAAGCGCTCTATCTCATGACCCTGAGATCACGACCTGAGCTGAAATCAAGAGTCGGACGCTTAACTGACTGAACCCCCCAGGCACCCCTTTTCTAAAGTAAATTACAGAAAGGAAAATAAATGATTTGGGGAAAATTAGACCAAAAAATTATCTGCTAAAATGGTTAAAAGGGCTCTCCTAAAAAATAAAACATTAAAATTAAGTATAACCTCCCAGAATGACAAAGCTATTTTAGGTTCTTCAGATTGAGAACCATTCTAAACTATGATTAGAATGCTGGGTGCATTGGGGTGCTTGGGTTAGTTAAGTGTCCAACTCTTGATCTCGGCTCAGGTCTTGATTTCACCATCTGAGTTCAAGCCCCACTTTGGGCTCCACACTGGGTGTAGAGCCTATTTAAAAAAAAAATATTGGCACATTAAATGGAGTTGTGTCATATCCGATGATTAGATTCAGAGATTGATATATCCAAAATTACCCTTGAAAATCCCTTAGGAAGCCAGTACATTGGAATTCATCAGTCTTTGAGGATTGGATTATATGGGTGGCTTGTGTTTCAAAGCTATGTTGTCTTTTAGAATGTGTACTTTCCCTAAGAATCCTAGAGTCACACTGTTTGTAGAGAAGTGCTCAGTTGATGAGAGGTATATGAACTTATGATCAACTGAGAAACCAGTAAATTCACACCACCTATATAATTAATGCTCACTCCAGGGCATTTGCTCACTGAAAATCAGGCAGAATTGTCCATACTATTTATACAGTAAATAGTCATGTTTCTTTCTTGTATTGATGAGCTTATTATAGTTGAACTTGTGATAATTAACTCTATAAAAAAACAACTCCACAGTGTATGATTATATATTTATGTTAAGTTTCACCTAATATTTTTGTCATTTAAATAGGAAAGAATGATGCTATACTATATTATTCCTTTATTCTCTACAGATAATGGATTCTGAATTAATGCATAGTATAGTAGGAAGCTATCTTAAACCTCCAGAAAGAGTTTTTATTCCATCATTTACCCAGAATGATGAATCGTCTCAGACTCACCACTCTGCAAACTTAGAAGCTACCTCTCCTAAAATGCTTCATAGTCCAAATAGCCAAGGTAATTCTAAAATAAAGTCATATTAAAAATTAAGGGAATGATATGAAATGTTATATAAAACTTTACATCTTTACATAGAAAATAATATGATTATGTGTTTAATTTTAATAAAACTATTAGTTTTGACTCTGTTGCTTAAAGTTTCTATAAACATAAGTTATTTAACATTTTTTATTTTGGCTTCTTCAGCTGTAAGATGAAGATTAACCACCTAGACACATAATTACAATTTTATCCTAAAAAATCATGAGAAAATAGGAAAATACTCTTTGAAGAATCAAAGGTTAGATTTGGAATCCTTCTAAACTAGATGATTAGAATACTAGTGAATTAAGTAAAGTTGTATCTTATTCAAGGATTAAATTCGGAAATTGCCTATTTCCAAAATTACCCTTGAAAATTCCTTGGGAAGCTAGGACATTGGAGTAACTACAAAATACAAGTATTGTAACTTTTAAAATATAAACTTAGGGGGAAGGGCGCCTTAGTGGCTCAGTCAGTTAAGCGTCTGCCTTCGGCTCAGGTCATGATCCCTGGTCCTGGGATCCAGTCCTGCATCGGCCTTGCTTGGTGGGGAGCCTGCTTCTCCCTTTGCCTGCCGCTCCCCCTGCTTGTGTGCTTTCTCTCTCTCTCTGACAAATAAATAAATAAAATCTTTAAAAAAATAATAAACTTAGGAGGATATCAGAATTGAATTAGGAAAACATGCCTATGCCATACAAATTACCTTCTAAAATGCTGGTTATCACCTGGTTTTTTAATATTCTATAATAAATGTTACCATTAATAAATAGACTAGCTCTGTGGAGTAAAAAACCACAAGAAATATTCCAAGTCAGCAAACCAGGTATTGCATTTCTAAAGAGCAATAAATATAATTTCTTTATCTCATTTGTAAAACAAACAAACAAACAAACAAAAAGAACCACATGGTAATCTCTAGCAAACATCTTTTTAATTGGTTATGAACTACAGGCAAACCTTGGAGATATTGTGGGTTCGGTTCCAGACCACCACAATAAAGCAAAATATATCACAATGAAGTGAGTCAATGAATTTTTTGGTTTCCCAGTGCATATAAAAGTTACATTTAGACTATATTGTAGTCCATTAATTGTGCAATAGCATTGTGTTTAAAAAAACAATGTACTATATATCTTAACTAAAAAATACTTTATTGCTAAAATGTTAGGTATCATCTGAGCTTTCGGTGAGTCATAATCACTGATCACAGATTGCCATAACAAATATAATAATAACAAAAATTTTGAAATACTGCAAGAATTACCAAAATGTGACACAGAGACATGAAGTGAGCAAATGCTGTTGGGAAAATGGTGCTGGTAGATTTACTCAAATAGGGTTGCCAGAAACCATTGTTCAATTTGTAAAAAATGCATTATCTGTGAAATGCGATAAGGTGAAGCACAATAAACAAGGTATGCTGGCATATGAAAATTAACCTATAACATTTACTTATATTCCATTCCACTCGTTTTATAGTTTGAAGTTATAACAGAATAGAAAGTGTTATTTGAAAATTTTAGAACTCTGAACATACCCGAATCATGATGATATTAATATACCTGAATAAAAATCACAGTAGTACATGTGTACCACTTAAAATCTTTCAAGCCTGACATGAGTTAAACCACTAGGTTATAATTTTTCTTCTGGTGGAAGAAACTGTCTTCTAACTCATATGTTCTGATTATTAATACTAAATCTTAGACAAAGAAACAATAAATGTTTGTGATTTAACTAAAATTGAACATATCAAGAACCGAGAAAAACCTTTAACATTAAACCTAAATTTCCATGTTAATTAGTGACACTACATCTTAATTTTCTTTATCCATACTCAGACTCTTATGCCTCCTAGACTGGACATTATTTGAAGAGATTTACTTTATTGAATTGAAAATTTTGATTATTAGCTATCTCAAACCTAGAAAATTACTAAATATAATCATAAATATATTGTTTTTAGAAAATCTATTAGAAAAAAATTGTCCCTCTTTAGAGTTTTAGTGATTTTTTTTTTTTTTGAGGAATATATGTTACTTGTATGTTTTTCTGGCTCACTAACAAAAATATACTGTTCACTTTTATTGCTACTATGTAAGTGTTCAAAAATTTTCATTGAAGTAACAAGCAAATTTTTTTTCAACAGCTCTTATTTTAGCCTTAAAAACTCTTCAGGAAAAGATTCATCGTTTAGAGTTGGAGAGAACACAAGCTGAGGATAACCTAAACATTCTTTCCAGAGAGGCAGCACAGTATAAAAAGGCCTTGGAGAAAGAAACAAATGAGAGAAATCTGGCACACCAGGAACTGATAAAGCAGAAAAAAGGTAAGGAAATTCAATAGTTCTCAGAAATAAGGAGTTATCAAAATTTACAACTTGAAAATAAAAAGCCCAGTCTAAGATTTACTCAAATATCTTTGTTCTTATATATATTCAAACCTTGAAGCCTTGTTCACAGACAATTTGATATTTGCATTAAATAGGTATCACTTTGAGCTTACTTCTATTATATATTATCCCAGTTCATAAATTCTTGAGATTAAAAGACACATTAAGTTTTTTTTCTCCGAAGTTTAAAACTTTTATTCTTCAAAATATACTGTTAAAATAAGACAAGTAACAGATTGTGAGAAAATGTTTGCAAAACAGATATCTGAAAAGGATTTGTATTGAGAATATATAAAAAATTCTCAAAACTTAATAATAATAATAAAAGGAAAACAACCTACAGAAAAAGTGGGCCAAAAATTTGAACAGGCATTTTATAAAAGAAGATATACAGGCCAATAAGCACATGAAATGATCCTCAGCAAAACTAGTCAACAGGAAAATACAAATCAAATCACAATGTGATACTAATGTATACCCACTAGAATGACCAAAATTAAAGGATGTAATAATATCCTGTATTGGTAAGGATGTGGAGAAACTGAAACTCTCACATCTTATTGGTGAGACCATTAAATGGTACAACCACTGCAGAAAACAGTTCAACAGATTCTTGTAAAACTAAAACATGTGCTATCCATACAACCCTGTAATTCCATTCCTAGGTATTTATCCAATAAATACAAAGATATTTCCATAAGAAGACTTATACTTGAATATTCATATCAGCTTTACCCATAGTAGGCCTAACCTGGGTAAAAGACACATTAAGTTTTTAGACAGATTGTGTTTAGAAATTAGAATATTTTCAGAATACCAACAAAATCTAATTTTACCTATAATATACTTAAAATACTTTATATATTCAGTCAACACTGGTTTTTAAAATTTGAAAATAAAAAGCAACACTAGTAATTGAACAATACAGAGACCATAAAAATGAATAAAAAATTTTATTGACTCGAAAGATTAATTAGAGGAAATGGACAGGTAAGTAGAGGTTTCTGTGGAAATTATAAAAAAGACAATCGGACATAAGTTTTAGAGATTTAGAACATAAGTTCTTTTTTTTTTTTTTAAGATTTTATTTATTTATTTGACAGAGAAAGACACAGCGAGAGAGGGAACACAAGCAGGGGGAGTGGGAGAAGAAGAAGAAGGCGTCCTGCTGAGCAGGGAGCCCGATGCAGGGCTCGATCCCAGGACCCGGGGATCATGACCTGAGCTGAAGGCAGACACTTAACGACTGAGCCACCCAGGCGCCCCTAGAACATAAGTTCTTTATATAATTTTTACTTCATAATGTATGGCTTTCTTTTTCCTTGTAGTACATTCACCCTCCTAAATAAGGTTCAAGTTTGTGTTTCAACTTATAAATAGAGTGAAGAAATGAGAAGATTTTTTTCTGAGGATATTGGAGAAAAGTGGTCTAAAGAACTGAGGAAAGTAAAAAATTAAAGAATTAGAAAGAGGCTGATTACTTCTTAGGAAATAACTATGCTGTCAGTAGTCAAGAGCAGAGGAAATGGGAATGGAAGATTGGATATACCTGAGTTTCCTGAAAGAGAAAAATATATTGATAGGAAAGAGACTTTAGGTCCTCTATTTTTTCAGATAATGTCATTTCCCAGGAACAGCCAAGATATTTATCATCCCACAAGTCACTGACTTCTTACTCTTTCAGAAGTTTGCCCTGTGGGTCTTTTAGGGGAAGACAATGTTAAACTAGTATTATGTAGTTAATAAGATATGCACAAAATATATGTCCACAACTCTTACAGAGTCAGTACTTAGAACTAAAGAATCCTTGAGCTTTTAGTTCTTGATTGAATTTATATAATGTTTCTTGTGATTACCAAATCTCTGATCTATGTGATAATCTAGACATTATTACTTTTTCTTTTTTCACAGATATTACTATACAGTTAAGCTCAGCTCAGTCTCGCTGTACTCTTCTAGAGAAGCAACTAGAATATACAAAGAGAATGGTTCTCAATGTAGAACGAGAGAAGAATATGATCCTAGAACAACAGGTAAACACATTTTCTATAGGAATATAATTTAATATGTTTTTGAAGAATATTTAATGTCATGGGAAAATTGTATCATAATCTTAAGTAGGATAGAAAGCTATATTGAGGAGATTTCCACTTACAGTGAAGTAGAGTAGGTCATTTGGACCAAGCTTTCTGTAGAAGAAAACAAGAAAAACTGGGCAGGATATTAAAGAGTAAGGAAGGGAGGAAGGAAAAAGGATAGAAAAGAAAGGAAGGAAGGGAGACAGGGAGGGAGGAAGAAAGGAAGAAAAGGGAAAAAGACGTAAAGGCATTGGAGAGTTAATGAAGTCGTGAAAATCACCAATTCAAAATCTGTCTGTGTACTTAAATCTGAAGAGGTTGGCCTCCAGAGAGGTTGATTTCAGGCCCCATCCTTCTTAGGAATTTCTGATTCCAGAAGAGTCCATTGAGAGGCTAAATAAAACTTTTTTTTTTTTTTTAAGATTTTGTTCATTTATTTGAAAGAGAGCAGAAAGAGAGAGAGCTCTCTCACATGAAGTGGGGAGGGGCAGAGGGAGAGGGAGAAGCAGACTCCCCGCTGAGCTGGAGCGCGATGCAGGGCTTGATCCCAGGACCCTGAGATCATGACCTGAGGGGAAGGCTTGACTGACTGAGCCACCGAGGCGCCCCTAATAATGCTTTTGAAAACTATGGGGCTTAAGAAATTGAAGTTAGATTCCAGGGCCTATCAAGAGTAGGAACCATAATAAATCTCTTGTGCTCTGAATGCTTTGTAAAGGTGAACAAGAAAGAAAACAACCCAATTTACAACTCTATGAGAGTAAATCTTAGTCCCTGAAATTGGATTAAAGGGATCCTGGATAGCTAATGTTCCTGGGGACCTCAAATTATTTCTATAAACATTTCTTTAACACAGTGAAAAACTTTCAATCAGACATAACCAGGCAGAAGGAGTTAAGACACTATGAAAATTGCTTTCATTAGTGTTTTATAGTTTTCAGAGTACAGTTTTTTCACCTGTTTGTTTATTCCTAGGTATCTTATTGTTTTTGGTGCAATGGTAAATGGGATTGATTCCTTAATTTCTCTTTCTGCTACTGCTTCATTATTGATGTACAGAAGGTAACAAGGGTGCCTGGGTGGCTCAGTCGGTTGAGCATCCCAACTCTTGATCTCAGCTCAGGTCTTGATCTCAGAGCTGTGAGTTCAAGTCCCACATGGAGCTCCATGTTGGGCATGTAGCCTACTTAAATAAAAACATTTTTTAAAAAAAGAAAGAAATGCAACAGATTTCTGTACATTGATTTTGTATCCTGTGACTTCACTGAATTCATTTATCAGTTCTACAGTTTTTTGGTGGAGTCTTTCAAGTTTTCTATATAGAGTATCATGTCATCTATAAATAGTGAAAGTTTTACCTCTTCCTTGCTGGAACACTGATGAAAGAAATTGAAGAAGACACAAAGAAATGGAAAAACAATCCATGTTCATGGATTGGAAGAAGAAATATTGTTAAAATGATTATACTACCCAGGCAATCTACACATTTAATGCAATCTCTTATCAAAATACCAACAGTATTTTTCACAGAGCTAGAACAAACAATCCTACAATGTGTATGGAACCACAGAAGACCCCGAATAGCCAAAACAATCTTGAAAAGAAGAGAAAAGTTGGAGAATCACAATTCTGGACTTCAAGTTGTGTTTCAAAGCTATAGTGATCAAAACAGTATGGCACTGGCACAAAAATAGACACATATCAATGGAACAGATTAGAAAACCCAGAAATGAACCCACAACTATATGGTCAATTAATCTTCGACAAAGCAGGAAAGACTATCCAACGAAAAAAAGACAGTCTCTTCAACAAATGTTGTTGGGAAAACTGGACAGCCATATGCAGAAGAATGAAACTGGACCACTCTTACACCAAACACAAAAATAAATTCACAATGGATTAAAGACCTAAATGTGAGACAGGAAACCATTAAAATCCTAGAGGAGAACACAGGCAATAACTTCTTTGACATTGGCCATAGCAACTTCTTTCTAGATATGTCTCCTGAGGCAGGGGAGACAAAAGCAAAAATAAACTATTGGAACTTCATCAAAATAAAAAGCTTCTGCACAGTAAAGGAAACAGTCAATGAAACTAAAAGGCAACCTACAGAATGAAAGAAAATATTTCCAAATGACATACCTGATAAAGGGTTAGTATCCAAAATAATATAAAGAACTTATGAAACTCAACACCCCCAAAACAAATAATCCAATTGAAAAATGGGTAGAAGACATGAGTAGACATTTTTCCAAAGAAGACATCCTGATGGCCAACAGACACATGAAAAGATGCTCAACATCACTGATCATCAGGGACACACAAATCAAAACTACAATGAGATATCACCTCATACCTGTCAAAATGGCTAAAATTAACAACATAAGAAAAAACAAGTGTTGGTAAGGATGGGGATGGCGAGAAAGGGGAACCCTTGTGCACTGTTGGTGGGAATGCAAACTGGTGTAGCCACTGTGGAAATCAGTATAGAAGTTCCTCAAAAAGTTTAAAATAGAAGTACCCTACAATCCAGCAATCACACAACTAGGTATTTACACAAAGGATACAAAAATACCAATTCAAAGGGATACATGCACCCTGATGTTTATAGCAGCATTATCTACAATAGCCAAACTCTGGAAACAGCTCAAGTGTCCACTGACTAATGAATGGATAAAGATGATATATTCATTCTTTTTTATGGCCAAGTAAGTATACCATTACTTGGCCATAAAAAAGAATAAAATCTTGCCATTTGCAACAACATGGATGGAACTAGAGAGTATAATGCTAAGCAAAATAAGTCAGTCAGAACAACACAAATACCATATGTTTTCACTCATATGCGAAATTTAAGAGACAAGATCAAAGGGGAAAAAAAGAGAGAGAGAGACTAACAAATCAAGAAACAGACTCTTAACTGTAGAAAACAAACTGATGGTTACCAGAAGGGAGGTGGGTGGGGGGATGGATTAAATAGGTGTTGAGGATTGAGGAGTACATTTGTTGTGATGGGCACCAGGTGATGCATGGAACTGTTGAATCACTATTGTACACCTGAAACTAATGTTACACTGTATGTTAGCTGGAATTTAAATAAATTTTACTTAAGGAAAAAAGACACTATGAAAAGAAATAGCATACATAACAGACTATGTAAGCACTCTTACAAGTTAGTTCCAGCTGGGTGCTGGCCCTAAGAGGCACAGACTTTAAAATAATTATGCTTGGGGCACCCGGGTGGCTCAGTTGGTAAGTGTCCAACTCTTTGTTTGAGCTCAGGTCATGATCTCAGGGTTATGAGATCTATCCCTTCATGGGGCTCCACGCTCAGCATAGAGTCTGCTTGAGATTCTCTCCTCTTCCCCCCACCCCCCCTTCCACTTACTCATTCATTCTCTTTGTCTCTCAAATAAATAAATAAATAATTTTTTTTTTTTTTTAGATTTTATTTATTTATTTGACAGAGAGAGACACAGCAAGAGAGGGAACACAGCAGGGGGAGTGAGAGAGGGAGAAGCAGGCTTCCCACGGAGCAGGGAGCCCAATGCGGGGCTCGATCCCAGGACCCTGGGATCATGACCTGAGCCAAAGGCAGACACTTAACGACTGATGCACCCAGGTGCCCCAATAAATAAAATCTTTAAAAATAAAATAATTTTGCTTGTTATAATCAAGGACATAAAAGACAGGATTGGCATTTTCAGGAAAGCATTGGAAACCATAAAATGGCAGAGCAGATTTGAGAAAGAACCAAATAAAAATTGTGGAACTGAAAAATACAGTACCTGAAATTTAGAACTGAATGGATGGATCTAACAGATTGGAAGAGATAATTAGTGAACTGGAAGGCAAAGTCATCCAAATCAGCAAAGAGGCAAAATGAAAGTAAATTCAGAAAAGAGAGCAAGAGGCATAAGTTAGAGTGAGAAGGTCAAACTTAAGTGTTATTGGAGTTCCATTAGGAAAGGTGAAAAAATGGGACAGAAGCAATATTTGAAGACATAGTGACTGAGAATTTTCCAAAATGGATTAAAAAATTCACACCACAGATTCAAGAAAACTAATTCCATAAAACCTATAAAACTAAATTAGGATAAATAAAAAGAAATATATACCTAGACACCTCATAATGAATAAGACAAGCATAAAATCTTAAAAGCTGGTGGGGAAAAAAAGATTACATTCAAAGGGACAACAATGAAAGTGACAGCTGACTTCTCAACTGAAAGTACTGAATTCAGAAGACAATGGATTGATATAGTTAAGTATTAAAAGAAAATACCTACCAATCTAAAAATCCTAAACCTGGGGAAAATATCCTTAAAAATAAAGATGAGGGGTGCCTGGGTGACTCAGTCAGTTAAGCATCTGCCTTCAGCTCAGGTCATGATCCCAGGGTCCTGGAATCAAGCCCCGCAACTCCCTGCTCAGCGGGGAGTCTGCTTCTCCCTCTCCCTCTGCCCTGCCCCCCTGCTCTCTCTCTTTTGCACATGCGCACTCTCTCTCTCAAATAAATAAATAAAATCTTTAAAAAAAAAAAAAAAGAAAGATTAAATAAAGACATTTAAAGACTAACAAAGACTGAGATCATTTGTTACTAGGAGATCCATTCTAAAAGAAATGCTAAAAGACATTATTCAGACAAAAGGAAAAGTATCTTAGATGGAAGGTCAGAGATGCAGGAAAGAAATAAGAGCAATGAAGATGGTGTGTGTGTGTATATATATATGTAAATCTAAATGAGTATTGTATACAAAAATAGTAATGTTTTATGTGGTTTAAAGATATATAAAGGATTAAAATTAATGAGAACAATAGCTTATAAATTAGGAAGGGGTAAGTGTAGTTTAAAGTGTTGTAAGGTTTTGGGGTACCTGACTGGCTCAGTTGGAAGAGAAGGCAATTCTTGGTTGTGAGTTTGAGCCCTATGTTGGGTGTAGAGATTACTTAAAAATAAATAAAAACTGAAAAAAATTACTAAGTGTTGTAAGGTTTTTGCATTGTTTTGGAAATGGTTAACAGTAACAATCAATACTGGATTTTAATGGGTCAAGTATTTAATAGGTTTTTCCAGGAACTATAAAAGTTGACTGCAAAATTTATATGGAAAAGCAAAGGTCCAAGAATAGCAAAACTATTCTGAAGAATAAGGTCCTGCTCTACTACATATTGAAACAAATTGTAACTCTATCAAAATTAACATATCTGTATGGATAGACAAGCAGAATAAAGGAATAGAATATACTCAGAAACAAACTCACTTACATGGAAATAATATACAAGGATGCCATTGCAGATCAGTGGGGAAAAGATAGACTTCAATAAATGGTTTTAGGAAAATTGGTTGGCTATGTGAGGAAAAAAGAATGAAATTGGATCCCAATCTTACATCATACACAAAAATCAATTCTAGGTGGGTTAAAGATTTACATGTAAAAGGCAAAACTTTGTAATTTTTAAAAGCAAATGCAGAACAATGTCTTGATGACCTTGGCGTGGAGAACAGTTTCTTAAACAAGATATAAAAAGTAACAAAACAGTAGAGAAATGGGCCCAGTTATGATGAGGCATTTTGCAGGAAAAAAGAAATCACAAATGGTCATACATTTATAGAAGAATTATCATTCTCATTAGTAACTAGGAGAATGCAAATTAACAGCACAATAAGGTACTACTTCACATCCACCAGTTTCGAAAAAACGTATAAACCTGGTAATTCTGGGTTTTATAAATGAGGGTACAACAACCAGAAGAGCAACCACTTTATAAAGTTCATAAGATAAAATATAACTTACATTTTATCTTATAAAATAACCTAGAAATTCCTATCCTAGCTAAATATTGTAGATCAGTGACTTTTAACAGTTTTTTAAATGTTTTTTATTTAGGTATAGTTTACATATGGTGAAATGCGGAGATCTTAAGTGGAACGTTCAGTGATTATTGATAAATAAATATACTCATACAATCCATAGCATGGATCCAAATAACAGAAATTCTCTCATATCTCTGTCAAGATATTTCCTGCTCTCTCCCCACTTCCCGACAGGGCAACTACTATTCTGATTTATTTTACTTAGAGTTTTTCCCTGTCCTAGAATTTTATATATTTGGATCATAGAAAATGTACTCTCTTGTTTAGCATAAAGTTTTTTTAGATTAATCCATGTTGTATCAATAGTTTTTTTTACTTTTTATTGCTGTATATAATTTTATTATACAGATATGCCACAATTTGTTTATTTGTTTTTCATAAAATTAGTTGGGAAGAATCTTTCTTCTGTTTTCTGAAAGATTAGCATTATTTCTTCCTTAAGTGTGTGATAGAATTCAAATTTGATAGAAGCTATCTGGGACTGTAGTTTTCTCTGTGGACTGTTTTAGATTACGAATTCATTTTTTTTAACAGGTGTAGGCTACTTGGATTTTGTTTCTTTTTGTGTCTTTAGAGATGTCCCCCTTTCATTTCTGATACAGCTAATTTATAATTTTCCTCTTTTTAAAATTATTCCTCTACCTATCACTTATCAATTTTATTGATTTTTTTCAAAACACCTTTTTTATTTTTAAATTTTTTTTATTATTTCCTACTTAATTTATTTCTACTTTATTATTTCTTTCCTTCTACTTATATAGGGTTTAATTTGCTTTTCTCCCCCTAGCTTTGTATGTTGGAAGTTCAGATTATTGATGTTAAAACTTTTATTCTTTCTTTTAAATGTTGCATTTAATGATGAAAGCTATCCAGTTCCCTATAAACTGCTTTACCTGCATCCCACAGATTTTGATATTTTGTATTTTCATTATCTTTCAGCTAAAAATATTTTCTAACTTCTCTAGTGATTTCTTTTTAAATTTTATTGACTTTTCCTCGTCCTCTGTTACTTCTCTCCTCCTCCTCCTTCTTTTTAGTAGCTGCTGTACAGGTTAAAATATGTATTTTTAACTTACCCCACACCCTGCCATGAATTAGTATTAAAACATTTCAATATAATGTACCATCCTCACTATAGTATGCTTCCACTTGTCCCCCTTTGTGCTACAACTTCCATACATTTAATTCTGCATTGTTGTAAAACCCACAAGGCATCATAATTATTTCTGCTTTAAAGGTTAATTATCCTTTAAAGAAAACTTAAATAAGATGAAATATGTATCTATTCCCATTTTTACCATTTCCAATGTTTCTTATTTCTTTGTGTAGATTTGATTTTATGTCTGGTGTCATTTCCTTCAGGCCAAAGTACTTCCTTTACAAGTATGCTGGGAATTCTCTTAGCATACATTTTTCTGGAAAGGTCCTTATTTCACCATTATTGGGGAAGGATATTTTCAATGCATATAAAATTCTGGTTGACAGGTTTTTTCTCTCAGCACATTAAAGATGTGGTCAAAGTTGTCTTCTGGATTTAATAGTTTCTAATGATAATTCTTATCTTCATTCTCCTGTGCATAACGTATCATCATTTCTCAGGCTGCTTTTAAGGTTTTCCCTTTATCACTGGTTTTCAACAATTTGATAATGTTGTGCCCAAATGTGAGTTTTTTTTGTATTTATTCTGCCTTTTTAAAATTTATTATTATTATTCTTGAATCTGTCAGTTAATATTTTTCATCAAATTTGGAACATTTTTAGCCATTATCCTTCAAATAATTATTCTTGTCTGACCTCCCTCTTCTCTCCGTGTGTAACGCCATTTGAATGTCAGACCACAGGTCACCAAGACTGTTTATTGATTGTTTCAGTTTTTCTTTTTTTAATAGACTTTATTCTTTAGAGCAGTATTAAGTTTATAGAAAATTGAGCAGATAGTACAGAGAGTTCTCATATACTTCCTGCCCCCTCACAGTTGTCTCTATTATTAACACATTGCATTAGTGTGGTAATAAATACATTACAAAACTGTGTATAGATATGAAAATATATTTATAAACTTTCCTTTTCTCCAGTTTCTCTGTATGCTTTATTCCTCTCATAGTTGCTTTTCTATGTTATAATTAGAGGATAAGACAGTGTGTAGGTTTGGTCACCTTACAAATAACAGTTTATTTAATACAGGCTTCACTGATGATGTTTTCTTTAGTAGAAATGTTATATAAACATGCATAGAAGAGTTTGTTCCATTGATAAATATAGCTCATCTATTTTTATAATTTGATTTTCTTGTTTTTTATTCATAAGCACCTAAAGCATATACATGTATATACATGTTTCTTATGACAGATTTATTGTGCTTTAATTCTCAGAAATTGTATTATTTTTGAGCATTGGCATCACTTGCCAAATTCAGGTTTTGTTTTTATCCTTTCCAGGCCCAGCTTCAAAGGGAAAAAGAACAAGATCATAGGAAGCTGCAAGCAAAACTTGAAAAACTTGATGTCTTAGAAAAAGAATGTTTTAAACTTACAACCACTCAGAAAACTGCTGAGGTAAGCTTCCACTTATTTTTTGAAGTGATGATGCCAGGAATAAATCTTTAGTGTTAAGCATTATTGGCCCTATATGTGAATATACAGTAAATCTGATTTATAAAACTTCTTTAACAGCTCTTAGTAATCCAGATATGAATTTCTGCCTATGGAGATTAAAATTAATGTATTCTGTCATGGCACAAATGAGCTTGCCTTTTGATGTAAAATTGTAATTTTGGCTTCTTCTGAAATGGCAGAACATTTTCATTTGTCAGATAATTTGCCTAAAGGAAATTGAAGATTGTCTTTCACCACTTGTAGTTAAGTCTATCCTCAGTCCTCCTGAAATGCCCTTTCCTTTTTCCAACCAAATTTTATCCATTTCATAGGACTTTCTCCAGGTCCTGCTTTCTCTATGAAGCCTTCCTTGAGTTCTCCAACACTCAGGGAGCTCTCCCTTTGAAATGGTACTGTCCTCAAATTCTGAACCATACCATGGATATAAGATAAAATACTTATATGTATAAGTATATACATGGTCTGAGTCAAATTATGCTCATTGTTTTGTTGTTTGTTTCATGTATGTTACTATTGTTTCCTTAAGTACAGTATAAGGTCTTAAATAACAAGGAACATATCTTATGTTTCTTTTTTTTTTTCATTTTTTTACAAATTGAGATAAAATTGACATAGAACGTTGTATTAGTTTCAGGTGTACAACATAATGATTTGATATTTGTATTTTTTTGGTATTTGTATATTTTACAAAATGATCACCACAGTAAGTCTAGTTAATATCCATCGCCATATGTTGTTACACAATTGTTTTTCTTTTTTTTTTTAAGTTTTTATTTAAATTCCAGTTAGGGCACCTGGGTGGCTCAGTGGATTGAGTGTACAACTCTTGGTTTCAGCTCATGATCTCAGGGTCATATGATCGAGCCCTGTATTGGGCTCAGAGCTCAGTGGGGAGTCTGGTTGGAATTCTCTTTCTCTCTCTCCCTCCCCACCCCTCCCCGTGCTCTCACTCTCTCTCTCAAATAAATAAATCTTAAAAATAAATAGAGATTATGCTAAGTGAAATAAGTCAAGCAGAAAAAGTCAATTATCATATGGTTTCACTTATTTGTGGAACATAAGGAATAGCATGGAGGACATTAGGAGAAGGAAGGGAAAAATAAAGGGAGGGAATTAGAGGAGGAGACGAACCATGAGAGACTATGGACTCCGGGAAACAAACTGAGGGTTTTAGAGGGGGAAGGGGTGAGGGGGTGTGTTTGGCCCAGTTATGGGTATTAAGGAATTGCATGGAGCACTGGGTGTTTTACACAAACAATGAATCATGGAACACTACATCAAAAACTAACGATGTACTGTATGGTGACTAACATAACATACATACATACATACATACATACATAAATGAATAAATTCCAGTTAACATACAGTGTAATATTAGTCTTATGTGTATAATATAGTGATTCAAAGTTCCATGCATCATCTGGTGCTCATCACAACAAATGCACTCCTTAATCCCCATCACCTATTTAACTCATCCCCCCACCCACCTCCCTTCTGGTAACCATCAGTTTTTTCTCTATAGTTAAGAGTCTGTTTCTTGATCTGTCTCTCTCTTTTTCCCCTTTGCTCATTTGTCTCTTAAATTCCACATGTGAGTGAAATCATATGGTATTTATGTTGCTCTGGCTGACTTATTTTGCTTAGCATTATACTCTCTAGTGAAATTTCAGCTTTTTCTGCCTTGCAAAGTAAGGTTGGAAGTCACCCATCTACTTTTCTGTCTTGCAAAAATCGTTGCCACCTTTTCTCATGTTACCTTCTAGTGTATTTGTCCTTTGGTATTTAAAACTTACTTATTCTATCCATGTCATTGCAAATGGCAAGATTTCATTCTTTTTTATGGCCAAGTAATGGTTCATTGAATAAATAGATATATTTATATATATATATATATATTTTAAATATATTTATATATTTATATGTATGTATGTGTGTAGATATATATATCTATATATCTACATACATATATATACATACATACATATAAATATATAAATACATATATACATACATATATATACATACATATATATAAATATATCCATATACATGGATATATATATATACACACATCTTTATCTGTTCATCAGTCGATGGACACTTGAGCTGTTTCCAGAGTTTGGCTATTGTAGATAATATTGCTATAAACATCAGGGTGCATGTATTCCTTTAAATTAGTATTTTTGTTTCCTTTGGGTAAATACCTAGTTGTGTGATTGCTGGATTGTAGGGTACTTCTATTTTAAACTTTTTGAGGAACTTCTGTACTGATTTCCACAGTGGCTACACCAGTTTGTATTCCCACCAACAGTGCACAAGGGTTCCCCTTTCTCGCCATCCCCATCCTCGCCAACATCTGTTGTTTCTCATGTTGTTGATTTTAGCCATTTTGACAGGTATGAAGTGATATCTCATTGTAGTTTTGATTTGTGTGTCCCTGATGATCAGTGATGTTGAGCATCTTTTCATGTGTCTGTTGGCCATCAGGATGTCTTCTTTGGAAAAATGTCTACCCATGTCTTCTGCCCATTTTTCAATTGGATTATTTGTTTTGGGGGTGTTGAGTTTCATAAGTTCCTTATATTATTTTGGATACTAACCCTTTATCAGATATGTCATTTGGAAATATTTTCTTTCATTCTGTAGGTTGCCTTTTAGTTTTGTTGATTGTTTCCTTCACCGTGCAGAAGCTTTTTATTTTGATTTAGTCTATATCTCATGTTTCTTTTTTTTTTTTTAATATTTTATTTATTTATTTGACAGAGAGAGACACAGAGAGAGGGAACACAAACAGGGGTAGTGGGAGAGGGAGAAGCAGGCTTCCCGTGGAGCAAGGAGCCCAATGCAGGGCTCGATCCCAGGACCCTGAGATCATGACCTGAGCCGAAGGCAGACGCTTAACGACTGAGCCACCCATGCGCTCCTATATCTTATATTTCTAATATGTCTTCCTCTCCCTTCCCTCCTCCAACAGCTGTACCCTTAATAATATGCACACAGTAGACATTGTGATTTGTCTGTGTTTTGAATGAAACATTAAGACCCAAGACTATGATCATTTGACCTTCTAGATTTAATACCCCCCAAAATTTCATCATTACGGTTTTGTTGCTAGAAGTTAATAATGTCTTTGCATGCACATTCTATGCTTTCCCTTTGTTCTTCTTATATGTAATAGCAGGTAAAGAAGCATAGGAAGAAAGCCAAGAAAAATTGTAGCATCTTTTGCCATTTCTTTTTCTTACTTTCTGCTTTAGCTTGCTGAACTACTAAGAATCAAGACTGGAAGACTCTATGTGGAAAAAGAACAAAGACTATTTGGCTCTAGTTTTTATATAATAATCCCAGTTTTTTTGTTCTTTTGCAGGACAAGATTAAACATTTAGAGGAAAAACTTAAGGAAGAAGAACATCAGCGTAAGCTATTTCAAGACAAAGCATCTGAAGTAAATAGAGCATTATATCATTATCACAATAAACCATATATGGTTTTTTTTATTTTTTATTTATTTTTTATTTTTATTTTTTTAAAGATTTTATTTATTTATTTGAGAGAGAGAATGAGAGACAGATAGCAAGAGAGGGAAGAGAGTCAGAGGGAGAAGCAGACCCCCTGCTGAGCAGGGAGCCCGATGTGGGACTCCATCCCGGGACTCCAGGATCATGACCTGAGCTGAAGGCAGTCGCTTAACCAACTGAGCCACCCAGGCGCCCCTGTTTTTTTTTTTTTTTAAAGATTTTATTTATTTATTTGACAGAGAGAGAGACAGCGAGAGCAGGAACACAAGCAGGGGGAGTGGGAGAGGGAGAAGCAGGCTTCCTGCCGAGCAGGGAGCCCGATGTGGGACTCCATCCCAGGACCCTGGGATCATGACCTGAGCCGAAGGCAGACGCTTAACGACTGAGCCACCCAGGCGCCCCAAACCATATATGTTTTATTATAATTTGTTTTCATTATCTGTAGGCTATATTTTAGACTATAATTTCTGCTTCCTAGCTTGTTAGTTTTGGTCTCTTTTTGCTATAATAATGAGATTCTCAATAAGTCAGCCAGTATATTTATATACTTGGATGCACTGCCAAAAGAAGTCTTGTAGTCTTTTGAAATTCTGACATATATGTATATGAAATAATTCCTGGTCTAGATTGTTTTCAGCTTGATTGATATGTATGTATTAAATAATGCATTCTCTTATAAACAGAAAATGATTGCAATTACCAATAGACTTAGTGGGGCTTTCACATACAAAAAACAGTATTTAGGGTTTTCTTTTTTTTAAGATTTTATGTATTTATTTCAGAGAGAGAGAGAACATGAGAAGTGGGAGGGAGGAGCAGACTCCCTGCTGAGCAGGGACCCTGATGTGGGACTCGATCCCATGACCTTGGGATCATGACCTGAGCCGAAGGTAGACACTTAACCTTAACGGACTGAGCCACCCAGGCGCCCTGGGGTTTTCTTTTCTTCCTCAAAAAGCACTTTTTAAAAAAGATTTTGTTTATTTATCTTAGAGAGAGAGAGAGCGCGCATGAGTGGGGGGAGGGGCGGAGACAGAGAATCTCAAGCAGGCTCAGTACTGAGCACAGAGCCTGACATGGTGCTCGATCTCATGACCCTGAGGATCATGACCTAAGCCGGGCACTCAAACAACTGAGCCACCCAGGCGCCCCAAGCATTTTTGTCTTCATAAACTGAGACCTGATTTCTTATTATAATGTTTTTGAAGAAGTTTGTTAAAAATCAGTTGCATAAAGCTTTTTCTTTAATATTATAGCTTCAAACTGGACTTGAAATCAATAGAATTTTAATGTCTTCAGTATCAAATCCAAAACACTGCAAGGAGAAGAAGAAGTCTTTGAAGGTATGCAGATACTTTATTCTTATTTGCTAATGCTTATTTCTTTACTCTTTTAATATTTATACCTATCCATTTCCAAAAAGAATTTAGAGAGATTTATAATAAAAGACATGCAATAATGCTATGAAATGTGGATAAAAACATAAGTTGAATGCTGATGGTTTTAGGTTTGAGGATAGAAAATTCCATAAAATCCAGGTTAAAGAAAGTATCAGCAGTTGAGCACAAAAACTAATTTTGAGTTTACTTGACAACCAAAGCAAAAAGGACCACATGACAGTCAGTATATTTGTGAAATAACAATAAGCATGCCAGTTTTTCTAGAAAGATAGACATTTTCCTAGTACTAAACTTTTTTTTTTCGATTTGTGCAACTTTATTGCAAGAAAAATATGTTATTAGCAGAGCTCTTAGTTGATCACTTATGCATTGACAACTTGCATCATTTGTACATTAAACAGTGTATTGAAGATAGATTAACTATGAGCTCCGAGCCTTCTAATAATTTAAATTTAAATGAAAATTAAAAAAATATTTGAGACCCTGTTTTGGAATGCAAAGGGTATTTGACTTCCAGTTTCCATTCTCTGTAGAACAAGAACATATCATTCCTTTATTAACATGCATAAAATACATCATAGATTCTGTTCTGCTGATGCTATAAATTAACACCAATTCTCCAGTCATATCAGTTATGAGCATAAAGTGTATCATGTAACTCAGATCTCTCTCAGTGGAAGGCTTAAGAAAGAATGGATGCTTGAATAATGTTGCTTCCTTTGTTGTGACAACTGAGCATCCATCTCAGTCCCCCTCAGATGATTTCTTCAGCATGTTAGAGCAGTGAGGAATGGTTTTAGTCTCATAACCAAGTTAGAGTGAAGACATTGGCCACATAATACACATGCTCCATTTTTTAAAAAATTCTGAATCTTGGGGTGCCTGGGTGTCTCAGTCGGTTGAGCATCAGACTCTTGATTTCATCTCAGGTCGTGATCTCAGGGTCGTGGAATGGAGCCCCGCATTGGGTTCAGCGCTTGGTACAGTCTGCTTGAGATTCTCTCCCTCTCCCTCTGCACACCCCCCTCTAAAATAAATAAATAAATAAAATCTTTTTTAAAAATTCTGAATCTTGGGCAACTATACTTTTATAAATACCTTGTAGTTTTTAAAAGCAGTTATTGTCCAAAACTGGAAGAAGTTAAGTCTTTGTCAGATGAACATGTGAATGAATGGAGGGAAATAAACAAAAAATAAAATTTTATTTTAGTTTGATAAGGGAGCAGCAGTCTGGTAAGAAAATTAAAAAAGGAACAGTAATTTAAATTTTATTCCAGCTATAATGCAGGTTATTCTGACCTTACAGTAGCATCACATGACATACTTCTGAGTCCATTTCCAAGATACTCTGTTGTACTTATCTCTGTCTGTTTTATAGACCTGTGCAATCTCTGGCACTAGGGGGTCACATAGCAGTGAAAAAATGGATAAAAGAATTTTAGAAATAGTTAAAGCAACAGATCACTCTGATCTTAGAATATCAAGACAAATGCTACCATTACTGTTAATATTTGGCAGATAAATTCTTGTTGTAAATGCAGCCTCAGGTGGTTTGAAGTAGACTATATGAAAATGAATCATCAAAAATAATACACCACCTTGATGTGGGCTGCCATTAGGTTCCATAATTGTGGCTTGCTAATGAAAGGTATCATCCCCAACTGGACTTGCAAAATATTGTGCTGGAGGGTTATGGGCCAAATCACTAAGTTCCTTTTTAATCCATTTCAGTGCCATGACCTGTCCTTTTCATTTGGCTCCTCACTCTCTCAGTTTGTGCTCAAAGGCTGCACAGGGAAGGACTGTCTCTTTGCCTCACACCAGCTCTGCCAAACACAGGCACAGAGGGTCAGGGCCTCCCTCAAGCTACCCCTAGTACTAAACTCTTATAGAAATGTATTCTGCAATATTTTATAAAAGAGACACTAAATGACACAACAGGTGATAACAACACAATAGATCCTAGAAGCAGTTTTTTATAACTTAAGGTTACCAGACCTTATCTGTTAGAATGACAGTAGTATTTATCTATCAGTTAGATCTTCGGAACACAGAAACTCCTTAGATCGGAGAAGTAGTAATTACACACAGTTGAAAACTTAAATACTATCAATAAATACAGTGAAAAGGGGCACCTGGGTGGCTCAGTTGTTAAGTGTCTGCCTTCGGCTCAGGTCATGATCCCAGGGTCCTGGGATCGAGCCCCGCATCGGGCTCCCTGTTCAGCGGGAAGCCTGCTTCTCCCTCTCCCACTCCCCCTGCTTGTGTTCCCCCTCTCGCTTTGTCTCTCTCTGTCAAAAAAAAAATAAAAAAAAAAAGTGAAAAATCAGTAACAACAACTCTGCAGATCAAAATAAATCCAAATCTAAAGCAAGGCCTTTAAGAATTCATAAGTGGCATTATTCTTAAGACTGAGAAGAAAAAAGATACCTATATATCTTGCTACTTCTTCTGATAAAGAATGAAAGTACTTACATACTCATTTGGTCCAGCTCATCTTGCTTTACTATCAGTGATTAAGCTGTAGTACATCCATAATATGAACTACTACACAGAAATAAAAGAATGTGTTGGTATTTGCTGGATCCTGTTGAAGGAGATTTGGATTCATTTCATTTTTTACTATCACAAATAAAGCTGTTATGAACATTTGTGTGTAGGTTTTTGTGTGAACATTGGTTTTCATTTCCCTGGGATAAATGTCCAAGAGTGTAATTGCCGAATCATCATATGTACTTACCATATAAGTTCATGTTTAGTTTTACAAGAAACTGTCAAATTATTTTGTATTCCTACAAACCATGCATGAGTGATCTGGCTTCTCCACCTCTTTGCCAGCATTTGGTATTGTCACTGTTCTTTATTTTGGCCATTCGGATAGGTATATAGTGATATTTCATTGTAACTTGCATTTTCCTAATGGCTAATGATGTTGCAGATCTTTTTATGTGTTTATTGCCATCTATATGACCTCTTCAGTGAAATGTCTACCCACATTTTTTTTGCTTGTTTTCTAATCAGATTGTTTACTGTTGAATTTTGAGACTTCTTCATATCATAAATGTCTTTTAAAACAATTTTTGTTTATGTTTTTTGGTCAATATTTAGAAAACTAGATGTTTAAAGGGAGGACCACCTCAGCAAA
Organism: Neomonachus schauinslandi; assembly: GCF_002201575.2. Classification (NCBI taxonomy): domain Eukaryota; kingdom Metazoa; phylum Chordata; class Mammalia; order Carnivora; family Phocidae; genus Neomonachus; species Neomonachus schauinslandi. Next base: position 51,760,779 of record NC_058410.1, on the reverse strand, counting down.
TTCATTCAGAGTTTGGATCACTGCCTGTTGTGGCTGAGAAGGTGAGAAAGGAAAAATGAAGATACTTGTTCAGACACACTCCTGCCTTGTTGTAAGTGCAATTTAAATGCCATGAGTCATTTGAAATTGTTCTTAGCTATTTCTTTTCCCCTAAAGTCCGCCAGTGCAAACTATCCTGTGAATGCAAGTATGCAAAGCCTCCTGCAGTTGATGCAACGTTATGGGCCACATAACTGTCAGAAACTTACTGAAGTTACTGAGCCTCGATGTCTCTACAAGCCTACTAGAACAACTTCCCAGGGTAAAGCTGAACCTTCTGATTCAAAAAATTCCATTTCTATTGGTGACAATTTGTCTGAACTTTTGATGGCAATGCAGGATGAGCTGGACCAAATGAGTATGTAAGTATTTTCATTCTTTATCAGAACTAGTAAGATATATAGGTATCTTTTTTTCTTCTGTCTTAAGAACAATGCCACTCATGAATTCTTAAAGGCCTTGCTTAGATTTGGATTTATTTTGATCTGCAGAGTTGTTTTCACTGATATTTCACTGTATTTATTGATAGTATTTAAGTTTTCAACTGTGTGTAATTACTACTTTTCCGATCTAAGGAGTTTCTGTGCTCCCAAGATCTGACCTGATAGACAAATACTACTGTCATTCTAACAGATATAGTCTGGTGACCTTAAATTATAACTCACAAATGCTTTTATAAGAAAGATTCTCCTTTTGTTTTTTATAATCTTTTTAATAAAGTGAAATTTCATTAGACAAGTAGGAAATTCTTTGTTTTAAACTCTGGCTGGGCTGCATTATAAGTTTTGAAGCATCCATAGTAAATAAGATTCTGAGTGGGATACATATTTTAAGCCCCAAGTTTAAATATATATTCAACAAAAATTCCAGAAAATATGAGATTTGGGTAGCCAACTAGTTGAACTAGGACATCTGTAGAAGATACAGCTGGTTCTCTTAACAGTATTCCTTAAAGTGGGCTATCACCAAATAGAGATTTCTTGGGCAAATATTTTTATAGGTGCAGTTCTTCCCAAACACCCTATATTAAGAATTCCAAAGTTGGAACTAAAAAGAGTCCTTTAATGCTTTTAGCTAAGGACATCAGAATATTTTATTATATTTAGCTATGAACATCAAGAATTCAGACTTTATTTTAAGGTGTTTTAAGACCCTAAGTCTAAGTTATTTCTAAATTTATCTAATCTCAAATCATAAGAGCCTTTTATATTTACCATAGATTAATTAGATAACTGTACATAAAGAGACTGTCTTTGAAAATTAATATTTAAGTGACAAAAATTTATGATTGAACAGAATATTATTTAATTCTATCAAAGATATATAGTATAAACCATAACAGTGCTTGATATTTGCTTTTCTTTCATAGGGAGCATGAAGAACTACTGAATCAAATGAAGGAAACTGAAAGTCATTTGGTCTGTGAAGACATAGAATGTGAACTAGAACATTTAGTCAAGAAAATGGAAATTAAAGGAGAACAAATTTCCAAACTGTTGAAGCATCAAGACAATGTAAGAAGGCTTTAGTAAAAGATTTTAATAAAAAGATATATCTGGAGTCAGTGTTATATCTCTGTATGATCTTTCAAATTTAAGGTCTGTATGTGTGGCTTAGTGAAAAGATGACAGGAGTCCCTTAGGCCTGTTAAAGAGCCATCTGTCCCACTGGAATAACATTGCCTCCTACATAACTCTCCAAGATAATGTAAAGTAAGAGGAACAAGAAAGTTTAGTTATGTATTCGGAAATGGCCTTGGGAAAATTTTGAGGTAGACAGCCCTCCTGGTTACCCTTTTAACATTCTTTCCCTTTATCTCTCCCACCCCTAATCCTTTAATGAAGCCGCTTATGTTGACAGGCCTCTACTTCAGTACCATACATAAACCTGGCTCCTCAAGCAGTACTGTAATGCTAAAACTACTATTTCTACTTTCCCAGAACAAGCTATGCTGTGTTCTATTCCCTGGGGACCTGTGCTTAGCTGGCTATAGTGTGGTGGTAAGGGGGACTCTCTCGTTGCATGTGAATTCTTAATAACTAAGAATCACATAACAATTTTGATATTTTAACAGAATCATGGAATATTATAATATTTTATTCCAAGACAATGATTCCATAGGTTGAATTATTAGCACTATTAGACTGCTAGAGCAGAAGGCAGAGGGAGTCTTTCCAGGAACCTTCAAATCACATCATGTAGCTATCTGCCTATGGAATAATCAGCATTCATATAAGTTGGTGATATATTAACCTCACAATAAAGCCTTCCCCACTTTTATAGGAAAGTAATAAAGGATTCAGAATTTTACTGCCTTTATTCTTCTGTGACCAATAAAGAGAAAAAGAGGAAATGAAACTTTTGAAGCAAATATTTTCACTTTACTGGCTTTTAAGGCTCTAGTAAGTAAATCTTTTTGTATGATTGTGTTAGGGTGAAGATTATTTAACTTATATACTTTCTTAGAATTGCATAGGAGAAATTTGAAGGGAATAGAGAAATTTTCAGCCATATTTTTAATGCACATAAATTATATTTTGAGGGGCGCCTGGGTGGCTCAGTTGGTTAAGCGACTGCCTTCGGCTCAGGTCATGATCCTGGAGTTCCGGGATCGAGTCCCGCATCGGGCTCCCTGCTCAGCGGGGAGTCTGCTTCTCCCTCTGACCCTCCTCCCTCTCATGCTCTCTGTCTCTCATTCTCTCTCAAATAAATAAATAAAATCTTTAAAAAAAAAATTATATTTTGAAAAATATTATTTATGTTCTATAATAGCCATAGCAGTATAAATTTTCAAGCATTTTATCATGAGAAATTTAATCTCTGCAATTAAAATGGTCTTGGACAAATACCAGGTTCTTAGCCAATGTCTGGATCAGCTCTACAAATTAGGCCTATGCGTAAGTGAAATAGACTAAGTAATGGACTAAGCTTGGCAGAAATGGGTTTTGGCAAGTTGATAGGTTTTATTTTGTTTAATTCTTTCTACCCAACTGTTATCAGATACTACTGAATGAAACTTTTTTTTTTGTACTGGCATTCAGTAGTACTTTAAATTCAGGAATACTTTTCAGTAAAATATATATATACACATTCAACTCTATAAATTCATTGCTCATTCCTAGCACCAGATCTTTGCTTTTCTGTTAATACCACCTGAAAGGTCCTTTTTCTCTTGTCTCTATTCTTCAGTTTTTACTCATTTCATATCCTTTATAAATCTTCCTCTCAGCTTTTCATTGATCTTCTCAGCCCATATTAATCTTGTCCTGCTTTAGTCTTCTCAAATAAACACCTTTTGTCCTACTCAGAGTTATCGCAGCCTAAATTATTCTCTAGTTGTCACGTATATGCTTTTCTTTCACTAATAAGAGCAATAAGCTTTATGAGAGCAAGGATTGTTTTATTCATGATATTTTTACCTAACTAGCATGGAGTTAGGCATATATAGGTATTCAATAAAGACTTAATGAACTTTTTAAATTTCATGTAATCTTTATAACATCAATCCAATCCATCTATTTTAGGGTATGCTTTTAATATCTTTTTTTACTAAAATGTTAGATGTTTTTTCTTTCCAGGTCCGTAAACTGCAGCAAAAAGTTCAAAACTCAAAGATGAGTGAAGCTTCGGGTATTCAGCGAGAAGAGAGCAACCTTAAAGGATCAAAGAACATAAAAAATAGTCCCAGAAAATGTTTGCTAACTAACTCTCTTCAGAAGAACAGCAATTTTCATCCAGTACAAGTCCATAATCTTCAAATGAAATTGAGAAGAGATGATATCATGTGGGAACAGTAACACAATAGTAAAACTGTCACCTTAAATGAACTCTGTCAGTGAGATCTTGAATTGTCTAAAGTGGTTTTAATATACCTTTATGAAATTCTGAATTATGTTTCTAGTCCCTATAATGTGTCAAGTTGTAGTATTTTTAAATTAATGCCTAATGACCTCCTAAGAGTCAAAATAAATGACTGCATTTTTTTCTCTTACTGACTGAAATACCTAATCTGTTCATGTTTTAGACACATTGTTCACTTTGCAGATCTCTTAAGCTAAATCTAAGAAATTATAGTAGATTGGTGATATTTAAAATTGAGTTAAATTTTGAGATGCAAGTACCATTCCACTTTTTCATTTAGTAGGCTTGTAACCTTAAGAACCAATGTAAAATGAACACAGTAATGAAAGGTCTTTTACCTTTCATGGTGCTTCCTCCCTATCTTATTTTAGAGCTATGAAATGTTTTTCATTTTTGGACATTTAAGAGCTCTGTAAAGAGGCCTTTAGCCCGAGTTTTTATGTGACAATTTCAAATAGGAACTCGTAGTTACTTAATTTTTAGATGACAGTAACTCAAGTACAGAAGCCTTTTTCTGCAATTCCTGTTCTCTTTTACAAATCCAGGGCTGCTTTTAAACATGAGTGACTTATCTTATTCCTTTATAACTATAACTTTTGATGAGTTGTAGTCTTTGCATTATATATATATTCATCAGTATAAATTGAGAATGTGAATATCCAGTACCCACTTTTATAGCAAAGTATAGGAAAAATAAATTGGACATCTTATTATTACCTATCCAGTAAAAATTCAGAGGAATATGATACTTTTTAAAATATTTTTAAATCAGTGCTGTCATAAGCAATTTCTTTGTTTATGTATACTTTATAATAAATTTACACTTGTTGACCTATCTTTTAAGAAACCTATGGAAACTGGTATGACTCTTTTGAACTTTTTTGGTTTTTCACTGAAATCCTTTGGGGCAACTAGAGAATTGAAGTCCTCAACTGAAGTAGAAATAGAAGACTGACAGAAAAGGCATAGTAGAAGGGAGGAACTCAGAAGCTAGGGTAGCAGTTTAAGAGATGGTGATTCCAAAGGGACAGAGTTGGAAGTATATTTATCTACAGCTGGGGGAGTAATCAAGCTACAGGTATGAAGGAATTTTCAGGGCAAGATCTGGGGGAGCTAGGAAAAGCAATTATGTTAAAGACAATCCTCCTAGGAAAATCCCCAACAGTATGTAGGAGAAAGGGGGTAATTGTGGAACTTCTGGTGAGGGAAGAAGAAAACTGTGATTCATTCTCACTGAGAGAAGAGATGTTATGTTAGAGGACCTTTCCAAACCCGAAGTGGGGAAATGACTGAAAATGGGCAGATGGATACTTGGAATTATCCTTGAAAGTAACTTACGATAGAGATGAAAGATTCTCTCTGGTTTAAGTACTGCTTGTGTCCTTCACCCACTCTTATTCCCTCTCCTTCTACAGCTTCTTCAGCCCCAGAGATGTTGCACAGAGCGCTTCATCTAAATTCATTTTCATCACCTTACCTACTTTTCAGCTTTGCCTTTCCTCCTCAAGAATGTGAGTGCTGTAGTTTAAACTTAGCAAAAACTCACCAGGACCATATTGCAGCCTGATATTCTTCTGGGCCTTTGTTTTCTATGCATTTAGGAAGGTGGCTGACTATATTTAGTTTATCAGTAGTGAAGTCATTACCTGCAAAAATGTATTGCTAAAACAAAAAGTCATTTTAGGAAAGTGAATATTTCAGTTAAGAATTGAAATTTTCTTGGAAGATCGGAGTAGTATAGGAGAAAAACCATAAGACTTCAGAATTAGGAGACTTGGGTTCAAATTGTGACTCCACCCTTTAGTAGCTTGGACAATCAAATAACTTCGGAGCCTCCATTTCTTATTTGTTAAGTAGGGATTATATTGTTACCTACCTCATAGCGTTGTTGTGAGGAGTAAATGAAATAACACATCAAAGCACCCAGCAGAAGGGTTGGCATTGAGTAAAAACTCAATAAATGTTAAATCTGACTGCCTTCCCCCACCAAAAGTTGTCAGAGAACCTGAGTTTGCATGGGTTAAAGCCTGAAAGCAAGAACCGAAATGTATTCTTCATAAAAATGGGAATATTCTAATTACTTGGGTTTGGTTTTTTGGGTTGTTGTTTTGTTTCTTGTTTTTTGCCTGTGTGTCTGGGAGGAAATTGTTTTGGTTTGTTCCCTAGTTCAGGTTTCTCATGAGGCGGGGGAAGAGTATGGTCTTACCATGGTGCAGAAATACACAGTCACACACAGCAACTTGGTTTAGAGTCAGTTTTGGTTGTTGGGTAACAGTTAGTATGGAGAGACACTAAAGAATTGTCTCTTGTTGCTCCATCACAGCTACTGAACTAAAAACGTGTCCTGCTCGCAGACTGCTGCTTGCCAGAGGCTTTGACTCCTCAGGGGGTGGAGCAAATGATTTCCTTCCTGGACAGGGGCAATCTGTGGTCAGTGTACAAGAGTTGCTGTAGCAACCCCGCAGCTGTGCTCTGCCTAGCAGAAACTCGGTAGGATATCATTGATTTGTTCACTCCAGTGAAAAACAGGTTTGTTTGTTTTTTATTTAATCAGAAATTGAAAAAATGAAATTGGAACTTTCTAGCCAAGACCGGTCTCAACTTTGATGTAACTGTGAAACTAGAAAGTTTGAGTGTTTAAAACAGCAGGTATTGTGAGTACTCTAATTTTGGAAATTGCAGTTGGAATCTTGAATTAACCATACCTGTGTGGGTCATTGGCAACCTAGCCATTCTTATTAGGTGATAGCCGAAGATAGGAGGGTTGGAGGGAAATGTTCAGTTTTCTGCAGTATAAGATTAAAGGAGATACTTAAAATAGTGAGCTCAGTGAATGGTGATGGTGTACTTAAAGGTTTTTGAGATTTTTAGATAGCCTTTCTCCTTTAAAAATACAATTTTAACTCTGAAGGAGTAGTCTTAATCTGTGATAAGACATCCAAAAAATTAAATTAAAATTTGACTTGCAGTGTGGTGAGAAACTAAGGGGAGAAGTCTGGTTGGTTATGCACAATGAAAGCAGTGCTCACTATGGCCAAAAATATACCAGCTGCCGTTGTTGGTGTAGAGTAAATAGTGAAACACCTAATGGGGTTTCCTGGAAATCTGTTCACCTGTAACTAAAGCTGTATGTACTGAGAACATTTAATTGTATATGAAGTTTAGATAAGTACAAGCTGACTCCCAGATGTGTAACAAGACAAACCTCTCTAGGGCATAATAGCATCTGTGAGGGAGGGGAAAAAACTCAATATGGGTGCCATGGCACCTTTTGATTAGAATGAAATAAGGATGAATAAAAATAATATTGACTGTCATCGATGTAAAACTAAATTTATTTCTTGGTAATTAAATAGACCTTGCCAACGCCTCAGCCTTTTTCTTCATAATCTATAAGCTTATTTTCATGTGAATTTCCTCTTTTAATTCCTTTTTTATACTTTGTTATATAAGGAGAATTAGGCATAACAAAATTGTAAAGTTTAAAGTTTTAAAATCTTGTCTAGGGCAGAATTTGTTTTTATTGTAGTTGTGAATTAGTCATTTAAAGAATAAAGTGGATTTTTTTTTCCCTGGTGGGATTTTTGGGAGTGTTCTCCTTATTGGTATAGAGTCATTGAATTCTCATTTGATACAAGATCCTACTAGATGCCATAGGCAATTATTAGAATTATAAATTAGCACCCCCCAAAGAAATTTATTTTTTATTATATATGCATGGTCCATTGGGTACCTCTGTGCATTAACAGTTTCAGCAGAAAGTAACAGAGAAGCAAATTGATCTCTTGTTACTTTATGCTCTGAGGCAGTTTTTTGACAATCTCAGGTCAGCAGTCTACAAAATGTTAATGACCAGTTTAGCAGTCTACAATGTTGGGAGACTGGATCCAGTTGTGGTTAGAGGAGGGATGTTAGGAATTAAGAATTATCTGTCCAAAAAAAGATAAAAAGTTCTGTGAAATAATCAGCTTTCCATCTGATTATCTTTTAAAATAAGAGTGAAGTTATCCATTATACTCTTGGCGCAGGTTTTTCCTCCATAGATATTGCTTATCCATCTTTCCCTCATTCTTCAGGTCTCAATGTAGTGCTTCCTCTAGGAAGCCCTCTGTAAGTCTCCCCTTCATACCCCTCCCTCTTCTCCCAAATCTGGCTTCACTGCCACTTCTAGGTATTTCTCCTATCTTTGCACTTAGTACACTTTCCTGTTATCGCTTGTTTGTCTTTCCTATAGACTGAAAGCTCCCTAAGGGCAAGATCCTTTCTTGCTCACCACTGTAGCCAGCACCCAGCACAATACCTAGCCCATAAGTAGTAGCCCTCTCAATAAATATTTGATAATTAATGTCATGAAGTTATGTTTACCTTCTTTGGTGGTCTCATCTGAGTAAGCATATTGGCTCTCGCACTGCTGTTTTAGGCACCAGTTCAGTTGTGCAGCTGTTTCATCTTTCAAGGGTATGTGACCAAATTTTACATAATCCCTGGTTAAAATATGCCAGTATTTTATTGTTTGTTTGTTTGGGGGTAAAGATAAAAGGCACTCAGAATGATGCTTGCTTTGATTTTATGATGCGAAGAGGAAGAGGTTAGAGAGCCAAGGTAGTTCTTTATTTGTATATGGTATGTTGGGACTTGTTCAGTCAGCAAGTATTTCTTGATCTCTAATCAAGTATTTGTTATCTCTAAGATACTGTGCTAGATGCTATGGGAGATTCAAAGCCAAAGTATGCGTGGATTCTCTCTTCAAGTTGCTTATAGTCTCATGAGAGGGGACAAAAATATAACAGAAGGAAGAAAACAGTAGGTGACATAGAGGTATAATGACCATCCCAGAGGAGATGCTTAAATATTTGTCCACTAAATTTTTGTTCTTCATCTGTTGATAGATAAAGTTGACCTATTTGTATTTCTTCATTCTCTTTCTTGATATATGTAGCTTTCATTTGCTTTTTCACCTGGTGGCAGTATTGGTACCAGATACCAGTTCCCTTAGCATAAATTTCAAACAAGTGTCCATATAACCATGTATCAAGGCATGAATAGAAAAAATGGGTATGAAACGCCTAAGTAAAATGGGAAGGGAGTAGAGAACGAGGAGGGTAAAAAAATCAAGCAATAATGACTTAGACTAAAACAGAAAAATAATACTTTTACAGAAAAGTTGTATTCTAGAGACCAATTATTGACCTGTACAGAATTATGCAAATGATCACAACTCACTTTTCTTATGAATTTAAGCCACTCAATTTCCTCACACTTCAGCTTCCTCATTGGTTGGACTAAGTGAGTGTTTTTCAAACTGCAGGTCATATCCTATTAATGGATTGTAAAATACATTTAGTGGGTCACTATGAACATTTTTAAAATAATTAGAATAGCAGGGCACCTGGGTGGCTCAGTCATTAGGCATCTGCCTTCAGCTCAGGTCATGATCCCAGGGTCCTGGGATCTAGCCCTGCATCAGGCTCCCTGCTCAGCGGGAGACCTGATTCTCCCTCTTCCACTCCCCCTGCTTGTGTTCCCTCTCTTACTGTGTCTCTCTCTGTCAAATAAATAAATAAGATCTTTTAAAAAAATACTAGAATAGCATTGAAAATATCAGGGTGCATCACACAGAGAAGGTAGTCAGTGTTTTTGTGAAACTCTGTGAATACTGGATTATAATTTAAAATGTAGTCCTAAATGTTACTCATAATAAATGTTTAAAGGGAATGAATTTGAAAGATGTGGAGGAAAGAAAGCCAGTTTAAAATAGGAATACTCCCAAATCTCCTATATGGCTTGTGACAATCTACTCTTTATCCCAGTAATACTATTACAAATCTGTTTTATATATTTTACAGGTAGAAGTCCCATTTTAATACCATTAGATTTCCTGGTCTATAGAATACCCTTTCCAAACACTAACCAACCTATATTAGAGAAATGTCACTTTTCTCATGTGGGCACAAATAAATGTATTCAAACATGAATCCCTTAACAAATGACCTCATTATTCCTCATCCATTGTTGCTATCTAGTCACTGCCACTGCATGGAATCTAACCAAGTATGGGCCTTATGGTTAGGAAACAAATTTGTTCTGCAGGCGCTTAAGACAGTTTTAAAATTCATAAAGAGAGGAGATTTGCAAGAAAAAAACTGTATGCATGTCTTGAATCTGAAATGAGCAAAGATTTATCATTGACAAACCCAAGCATCAACATTCAATACATACAAAAAATTAAAAATCTGATACATTACCAATGTGGCACTTTTTAAAATCATGAGCCCTAGACCTAATAGAATATTTTTAAATGAGTGAGTAGATGGAATATATAATAAATACCTTACCTGAAAAGTAGCTTCATTAAATAAAGTACTACTAAGGGGCTACATTTCTGTGACTTTTGATATCCTCCTCAGTGTATTTCTTTGTAGCCATATCAGCTCTGAATTATGGTCAGAACATAGGAAGAAGTGCCATAGGGAAGTAAACATTGGAATCATGTTCATTACAATGGGATTCTACCCACTTGTAAAAGTTTATTCACTATAAATTATTAAAGTTGCTTAAATAAAGAGATCTTAGTCTTTATGAAAGGAGGATGTGACCAGACCTTCTAGTCATAGCTAAAATAATATACTTTTGACCTAATTTTACTTAGCCTGATTAAGTAAATTTTAGGATAACTTCACAAAAACTTTGGAAGGCATTTTTTGGTTAGTTTTCTTTAAAATTAAATGTACATTGACTTGGATGGTATTTCTTAGAAAAATCTATTACTGAACTAGTACAGAATGTGAATCATTTCTTGTCTGAAATAAAAGATTGATGTTTACAGGGCAGTTGTCCAGAATCTTCTTGCTGAACTGGAAAGTATTTCAATTCTCTTCACTGTAGGTCCTTTTAACTTTACAAATGTGTTATTTAAAACATAAATCATATTGGTACACAGGAAGCCCATTTAAAATTAAATTGAAAAACACTCCTGAGGATTCCATGGATTATTTATGGTTTTATAGTGTATAATTTCTAGCAAAAGAAAAAAATATGTTTAATACCTTAAAAATATCTTTTCATAAATAGCCAAATCTAAAATATGTAATACATATGAGAGAATAGTGCTATTAATATCTTAACTATTAAATGCTTGAACACAACATAAAAAGCATTATTATCTTTTGCTTTCCCAAAAATAAACTAAGCTACAAATTTGAAGCTAGGGAATTCAGTACCAGAGTTAAAAGAAATTATTTTCAAGTTCAGAAATTTCTTTTACTTTAATCTCAAAAGTCACTGGTATTTTAAAAACTTATTCTATGATTTTTATGTATATAACTTCTCTGTTTGATAAACTTGGAAGAGTTTATATCAGTTATTATACACCTTGATTCTCTCTTATGGTATGATTTAAATGCTGGGCACCTAAGCTACATTTTCAGATAGGGTACTTTTCTTTTTGTTCGTTTACAGCATAGGTCTCAAGCAGATGGAGGGCTGTGCCTTTGGTATTTGGGTAGGATATTTGCCTGTGATTTCAAATTCTCAGAGCCACTTCCTAACATTCCTATGGATGTTCCGCACAAAGTAGAGTTTCTCTTAACCAGTCTACTAAAATGCTATTGATTCAAACTACCACCTACTGAAATAAAACTTAAAACCACTTAGAGACTAAAGCATTTAGAAAAGAGAAGGAGCTTATCATGCAAAGAAAATCTGCAAGGGAATCAAGCTTTAGAAAGACAGCCTTAACAAATTAAAAATATGACATACGTTTAAAGGAAAAAAAGCAACCTACAAACTTATCAAGGTCACCAAGTTTGCATTTAGTCTCTTCAAGGTGGAAAATAGCACTTTTTTTCATATAATTGCCATATCCAAAAAGGTCATTGCATATCTTCAGACATCAATATTTCCAAAATCAGAGATATAGTTGTTTTAATTAGAGAGTAGCTTACAGGAAAGACTCAAAATTTCATTTACTTTAGGAGCAGGAACCAGACAGGGTAACTGTTCGCTGATGTTACTTTATCTTAGGGTTTTAAAGTGTGTTTGCAGGGATTCCCCAAGATCACCTTTGTGTTCAGTGATTCACTAAAATGACACACAGAACTTAGAAAAGCTGTAATACTCACAGTTATGGTTTATTATAGCAAAAGGATACAGACTTAAATAAGCAACTGAAAAAGGGACATAAGGCCAAGTCCAGGAAACACCAGGCATGAGCTTCCAGTTGTTCTCTTCCAGTGAAGTCATGCAGACAGCACTTAATTTTCCTGGCAATTATGTGTGATGATACGCTTGCAGTATTGCCAAGCAGGGAAGCTCCTCCGAGCCTCAGTGTCCAGGTTCTTCCCTGTGGACCGATCACACAAGCATGGCTTACTGCCCATATGGCGGACCTTCAGTCTCCAGCCCCTCTACCGGTCAAGCTGATACTGTATGGCCCAAGGCCATGGTGGATCATAAGTCCCATTGTTAGCATAGACTATCTGGCAGGGCCTGAGGCCCCTAGGTAAACAGAAACATTATCAGACAGGATATTCCAAGGGTTTAGAGGTCATCTCTTAGGAGCTGAGTAAAGACCAAACCTTTCTTTGGAATGTGAAAGGTTTGCACAACTTGGGCATGCTGTGTTGACCCTCTACTGTACAGTGTTGTTTCATTTTGTTTTCTGACTGTGGGATGTGATGTACATTGCATACACATCTGGTTAAGGTATAAATTTTGCCTTCAAATTTCCTTTTAAGCCTGGCTTTGACCACATAAATATGCCCAGTGATTTTATGATGTAGTAGTATTACTTTGATGATTTGTTTTATTTGGTTAGTTTTATTATATGAATGTGATAAAAGGTGATCTTAATGCACAGAGACCTCCTTATAATCTGATTAGTGAAATTAGAGACATATGATACTAAAATTTAGGGGTTTACTTTGGAGGCTTTGTAAAGTCTTTAAGGTTGTCATTGCTTTATGTGTAGGGTATTGCTCTTATCGGCTCATATACCAAGATTGGGAACCAAGAGCCATTCAGTTCACCTCAGTCAAGTTGCTTGGACCTTGTTGTTTAGTAATGGGCTTGCCATATCTAATTTAATTAGATTTAGGGCACAGACACAGACACAAAAGCAATTTTTAAATTACTGTTTGATAGGAAGAAGAACAGATTTTTATTGAACTTAATGCAAAATAGCTACATGGCTATCAAAAATAAGAAACCTCAGTAAAAGCGTTTTGTGTAATATTTAACCATTTTTACCATTTTGTGGTACATATTTATATGTCATTTTCTCCAGAATCATTATTTATATTTTTTCCTGACAACATACTACTTATAAATTATATTAAGAATTTTCAAAGAATTTTTTTTCTGGAATTCCAAAGGGTTGGAACATAATACCATTTAAAGAATGTTTCTACCAGTGTATGTAAGTGTAGCCAATAGACAGTTCAAAATAAAGAAGAGAGGAATTTTTCCTGTATGTCCATCAGAAATAAAGCATTAACCATAATTAACTCATTTCGTCCTAGGTAATTCTTGTTTTTCTGATTTGGGGTGGAGCATTCAATTTCACAAAGTCATTTGCTTCTGGATTTTAAAGAATCGTAGAAATCCTGATGTTATCTTTTGGTAGTCTGACCTGGTATCTTTTTGTCATGCTGATATCAGTTTATACTGAAAAATCTGTTTCCATGAGTCTACCCCTATAGAGTCAATAATTATGAGTGTGGTAAAAGTCTTTACTGAGGCTTTCATTCTTTTCATGTTTCTTCCAGAAGACTGGGTTTTTGGCCTGTAGCTTATCACAGGGACTTCAGGCAAATGTAAGGAAAAAGCATAAACTGTGGATGACAAGACGCAATGGCTTAGGTTAATTTGTAAAGGCCACAATACTAGAATAGTGGGGAGTGGAATCATTTTTTTCTGAAGTAACACGTAATCATTTTGTAAGGTTTTAGTAAATGATTATCCTGAGAGGAAAAATACATTTATAGACAGAGTAGGCATTAAATTTCGTTTATCTCATAAAATATTTTAGGATTGTCACCTGCAAACAAAATGTTCTTTTTAAAAAAATCAATTTTTAAAAATAGTTACAGTGCCAATCTTTGTATATGGACAGGTGTATGCTTCTGTCCAACCTGAAAGTTAAATTGCTAAAAATATCTTTAAATTTATAGTAATACGTTTTACTTAAATGTAATTAACTTAGGTTAAACTCCTCTTACTGTTGTATAAGTTTTTTTCATATATAGGAGGGGATAAGCAGGATGACTTTTACAGTAGTTTTGAGCTAATAAAAAAATCTGCAGTATACCAACCAAACATATCTAATTATTTTTAGTATTCCTCCTTTTATAGGATAAATTAGCAAAACTTTGGGGCTGTCTAGCAACTCTTTGGGAAACCCCAAAGAAAATCTTTATGTAAAAGACATAGTTTATAATTCTGAATTTGGGGACTGGATTTGGGAAATGCCATATCAAAAAATGTTATCAGAGGAGAAAATACATGAGTAAGTGACGACAGAAAAAAGGTTACAGGTAATATTTAAAATAAAGTCAGCATCAAGTAATGATACTAGAAATTTTTCAGGGCACCTGGGTGGCTCAGTTGGTTAAGTGGCTGCCTTCAGCTCAGGTCATGATCCCACAGTCCTGGGATCAAGCCCTGCTTTGGGGCTCCCTGCTCAGTGGGGAGTCTGCTTCTCCCTCTACCCCTCCCCCCTGCTTATGTGCACGCTCTCTCTCTCTCTCTCTCTCTCAAATAAATAAACTCTTAAAGAAACTTTTTCAGAGGCAAAGGACTTTTGTTTAAAAAATAGTTCAAGGGTATGACAAAGCACAAAATGTTAGGTTCTCAAGAATATTTTGGTAATGTAAGAAAACTGCTACTTGGGCACTAAATATCTTTTAACTGCTTTTTGTTCAGAGTAAACATACTCATGGATTTAATTTGTCAATTTAACAGAAAGAAAATCCAAATTCTAGTTTTACTCTTTGGGGATGCCATCCATGTTTTATAGAATAGGATTCACGAATCTTTTTCTCCATCTTATGAATAAATTCATTTTTATCTAGCTAACTTTATAAAATAAGTTAATACATTTTTATGTTTCTTTCAAATTCATTATTTGCAAATATTAAAAACCAAGACAAAGTCCATTTTCTTTCATACCTTCTACAACCTGTTTTATACCCTCAAATTTGGCTTTTAATATTTTCTGTCACATTCTGGCACAACCAGACAATTTGACTTTAAGATAAAATCAATCTCTTCCCATGATAGGCAAATAAAAATTTATTACTTTGCATTTATACCTCTTGACAGATTCACAAACATTATTTTACATGTTTTTCAAAAAAGAACATGTATACCAACATATCTCAGGTTTTCATATGTATCTTTTCAACCTATTAAGTAATGGTCATTTACAACGTATAAAAACAAAAGGCAGGGGTATCTTAAAACTGTTTGTTGATCCAGGATTTATTTTGTGCTCTACAAATGAGTTGCTTAGATATAACTTATATCCAAAGATTATTAATTAAATGAGTAACTCAATTTAATATTAGTTTAGAAATTAGAAAAGTATCTATAAAGTTAAATTACTTAGGCTTTCTATGAGAAGACAAACCCAAGTCTTGCATAAGTTAAATAGTATACTAACATTTTAATTCACACTGTCATTAAATCAGGAAGAAGACATATAGCTGTTTTAAAACAGCATTATTAAACCAGTGTAATTTGTGCAAGGATTCCTTTTGATTAGGAATGTGATTACTTAAACTTTTCTATTTTTCATACTAAATATTTAGGAACTCTTCAAGTTTTGTTTAAAAGTACTAAAGTTTTCTTTCTATTTTTCTCTGGGCTATCAATTTGCATTTCATTACTTATCTTGTCAACTTGTAAACAAGGCTATTTTTGTGGTAATTTTCCAATCAGATTGTAGGTTGAGCTGGAAGCACAACTTTAGATTTATTAATACCTTATTTTTGGGCACCAAGCTCTTTCTCACATCTTTACCTGGTTCATTTGTTTATTTATGCTTTCCTACTTTCTTTTTTTTTTTAAGATTTTATTTATTGATTTGACAATTTGAAATTTATTGATTTCTCTCTTTTGAGAGAAAAGAGAGTAAAAGTTATGTAACCAAACTTTTTAGATTTCTTGCAGAGACTGTGAAACTCTAGGTGAGTCAAGAAGCAATTATTTTCATTCCATCACAAATTCAGGCTTATTTGTAGAATGGTTGTACCATTCAAGCAAAACCTTCTCTAAAGTCTCTACCCTTTGCCCTAAAACCAGGTAAAAACAATTTCAAATTTTACTCATTATGTATGTTTTGTTCTTTTTTATGGTAAATTTGTCTGTTGGAATTGGATATCCTATATAGTGTGTTCAAATGACAGCTTTTATGGCCCATCAATCTCTAATAGTGTCCCAAGGGACAGAGAAAGTTGGCTTCAGAGAAGGTTTATAATTATAAATAAATAGACTATTGTAGAAAGCTATGCCTTTCTTTTTTGAGGAGGAAAGCCCTTTTAAAAATACACTAAAAGAACCAACAACTTTGGTTTTATAACATTAGCCACAGATGGATCAAATGTAATCAAAGTCAAAGTACAAAAAAACTCATTGGCTGGTGGTTGCATCTCCAGATCTCTGATAGCTGCTCTCCACCCCAGTAGACACAAAAATATTTTTATCTTGATTTGAATCAGAGTGGCACACAACATGAAAAACAACATAGAGAGTTTCACCAATGGTAAGGCAGCAATAAAACAAATCAGTACTGTATTGAGTGATATGAGCAACTTTCCAACCTACTAGTGAAGCCAGTTATCAGTTTGACTAAATCAAGTTCTCAAGACCTAGGGGCAAAGAAAGATATATCTCAAATGACAGGAGCTAACAGAATCCTCAAGACAAACATAAAATACAATCAAATATCCTGTCATTTGTTACCTCATAAAGACCAGACAGACCATTAAAAACTATATTATCAACATTGCTGCTGCCAAAGGAGAAATAGGGGTTGTGTACAAATCAGAACCAGCATGAAAACCAGGACACAAAAACCAAACAAATGGTCATAAAAAGAAATAGAATCAACTAGATTAAAACCCTATTTCCACAGGAGATTCTCCCTAGGACTGGAAAAAAGTATACCTCAAAGAATCCTTGAGTTGCAGTTAACTCGGCTCTGGCTAGTGAATACACCTCTGGTAGATAAATACATAAAATCTTGGTAGAAACTATAGCATTGTCAAAGAGATACTCAGAGACAAAGCATTTAGTAAAGCAAAGTTTACTTTCAAGGAAAGTTTATAAGAAACTCCTAAGTTTTAAAAGGTCTGGTTCACCAAATAAAAGAATACAAGAGGAGAAAAAACCCACAAAATCACCAACCTTGTTAGCTTATAGTTAGTCTGCTCATGGTAAAAAGATAGCAATTTTCTCACATGGTTGTCATAGCTACAAAGGTTATCACAAGTTTTCAGCTATCAACATTGCAAAAGTTGATGATAAAATTGCTTTTATGAGGGAGTCAGTACTTATAAACAAAACTTAAGGGATTCTTTTATTTTGGGAAAGTGAACCAGACACAGTGACTCTGTTTTTGTTTGCTTTTTGCTCTCACTGTGCAAGTTGTTTTATTCTCTGATTATGATGTATACACACTGATACAGCAGAGCAATGTGTCAGCTTTGCTTCTACACATGCGTCTTTTGGTCCTTGGTAGTTGAAAACCCTTTCACAAACAAATACTGAGGTAGTTATTATAACTTAAGGGAAAAGACCTAATAATACAGGGGGAAAAGGCCAAGTTTAAGGGAGGTACTTTGGAGAATGGATTTTTTTTTTTTTAAGAAATTGTCATATCCTTGTGGACAAACTAATAAAAACTTTGGATTAATGGGATTATAATACTAATGACTAACACAAATCATAAAAATTTGATTTTGACTGAGAAAAAAGACTAGAGAGAAGGGGCAGAACAAAGTTAAATTTGCCTAGCCTGTCAGTGAGAAGTTAATTTGATTCAAAAGCTGACTTTGTCAGACTCAAGGAAAAATACAGGCAGAATTCCATACTTCACAAATTTGTATAATACTAAGTGGATTGAGGTTCATTTAACCCATATCCCTTTGATGAGCCTCATCTTCCAAACTGACAGACAGCTTGCTTTTTCCCAGAGACCTGTTGGACCAGTTTTTCTCAAAATGGGAGCTGTGATTCATTAGTGGATCCTGACAATAGTGAGCTCTGACCAGAAGTTTGTTTTTAATAAAATAGAGTAGAAAATACATTATCTGTAGTACTCCTCAAGTAAGTATTGAGACTTCTACTTTAGGTAGGATTTAGTAGAAAGACCAGGCTCCCACTGAAACAAATAAATAACAAAGTCATAGGTTTTAAATTGTTGGAAAATTGTGGGCGCAACGAAGCCTAGAAGAACTAAATTTCTAGAGAAGGAAAAGCTCTCCTGGGTGAGTTAACAATCTCTGGCTGTTTTATTCCTTAGATCATTTACCAATTCTGGTCATATTGACTGTTTTTGGCATAGGGATTCTAATGAGACAAAAAGAAGCCAGATGAGTTTTTGAAGACCATAGGTGCAGACATGCCAGATTTGAATCTAAAGAAGTCTGAAATATACCATGGATTTTTGCTGAATGTTGGAGTATAAAAGACCCTGGTGAGGTGGTCCAGAAAGGCAGAATAAAATCTTCAATTTTATGATGCTTAGGAGATAAATTCCTTTTAGAGAGAGGGACTGCACCAAACATACAACAGGTCTCTCCCTCAAGTTTTTGCCAGATGTTGAACTTGATGTTGTGGAAGACTAAGCTCAAAACTTTTGAAAGATAGAGTTTCAGGGATGAGGACAAAGAGAAAAGCCAACCTATCAATCAAAAGCTTCAGAAGGCCATGCTCAAGAAGGAAACTGGATTGGAAGGGTAAAGTCTCTCCACAATGCTTAGGAGATGGACTCCCACCAGAGACAGAAAGCCAGCATGAAACACTTGCCCATTTTCCCTCTCAAGACATTTGCCAGATTTTGAAGTTGCATGAGGTAGGAAGCTAATAAGCTAAACTAAAATCTCTAAAGGGCAGAACTGATTCTCCCATAGTGTTTAAGGGCTGAAGGAGAGAGACCTGACAAGCTATCAATCAAAAGTCCAGGTGAGTCACACCTGAAGAAAAAAGACAAAGAAGAGGTGAACTGAGTCTAATTAAAACCAGAATCCAGCCCCCAATCTAATTCAATTCCTGATGGGATGAAGATGATCAGTCCTTTAAATTATGCATCCGACAGAAGAAAGGGAGAAACTTTATGGGGGTAAATAACATCACTATCAGTCCCATTGACTCTTTTATTTTTTTAAGATTTATTTACTTTAGATAGAGAGAGCATGGGGTGGAGGGGCAGAGAGAGAATCTCAAGCAGGCTCCTCGCTGAGCATGGAGCCTGATGCAGGGCTTGATCTCACGACCCTGAGATCACTACCTGAGCCGAAATCAAGAGTCGGTTGCTTAACCGACTATGCCACCCAGATGCCCCCCATTGGTTCTTTTATACACCAAATATAGCATATAATAAATTATAAGACTTGAGAAGATGTAGGAAAATATGAGTGATGAGAGAAAAGCAGATAGTAAAAGCAGACTCATAGATGATCCAGGTATTAGAATTAGCAGATAAGGACTTTAAAATTATACACACACACACACACACACATACACATATATAGGTGCACAAGGAAAAAGAGGAAAAGATGGGCAAATTGGATAAAATGATGGATAATTTTGGCAGATTTAGAATCTATAAAATAATATGCATTATAAAATTTAAAAATACAACAGCTAAAATTGAGAATTCACTGGATAGTTTGTTTTTTAAAATAGCTTAGACTAAGCAAAAAATACAGTTAGTGAACTTGAGGACAGATAAATAGAAAATATCAAAAAATGAGGCACAGAAACAAAAAATGGGATGAATAAAACTGAGTAAAAGAGACACGTGGAATCTAGCTAAATAATCAAATGTATGTTTAATTAGAGTCCCAGAAGGATAAGAATGAAAGAGAATGGGGCAGAAGCAATATTTGAAGAGATAATAGTCAAGAAATTTCCAAAATTGATGAGTCACATCGGCCCCAACATTAAAGGTCAGTGAACCCCAATACACAGCAAGGATATATACAAAGGAAGCCACAATTAAATACATTACAGTTGAAACTCTGAAAGGCAAAGATAAAATCTTAAAAGCAGCAAGAGAAAACAAGACACATTTACTTTCTACAAAAGGAACAGTAAGACAGATGACTGATTTTTTTACTGAAATTACGGAAGCTGAAAAGAATAAAAAGACATTTAAAGTGCTAAAAGAAAAAAATTTATACCTAATTAAAATATCCTTTAGAAATCATGGTAAAATAAAGATTTATTCAGACAAAGGCTGGGAGAATTCATCATCAGCAGACCCACACTATAAAAAATATTAAAGGTAGTTCTTTAGACTAAAGGAAAATTAACTCAAATGGCAACATTGGTCTTAAGGAAAAAAAGAGAGGCAGAAAAAATAAATATATGATTACATTTTTTAAATTGTATTTCAAATCAGCAAAAATAAAACATGTGGAGTTTATATGCAGAAGTAAAAAAAAAAAAAAACAGCTGCATGAATTGTAGGAAGGAGATAAATGGGCATTAAGCATTGTAAGGCTTTTATTCTTTGGACAGTGGTGTAAAAAAAAAAATGCTAGAGAGGCACCTGGGTCGCTCAGTCAGTTGAGCATCCAGCTCTTGGTTTTGGTTCAGGTCATGATCTCATGGGGCATGAGACCAAGCCCCATATCCAGTTCTGCTCTTAGTGGGGAGTCTGCTTGAGATTCTCTTTCTCTCTCCCTCCCCCAACTTGTGTGTGTGCTCTCTCTTGCTCTTAAATAAATAAATCTGTTTTTAAAAAAATGCTAGCTTAATGTAGGCTGTAATAAGCCAAGGATGCATATTGAAATCTAGAGGAATGATTATCAAAGCATAAGTATTATCAAAGGAGCAGTATAAATATCATCTGGGAATTTTTTAGAAGTAAAAATTCTCAGTCCTCCCTAGACCTATTAAATTATAAACTTTAGAAGTAGGGCCTAGAAATCTATGTTGGAACAGTCCTCTAGGTGATTCTGATGCACACTAACATTTGAGAACCACTGCTCTGGGTAATTACCAAAAGAAAATAAGTAGGTATAATTAAGAACCTAAAAGAAGAGGTAAAACAGAATAATAAAAACACTTGACTAATCCAAAGTAATGAAAGAAAGGAGGAATACAGGAAGAAAGCA
The DNA here is from genome assembly GCF_002201575.2 of Neomonachus schauinslandi. Classification (NCBI taxonomy): domain Eukaryota; kingdom Metazoa; phylum Chordata; class Mammalia; order Carnivora; family Phocidae; genus Neomonachus; species Neomonachus schauinslandi. The sequence goes on along the minus strand of NC_058410.1, from coordinate 51,739,537 downwards.
TAGAGAGGACAACTAGAAAAATAAACAAAATGAATAAAATACATAGTAAGATTGTGAATGTCAACCCAACAGTTATCACATTAAATATAAATGAACTCGAATTAAAAGACAAGATTTTCAGATTGGACTCAGGAAACAAAAAGGCACAGATAATTTAAAAGGATTAAAAAGATATACCATGTAAACACTACCCCCCAAGTGCTTGTGTGATTGTATTACTAATACATAAATTTGACTTTAAGAAATATTACTAAAGATGAAAATGTCATAGTGACAAAAGTTTCAATAAAGAAAATCCTTATAATCCTATTAGTAGGCAGCCAATAATAACACTTCAAATATATAAAACCAAAATATCAGAACTAAATGGAGAAATACACAAATCCACAATCATTGCCAAAGATTTTAATGTACATATCTCAATATCTCATTAAAAATCAGACCCAAAATCAGTAACAATATAAAAGATTTGAACATTATGAAACAACTCGATCAACTGACCTATGTAGATCACTAGTCCCAACAACAGAATATATGTTCAAGTGTACATGGAACATTTACCAAAATAGACCATATGTTAGGTCATAAAACAAGCTTAAGATATTTTTAAAAATTGAAATCATGCAGAGTATGTTCTTAGGCCATGATGAAATCACACTGAAAACTGACCAAAAAAAAAAAAAAAAAGAACCACTTCTAAATGATCATGGATAATGGAAATTAGAAAATATTTAAGTAAGAAATAATGAAAGCACAACATCCAAAATGGTGATGTAGCTAAAGCAATGCTTAGAAGGAAATTTATCTAAAACTTCAAATCTCAAGAGCTGGGAAAAGAAGAGCAAATTAAATCCAAGATAGTAAAAAGAATGGTATAATAAATGATTAGTAATAACATGTAAATAATAAATAATAAATGAATAATAATTCAATGTAATTGGTACACTGAATTTATTATACCAATGAGTTAATTGATATAATAAATGAATAGAAATAAATAATATGTGAATCATAATAAATGAGCAGAAAGCCATGAAAGATAAAGCAGACATAAATAAACTAGAATAAACACAATAAAACTAAATATCACTCAGGGCACCTGGGTGGCTCAGTCGTTAAGCGTCTGCCTTCGGCTCAGGTCATGATCCCAGCCTCCTGGGATCGAGCCCCGCATCAGGCTCCCTGCTCCGCAGGAAGCCTGCTTCTCTTTCTCCCGCTCCCCCTGCTTGTGTTTCCTCTCTCGCTGTGTCTCTCCCTGTCAAATAAATAAATAACATCTTTAAAAAAACAAAACTAAATATCACTCACTTAAAAAGATTAGTGAAATTATTAAATTTCTAATAAAACTGATCAAGATAAAATAACAAGTAAAGAAATTATCAGTAATTGGAATGTAAAAGGAGACAGCACTACACATCCTACAGACATTAAAAGGACAAATGGCTTCAAAGGACATCAAGAAGGTGAAAATATTTTCCACAGAATGGGAGAAAATATTTGCAAATCATGTATCTGATAGAAGACATGTATCTAGAATATATAAAGAACTCTTATAACTCATCAGTAAAAAAACCTTAAAGCTCAATTAGAAGATGGGCAAAGAATCTGAATAGTCATTTCTCCAAAGAAGATATACAGATGACCAACAAGCACATGAAAAAATGCTCAGTATCATTAGCATTAGGAAAATGCAAATCAAAGCCTCAAGGAGATACCACTTTGCATCCACTAGAATGATTAAAATAAAAAAGATAGATAACAAATGTTGACAAAGATGAGGAAAAATTGGAACCCTCATATGTTGCTGGTGAGAATGTAAGATGGTGCAGCTGCTTTGGAAGACAGCTGGCAGAACTTTTACATAAAAGCATTGTTCATAATATCAAAAAAGTGGAAACAACCCAAATTTCCTTCAAATGATGAACCAATAAGCGAAATGTGGACTAGCCATATAATGGAATATTATTCAACCATAAAAATGAATGATATATCTGTATGTTAACTAACTGGAATTTAAATTTTAAAAAAAGGAATGATACATTGATACATATGAAAACAGAGATGAACCTTGAAAACATGTGAGGGGCACCTGGGTGGCCCAGTTGGTTAAGTGTCTGACTCTTTGTTTTAGCTCAGGTCATGATCAAATGGCTCGTGGGATTGAGCCCCAAGTCAGGCTCCACACTCGTGGGGAGTCTGCTTGGGGATTCTCTGCCTCTGCTCCTCCCCCAACTCAAGCACATGTGCTCTCTCTTTTTCTCTCTAAAATAAATAAATGTTAAAAAGAAAAAGAAGAAAACCCATTATGTGAAATAAAAGAAGCCAGTCACAAAAGACCACATATTGTATGATTCCATGTATATAAAATTTCCAGGCTGGACAAATCTATAGAAGATAGAAAGTAGATTAGTGGTTGCCTATTGCTGAGGGTAGGAGACTCAGAAAAATGGGGAGAAACTGCTAATGGATATGGGATTTCTTTTGGGAGATGAAAATGTTCTAAATGGATTCTGGTGATGGTTGTACAACCCTGTGAATACACTAAAAATCATTGAATTGTTCATTCTAATTGTGTTAATTGTATGGTGTGTTAACTATATCTTTCAAAAGCTGTTCAACATATGAAAGGATATTATGAACAACCTTACACCAAAAAAAAATTATCTACTTAGATGAAATGTTCTTTTAAAAATTTGTTAAACACAAAAAGAAATAGAAAATATGAATACTCATAATCTGTTAAAGATGTTGAATCTGTAATTTAAAATCCTCCCATAAAGAAAATTTCAGGCTGAGATGTTTCATAGGTAAATTATTCCAAACACTTAAGGATGGAATAATACCAAAATTACTTTGATTGATGGGTGTAATCCATTTACATTATTATAATTACTGATATATTTGAACTTATTTCTACCATACTTCTTTTTTTCTTTTTCTCTCTTTTTCTGATTTCTATTGGATTTACAAGACCCATTCCTACCCCTCACCTCCACTTGTTTGAGAGGGTCTAGGTTGCATTTCTATTCTTTCAGTAGTCACCTTGAAGTTTTTAACGTAGTATTTTCCTAACAGAGTCTAAAGTTACTCAGTAATTCTCTTCTAAACATGCCTGCCTTAAGCCCATCAAAGCGCACTTTAACCAGCCATTGAACGCCCACAAATGCTGCTCAAGCTAATCTTACTATCTTTGTCTTAGAGTTTAGATTTTACCACTTTTAAACAGGTTTTTTTAATTTATTTACAATCAAGAGTTAACTAAATGTTTTTTTTTTTTTTAAAGGCCACTGAACTAATTTTTGAGAATCTCTTTTCTGAGACTTTAAAAGAGGGCCCAGTGCCTGCCTGACACAGAGTAGGCGCTCAGTAAATGGAATCCGCCGTACCCCGCCTTCCAGCACACACAGTTGTCTCTTTAGCACTAGATGTGAGCGCTCAGCAGGCATAGATTCCAGGGTTGGATCCATTTCATGGACAGTTGTCAAAGACTGACCTCTCCTTATGTTAATTTTGTGAGTACTGTACTTGATTGTGCAGTATGCTAAACGGTGCAGGATTAAATGTTCTCATTTCTGAGCTGTGAAGTGTTGAAACTGATCAGGAAATGAAGGCAGAATGTCCATCCTCTGGGAGAAGAATCAGCCAGTCTATGTGGCCGCCACTCTTGGCTGCTGATTGGAATGTAGCTGTTAAGGCAGCTGTTTAACTGTTTGCCCAACTTGAAAGGATACTGCCAAGTGGCAAATACTTTTCATAACAACATTTTACTTTTGCTAAGAACAACAATGCATTTTACTGAGCTCCAGCAGTGTGCCAGACATGACACATTTATGACTCAGCAGGTTCACAACCTAGACTGAGCATGAATGCTCATTTCCATTTTTGATATTTATAAAAAGAATAAATAGGCCCCAAAGGAAGCCTCTACACAAAACATCTCTACAGCTTAATTATTTGTTGGAGTGATAGCAGATTAACTTGTGAAAATGAAATATCTCTGAAAGGAAAAATGAAAACCTAGAAATGTCAAAGGAAAAAGGGAAAGGGTTAAATATTTTAAGCCTCTCTAATGTGACCCAAGGGTTATTTCACTCCACCTGTCCAGGACAGATGAGGACAACAGTAGCACAGGAAACACACCATCTTCTGCATCCCCTGCATTTCATGGGTCTCATTCTGGGTCATGCGGTTAATCTATGCTGTTAATTAGAATACTGACACAAAGTACTTAGTAAACAACTGTGTTGCATTTGACAGGCTGTGAACTGGGTGGGGTAGGGCTGGGGGATTATCAACTATTTTATTTAATGGTAAAAGCAGTGTGCCAAATATGAACATTCAAAATTAAGAAAACACATTTAAATGCTTAAGTATGATTTTCTTCCAAACTCCAAAGTGCATAGATCATGATCATGTTAGGTTGCTTTCCATACTCAATATATTCTCCCTAGTCAGAAGTTCATGCCTTCAAAAAGGCTTATGGAAAAGGGCTCTAGGCATTAGAGAGATCCTGTACACACCTATTGTTTGTTCCACTTGAAATGATACTAGAAGAAAGCCTTAACCAACATTAATAGCATTTAGTGTGCAATTCCCACAAACCTTTATGAAGACTACAGGTGTTGAACCAGAGGGATGCCTTCTCATTTTAATAAACCACCATCATCAAAGCTGGAGTGGAGATGTTTCTGAAGGTGAACTGGGCTGAACAAAGGAATGGTCAGTGGAGGTTCTAATTTCTTTTTTCTCTACTGTTAACTAAATCATAGATGACAACAGTCTAGTCAGCCTGTTTCCTCAAATTGCAAAAGCACACATTTTCACAAAGTTGACATGATTTCTTGAAGAAAGATAGACAAGCTTTGTACTCTTGTTTTTCAGGGATAGCAAATCATGGATGAAATTTATAAGATCGCTTCCACAGAAAGGATCCAGCAGTTAGAAAAAGAACTGTCTGTGCAACTGACTGAACTGAAGTCTGCAATAGAAGAACAGGGGACTCATGGAGCTTACAGGTGAATAGTAGTAGTGAGAAGGCATGGTCTTCAGGGGCTTTAGCCCCCACTGTTGCCCCATAATCTCCATCAGCTCCCTCTTCTTTTTATATAGACAACTAGCATTATCTCAAGCTCAGATTTTATGGCTGTCTGTAAGTGTTCCCTATATTTCTAGAATTGCCAAGGCATTTAGAGGCAATGTCCTACCAAAGAAATAGAAAAGTGCTTTTTACATTTCACAAATACCATTGTCTTAAAGTTCCAGAAGCTATTATACAAATCATACTCACTGAAAAGCAAGGTCTCATTTTACCCAAAAATATTTTCATTGAATTTGACCTTGATTTTGATGAGAAATATAAAAACTGAAATAATGCTAGGTATTTGGTAATGAGTTCTGCAAAATGGTATTTTATTAAGGAGCTCTTCTATAGGTAAATGTTGGCAATAATATCAATCTCTTCTAGAGAAATAGGGTAACCAGATCAGCCCCTAAGTTGTAAGTCTCATGGGCTCAGGACCTTCAAATCCCTCTATTTCTATTACTGCCACAATTGATCAAGAGGAACAATATGAGGTCTCTGTTAGGTTGAGTAGCCAAGTAAATACAATGTGGATGGTGAGGGTGGGAAAGGGAAGATCAGTTGAAAAAGCAGTAAGTAGGTGCATTACTACCTCACTCCAAAGATGATTCTGAAGAACCAGTATTAGTGTGTTTTATAATTTGGTATTTAAAGCCATTGGGTGTAGGAAGCAGATCAAAGATTGTATGATGAAGTGAAAAGGTAATGGAACCATGCAAGCCATAAATTCTCCCAACTTTGGTTTCTTTCTGTGAAAAATGAGGTTATAGATATGTACCTTGCCTATCTTATAAGGATCAAGTAAGATAATGCACGTTAAAGCACTTTGAAAACTAGAAGACACCATACAAAGATCAAGTTACAATTGATATTGTTACATCTTAAATGTCTGAGTGTCAAACAAGTGACTCCTCTTTGTACATTGTCCTGAAGTCTCTTTTATCTTTCAGAATAGAGTGATGGGAAATCTCTGGACCCTTGTATTTTTCTACTCCCCCAAACCACTAAACACTGAACCTGGAAGAATCTACCTATTAATCTGACAAATACTGAGCAACTTCTGTTTGCCAGGTGTTGTACTAGGTTCTGGAGTCCAAGGAAAATGTAAAATGTCCACTTCTAATAATCACTTTAGTATTCTCATTCCCCACCAGATTGAAAAAATTTATTGAGAACTGTAGGATAATGATGCCTTGGTCATTTTTCTTTCTACATTCTTTCATCAATTTATCCCCATGAGCTCAAGTCTTTATAGTGGTTAAGTATCTCATAAATGCTTGCTGAATGAATAGATGAATGAATGTATGTTGAATAAACAATACTTGATGAACAAATAGGTGAATCTCTTTTTTGTGGGTTGACATACTCACCACCAATCTCATTCATAGACACTTCAAGACTAACTGAGATGAAAAACATGATTTGAGTAAGGGAAGGTTCAGCAGCTAAGCCCAGGACACTGCCCAATCTTCCAGCATGCCAAAGAAATTCGAAGACAAGAGGGCAGGAGAGGGATGAGCTTCCTCTGTTTCCCTGACTGCCTGTTCCCTTTCTAGTTGGTTACTTGACCTCCATGAGGCTGCAGCCAGGATTCAGGTACCCAGGAATCACAGAAATTATAGCTTTGATTTAGTAATGCTTTTACTCTTAAGGCCCTTTCAGAGCTTGCCTCATTTTTTTTTTTTTAATCAAAGCCAAGGTGTGAGGAGGTAAGGGAGGCATTATCTCCAACTTCAGTTGGGAATTCAACACAAATGGCTCAATGAGTTGCTTTGAGTCATGTGGCTGAGGGACCTCCTGACTGGTCTTTTCACAGGACCACTGTCCCCAGTGAGGGGAAGAGCTGACAAGTGTACAAACTAACAGTCTATTTTCATCTTTCCTTAAAACTTACCCATGGGGACTAATAGGGTCATATGAACAATATTAACCTAAATTCCACTGCCTACCATCCCTCTCAAGTCTCTAGGTGGTTTCTTACATGTGTTTCACAGCTACCTGCTGTGGTTTCCTTGCCAGTGTTTGCAAGGTTTCACTTAAGTAAGTGATGTCTACATCAGGGGTGCTGTCCCCTGATGTTCCCAGAGCTGCCAAGCCTTGGCGTGTGTCTTACCCCAAATGGGGAGAGCTCCCTTCTTCCTGCCACAGGATCCCACGCCATTCCTGGGCCCCACAGCAGTGCTGCTTGTGCCTTCTCACATCAGAGCCCATCGTGCAAACAACTCCTTTGTGACTAGGCTCGGATGATAGAATTCGGTTAAAAAAAATTCCCAAAGTATTTCATGTTTGGTAAACCAGCAAGAACACAGAAATAAAAACATTCTGTTTAAATTATAAGAGTCTAGTTTAAGTAGGGTGAGAGATGTCTGATGAGCACTTGTTAGAGCTGAGGTTATTGGAGGAAATACAGGTCGGGGAAAGAAAAATCTCCACCACTTTGCCTCTTCCTGTATGCTGGAATTGAAACCAGAGAGGTAAATCACGGGTAGTAGGAAAGATCCTGTTTGGGGTGAAGAAAATTCGCCCAGGGAAAAGGTTAGCAAACGAGGTATACACAAGAGAGATTCAGACTAAGACTAAAGACCACATGCTCTTTACATGCTCTCAATAATCCACCCTAATATGACATAGTTATTTAGAAATTAGCAGTTGTGAAGAGTTACAGATTAATCAGGGTCTGTCTGTAATTTTGTTTATGACAGTTTCTATAATTACAGCATCTATTGCATAAATCTTTCTACAGCTCTGTTCGAATACCAAAGGACATTTCTTACTTTAGAAGAGAAAGGGAACTGGCTCTAAAGAAAACTTTACAGGTGAGTAGGAGTGTGTAATTGTAAGACACAACTGTATTGTAATACAACAATATGTTGGATTTTGCTAACTTTTTGGAAACATTTAGCAGGAAAATTTTATTTTTGCAAACAACCAGCTGATGTTATTGACAGTGTTATGAGAACAAAACAGCCCAATACTCACTACTAGATCAGAGCAGGCCACTACTTCTTTGGAGATACTTACTTTTTGTGATGTTTTAAAATTTTACAGTTTCTTGATTTGTGATATTAAAATTTGTTATATTGTAACTGAGGTATAACAGTATAATGTGTTGTATGTCATTTGCTGTCATACACAATGATAATTTTACTTCCTTACTTCTTTTTGTTTGCCTGCTCTGTTGCCCTGGGTTCAGGTGGCTGAGTCAAAGTCCCTTGTTGTTCAAGCAGATGTCATGCAGAGGGAGCTAGAGAGCTGCCTAAGAAGAGAGTACACTCCTGAAAATTTACCTTTGCTTCTGTTGCAGGTAAGTCATGTTGCAACCTGAAAAACAGATCTGGAAATTAATAGAAATGTATGAACAAAGTTGGCTTTCTGGTATATCCTCTGGCTAGGGTAGGATTTTCTCTACCTGTGTAGTTTGCAGAACTTGATTAGTGTAAATTCTGTTCTTTGTCAGAGACCCATGTCATAGTTCAGTTCGGTTTAGTTATAGTCACTAAACAATTGATTTTCTATCAATTACTCCCTGTGCTGGTATTATGAGGAAATACAATACTAAGAAAGTCTCAGTCCTCAAAAAGCTGTTGGCTTAGCTAGGGAAGATATTTATGGAAATATCTTTTTATAAAATAACTCAAAATGTGGTAGAAAATGTTTTCTGTAAGGATTATTATTGCAGCATTATAATAAAAGTGAAAAAATCAGAAGTGCCTACATATCTAACGCTAGGGGAAAGAGTTAGGAAAAACAGTATGAGACTTGATAGAATATTGTTCTGCCAATAAACATTTTTTAGCATAAGGAATTATTGTTTTTATGTAATGTTAGTGAACAAAAACTAACATGTCTGTGTGTGTCATAATAAGGGTCACATAATATATAGAAAAACCACTTGATGGACATTGATCAAAATGTTAGCAATCACTGTCTTTGGATGGCAGAACAACGAATTTCCTTTTTTTACTTTTATATATTTTCTAAATTTCTTATAATAGGCATGTATTGTTTTGATTTTTAAAATTCTTTGTTCTTTTGTTAGAAGTTATATCCTCATTATGCATACAAATTAGTTCATTAGCAACTAGTTAGCAATGAATCACAAAGAAATAAAAGACATTGAGATTCTATTTGCAAGTTAAAGTTTTGTCATTATCTTCATCCAAGATTCTCTTTCCCTATCATTCTAGCACTCTTCATTCTTTTGTGTATATCAGTGATTCTCAGGGGAGAGAAGGGGAGACTGGAGATGGTGGACATTTGGCGAAGTCTGGAGACATTTTGGGTTGTCACAATTTGGGAGTGGATTGCTACTGGCATATAGTGGGAAGAGGCCAGGGATGCTGCTAAACATCCAACTATGCACAGGACAGCCCCCACCACAAAGAATTGTCCAGTCCCAGATGTCAATAGTGCTGAGTTTGAGATCTCTGTGCAGATTTCTGTAGCCCTTTCTCTGTATACTATCCCCCTTTCCAGTCCTGTGCCCTGCAAACTCCAGCTGACTCAGCCTCCTAAGCATCAATTTCTTTCTCCTTAACCCAGAGAGACCATTGTGCTCTGCTTGGGATTCCCTTTCTTACTCCCTGGTTCAGAAACTGCCTATTTCAGGCAGAAAACCAAGGTGATTGTAGGGCTCATTTCATTTGTTTCCTTTCTCTCAAGGACCACAGTCCTGCACTATGTGTTGTCTTGGTCAGAAAATAGTTGTCTTGTTTATTTTGTCCCGTTTTCTAGTGGTGTATGATGGAAGGATGAGTCTGGTCCTACTTATTCCATCATAGCCATTATTATATTTATTATTGGAAATAAAACATCTAAATGGTTGGTTTATTTAACTATTTTTAAATCTAAATGAAATTTCTGGTCTAAGATTAAAAGTTATAATCTTACCTGTAATGTGCTTTGTATTTTTTAGTCTCATAACTTCAGTTTTTAAGAAATTTTGAGCTTAGCCTTAGACAATTGTATAGGCTTTTATATCCCTGTTAATTGTTCACTAATTGATAAACAAAACTATAATCTGTTAGATTGGCAACAGATCATATAGATTTAGAAATACATACTTGCTTTATTTAAAATTTAATGGTATCTTGAGCCAGGTTTCTTAATTTTATGATCTTCATGTAGAAAAATCTATCTTTCTGAAACAACCAGAGACTGATTTTCCTATTGTTAGTGTTCTTACTACTATAATTGTATTCTAAGTGTTAATTTTTATTGTTGTTTCTGTTAAAGTATTATACAGAGAGAATTACCCAGCTGGCCCAGAGTAAATATTCACACATGCTTAGATGGAAGAGGTTTTGCCAGCACAGTAAGATTATGGAGCAACTTTATCCTCTTTACAAGGTAGGAAGCCTAGGAACAGAATCTTTGGGCTCTTTTTTTATTAAGAAACAAAATGGTCAATAAGCCTATCAATACATATTATTAAGTATAGTCATCATACCTGTACATTAGATCTCTAGACTTATTCATCCTACATAACTACAAATTTGTATCCTTTTGACCAATATTTCCCCACTCTCTAGCCCCTGGTAACCACTGTTTTACTCTCTGTGTCTATGAGTTTAACATTTTTTTTTTAAAGATTTTATTTATTTATTTGAGACAGAGAGAATGAGAGACAGAGAGCATGAGAGGGAGGAGGGTCAGAGGGAGAAGCAGACTCCCTGCCGAGCAGGGAGCCCGATGCGGAACTCGATCCCGGGACTCCAGGATCATGACCTGAGCTGAAGGCAGTCGCTTAACCAACTGAGCCACCCAGGCGCCCGAGTTTAACATTTTTTTAATTTGTCATGTAATCATACAGTATTTATCTTTCTCTGTCTCGCTTATTTCACTTAGCATAATGTTCTCCAGGTCCATTCTTAATGTCACAAGTGTTAGGATTTCCTTCTTTCCTTTTTTATTCCTCATAACTGAATAATATTCATATTCATATATTCAATTATAAATATATATGTATATATATATATGCCACATGTTCTTAATCCATTCATCCGTAAACAGACTTTTAGGTTGTTTTCATATTTTGGCTAGTGGGGATAATGTTGCAGTGGACAGGGGAATACAGATACCTCTTTGATATACTGATTTGTTTTCTTCAGATATGTACCAAGAAGTGGGATTGCTAGATTATATGGTATTCCTATTTTTAATTTTTTGAGGAATCTCCATACTGTTTTCCATAATGGCTGTACCAGTTTACATTATTACCAACAATGTATCTTGTCCGTTTTTTTAAGTCATGGCTAAAGATGGGAAAGAAACTAATGGAGCACCTATTTGCCTCTTTTGCCTGTGGCAGAAGATAATGGCACCTATTTTTAAGGATGAGATTTGAAGGAAACTTTGTATGATAGAAAATGCATTTTTCTTCATGGATTTGGCTTCCTCTGCTATAGATAAAAAGCTAAGAAGCCACCTTCAGTTACCAAACATCTGTATGCACTGACTCTTTTCTGAAGTCTCTTTCTCCTAAGAATGTAACTGCTGCTATTGTCAGTCAAATTCAGAATGTGAAAGTACTTTGATATTCCAAGAGCCTCTTATTTGGCCCCCAAACAGCATTACCCTATGCTTGGAAGCAAATGACACAAGAGAATAAGGCTTGCAAATAACCATGTTCTGTCTCTGCATTACTCTTAGAAACAAGTTGCCTACATTATGCAGGAGTATAATGATGCCGTTCAGAGAGCTGAAAGATTGTCTGTTGCACGGGAAAACTTCCTAATGGGAAAAAACAATCCTTCTAACTTAGTGACACAGGAAGACCTGACTATTTACACAAAGTGGTTTGTGTGTCACCTACACTCACTCAGGACTATTCACCACTACTTACAGGTGTGTGAAACATAATTATGTGATGGTGTGGTACCCTCCCATGATGGTCAGCATTGTTTTTTCATACCTGTCACCTACTTTTGGATTGTGACTGTTTCTGTATTCTACTTACCCTACAAATGACAGGAAAATAATGAGCCACTAGCTTTTTTCTTTGAAACCTTTGAAAACTTTTTCTTTTGAAATCTTGCTCTAATGAAACCACTCCATTAATCTAGTTTTCTCAAAGATGTCTCTGTTGTATTATTTCATACTCACTCTGCAAGTTCTTGTTTTCATCATCTTGTTGAGAATTTATGAAGTCCAATTTAGATCCACTTTTTTATTCAGCAATATCTAATGAGGGTCTAATATATGCCAGGTAAATGTCCAGGGCCATGAAGCAAAAATACGGTCTTTGCTGAAAAGTAACTGGGTCCCAGGTTGGTAGGAAAATGGGCAAGCAAATAGTTAATGGAAATACAACGTGGTAAGAAAGAATAGAATAAGTATAAGCACAGAGTAAAGAGAGTCACAGAAGAGAAGCCCTAACCCAGGCCAGAGGCACCAGAAATGAGTGATGTGATCCTATTTTCATTTTAGAAAGATTATTATTTTGCCACCTAAACCTTTTCCTACTCCTCTACAGCTTATCTCAGTGATACCACCATCCATGAAGTTACCCAAACCAGAAACCTGGCCACCATCCTAACTTCACCCCTTCCCCAGTCAGTCACTATGGTGTCTACCTCTGAATCCTCTCTCCCCAGTCATGTGGTATAATAACACTCTGTTCCTAAGTCTCTGTTCCCCACTAAACTGTAAACTCTTTGAGGTTGGTCCATGGCTTAATTCTTCTTGGTATCCCTAGCACCTCACACAGTGTCTTGTCCATTAGGGATGCTTGATCAGTGTAGACCCACTTGGAGGTTAAGGTTGCTTAACATTGGTGACTGCAACAGGTCTCTCAGATCTAGATTTAGCACCCCATGTTTGAGCAGTAATATCAGGCCCAACTATCAGGTTCCTTTATCAAAGCAAAGGGCTGCCCCTGAACCTAAGTCTAGAAGCTTCTGTGAGAGTAGAGTTGACATTTGGCCTCTTGGTGATGCTTTTCTGTAGTCCCTCCAGTACTTGCCCATCTCCAAAGTGCTGAGTGTAGCTGTCGATGAAGTCCCTGAGGCTGGTCAGGAGAATGAAAAGGTCTGTGTCAATGACATGAACCCTAACAACCAGGGTTCTGCATCTCCAGGCTCGGTGGATACCAGCATTTCAGGTAAGAAATTAGTCTTCTTTCCCCTAAGGTAATGTGGAGAAAGAAGATTGTGGCTTTGCACATGTGTTATTTTGTCACTTGATCTTGCTTGAAATTTTTCTATATACCAAGAAGTTATATCTTCTTAATAAACAAATATTTAATACTTTCTGATGAAAAAAATATGCACTTTTCTTAGCCATTATTATCTCCATCCTTATAACTGGCAAATAAAGAGAGAGGAAAAGAAGCAATGAACTTGAAGTTGGGAGTACTGGGTTCTAGATGTGTTTCTGTCAGGGCTTCACTGTGGGCCTGCATGTTTAGGTCATTTCATCTCGTTGGGCTTCAATTTATTCATCTCCAAAATAAACCTTGTAGATTAAGTGATATCTAAGATCTCTTTCAGTTTGAGTATTACATATTTGAAAAATAATTTCCTTATCTGAATCAATTTAATGATCTTCCTGTCCTTATCTTGTGTTATAGATGACTAAGAAACCTAATTAGATTTCTACTCTGAGTGACATATTTGCTTAGGATATGTACAGAGTGACACAGGAGCACCTGAAGAGACAGCCAACCTAGTTGTGGGGAATCAGGGAAGGCATCTCAAAGGAAGGGAGTCCAAATTGGGTCCTTAAAAATGAACAGAAATGAGTCAGGCAAAAGGAGATAAAGGCTCTCACCTTCTTCTAATTTGTTGTTTAATTTATAAATCATGCTCTTAGTTTACCACAAAGGACTATGGGTAGTTCTCCTCCCACTAAGTCATTCTTCAAAGGGTCTGTTGTGTTTCTCCTATAGACCTTGTGAAGGTGAGTGGTTTTGCTCCCTCCCCCAGAAATCCAGCATCAAATGTTTGTCAGATAGGTGTGGCCCAGTGTGGTGCAATCTGTAAATTATAGCAGAGAAGGTTGGACAAAGCAGAATGGCCCTGTCAGCAGAGGAGATCCTGCCTCAATTTCATCTCAAAGGACACTCCATTTTCTCTCCCCGACTAGTGTTTACTGGTCTTCATGCTCTTGATTTTGGATTGTTTTAGGGCTGACAAGAACAGAAGCTGTTTTTTTCCTGCCCCAACACACGACTGAAAGAGAAGAACTGACACCTCAGCTGGGGCTCCTGCTCTCCCATTTCAATATCCCCTATGATGTGGAGGAGCTGAGAGATCCTGCTCAGGAAATGGAACTTTTTAACTTGGTACTTGATGGACTCTTTTTTATACAAAGATAGGTGTTCATGAAAGAAAACACTACTATTTGCCACAAAGTTGGATATCTCTTCTGCCACAATTGTTTCTAGAGTGATAAAATATAATAGTAATAGGTGAGATTTAGATTGGCAGTTGAACCTCCCCTCTGTTAAGAGAACTGGGACCCTTGAATATACAACGCAGAGGGATTGCAGGATTGATTTTTCTGCAGAATTTAAAGAAAAAAGTAGGTTAGAGTCCGTAGTAGATGATGTAAATGTAGCCAAGATTTGGCAGAGTTGCATAATGGAGCTGTCTAGAGTCTCGAGCCCTTTGATTCTCACAATGTGTTGTAATAGCTCTCCTACTGGCAAATGCTTTATATATTCAAAACAGTTTATATTGCATAGTGATTTTTCAAGTCATGCAGTCTGCTCTGCTATAACACAGTGTTGCACTTCCTTTAAAAAAGCCTCATATTAACAAAAGCCATGTTAAGGGGCGCCTGGGTGGCTCAGATGGTTGAGCGTCTGCTTTCGGCTCAGGTCATGATCCCAGGGTCCTGGGATCAAGCCCCACCTCGGGCTCCTGGCTCAGTGGGGAGCCTGCTTCTCCCTCTCCTTCTGCCTCTCCCCCTGCTCATGCTCTCTCTCTCTGTATCTCTGTGTCTCAAATGAATAAGTAAAATCTTTAAAAAAAAAAAAAGCCATGTTAAAACTTATTTCAAAGGGAAAAATAGGATTATGTATAGACAGTTTCAAGTTTATAATATAAAGTTTTCAGCCAAAGCATCCACAATAATGATATTTCTCTAGCTCTGGGTATATAATATTTGCAAGTATATATATTTGCTAGGTAAAAGTAGTAAACTGATTTAGCCAAACAGGCAAAAATCAAATCTGAATGTTTTTGAATGCTCTTTGTGTAAGAAGGAGCCACTGTCTTCTCTATCACCACTTGCCTTGACATTCAGGTTTCACTTCCATGTGTGCTTATTCCACATGATTTTACTAGGATTATTTCTGTATGTAACACAGGCTCTTTACACTCCCTGAAACCGGTGGTATCACATGTCCTCCAGTTTCTTTGAAGGTGATGATGTTTTAGCTCTTGCCTTTCTTTTCATTATCTCCAGCAGCACTATCTACAGAAGAGCGCTTTTTTTTTTTTTTTAAGATTTTATTTATTTATTTGAGAGAGCAAACAAGTGTGAGCAGGAGGAAGAGGGAGAGAGAATCTGAAAAAGACTCTGAGATGAGTGCAGAGCCCAACAGAGGCTCAATCTCATGACCATGAGATCATGACCTGAGCTGAAACCAAGAGTCAGATGCTGTAGGCACTAGCCACCCAGGCGCCTCTACAACACAGCGCTTCTATGCGAGTATCCTTACCCTCATTATCAGCAAGTGTTATGATAGATGAAAACTGGAATTGGAATACGATGGTGTTTTAAAAGAGTCAAAATAAATACAAATAAATTATAACACAGTAGACTATCGTCAATGATAACAAAAACCATGAGGCTGTTGAGCAAACTTCTCTCCAAAGAATAACTTGTTTCCTTATATAGTGATAGTTTCCACTTCTGACTTTCTTATAATACTATTATGTGCAATGCTTGTGCACAGTTTGTTTGTTTGTTTGTTTGTTTGTTTGTTTGTTTTAATGTGTAGGAAGAGTTCTTATATTTGGGTACTATTTATTCTGGTTCTCTAATTCCTTAGAGCAGGATAAGCAAAGTATAACCTGCAGTCCACCACCTGTTTTGTTTTGTTTTTTAAAATAAAGTTTTATTGGAATTCACCCATACCCATTCATTTACATATTATCTTTGACTGCTTTTATACCACAACTGCAGAGTTGAGTAGTTGCAACAGAGACCTATGTATGGTCTGCAAAGGCTAAAATATTTACTATCTGGCCCTTTAAGAAAAACTTGACCACCCTAGCCCTAGGCTAGCACTGTCTGATCTTCCTGCATTGATGGACATGATCTGAATCTACACGGTTCAGTATGTTAACCATGCAGCTATTGAGCATTTGAAATGTGGGCAGTGTAACAGAAGAACTAAATTTTAAATTTTACTTAATTTTAATGATTCAAATTTAAATGTTAAACAGCCACATGTGGCTAGGGGCAAGAACATTGGATAGCACAGCCCACAAGGTACCAGCATTAACTGGAAGAATCTTTAGCTCTGTGACTCATTAAACTTGCTCTCTCATTCCAGAAACCTTTGTTAAGGCCCTAGTATGTGCCAGCACTGTGGTAGGATCTCTGTGCATGTGTGTGTGTATGTGTAATAAAATATATATAAGACTGACCATTTTAACCATTCATAAATGCACAGTTTAGTGGAATTAATTACAAACACATTGTTGTGCAGCCATCACCATGTGGTTGGTTCTTAAGATTCATAGTCTGTGCGCTCAAGAAGTTCACCAAGTTGTGGGGAAATCATGATGTACTGTGGCCAGTGCAATGAGGAAGGTGCTATCACAGGCTCAGTAAGCCTGGGCCCACTCTAGAGAAAGAAGGAAGAAGTGTTCTACATTTGGCAGGAGAAAATTTATGTCACAGAAAACACTATTAGCCTCAGTCAGAAAATGAGAGGTGAAGGAATTGGCTGAGGTACCTTAAAGAGTTTTAACAGGTCCCAGCATTTGGAACCTTCTCTCTAGCAACATCCTGGTTAGAATTCTGGAACAAGGATTTATCTAACCTTTAGATTTTCAAGTTTACCAGGTGGCCAGAAAAAGTGAATGTATTTCTAATGGTGGACAAATTTGCTTCCTATTTAGGGTCCATCTCAAAACACATATAAATAAATATATTACATAATTTCCAATCTTTGGAGCAGATATTCAGAACAAGTAACATACACACACAACTATGGTAATGAGCTGACTGCATACACGTGCCTCACAGCTGAATACATTCAACGCCTGTTACTGTCAGAGTTATGTTTTATGAATTAGTTTAACTTCAAGACTGTCTCAAAGGCAATCAATTGCTGTTTTTGAAATGGCCTACAATCTGAGACTTTTTCTGGGTTCCATACTCTCTTCTTAATCCTATTTAGGTTTCCCTAAAATTTCAAAGCATCTTCATGGAGCAACAGAGAATGCAAACATTTCCAGATTATGATGCGGAGATAGCTAAAGTGGAGAATTTGGGTTTGGCAGGACCTGGTATGGCCTTGAAAAAGAGAGCTAACTGGACTTCCTTTATAAAGGTAAGGAGACCTGTGGTGACAGTCACCTGTCACAAAGTATCCTCCAAGCAGGCCAGGCAACCTGGCAGCACCAGGTCTGTCACATTCCTATTGTCCCCTCTCTTCAATGCCCTAAGCAAACTGTCCCCTGGGACCAAGGGTAGGTGCCTGGCCTTGTACACCAGGTTCCCGCAGCTCCTTCCTGCCTTGGGTCTACGTTGAAGTTAGCCATGTTGACCTGCCTTCTCTGGAAAGTCCCCATACTCCTGTACTCTCTGTTGGGTCAGAACTCCATTCTTCTTGTTAGTGATCTTGGCTACTTGGCTAGAACCAAGAATAACACTCAAGGGTATAATTGAGTTGTATAAATCCAGCTTTTGAGTCAAAAACTATTCACTGAGTATATACTATGTGTCAGGAATGACCCTTGGTTCTGGAGATACGCAATTCACAAACAGTGCACAAGTAAGCAGATTAAACAAGGTGATTTTGGGTAGTGGTAAGTATAATTGATCCTCATTGTTTGGGGCAGCTCTTCTATAAAGTTGCCACAAACATTGAATTAACAAATACTGAGCCATCTCTCCTAGGGGAAATACAAGGTTAGGTTCATCAACTGATGGATACATAACCTTGCTTTATGTGTATTTCTGTTTAAATATACTTTAATACATGTTTTTGATTCATTAACATTGATCTTATCGCCAATACCACTATGACTCATGCCCAAAGCATATCAAACATAAATATTTCTTCCATAAGACATATCACAGTCTTCCTGTACTTAGGAACACTAGGCAACACTTCAGCACTACACTTAGGGGCCACTTTAAACATCGAATTCACCAACAAAAAAACACAAAAATATAGAAACATATCATTAACTAGACCACAAAAAGGACACTTGTTTATAGAATGAAAGCTGAAAAAGAAGGTTGAATGTTGCCTTGTATGACCTCAGCTGGGAATGTGGAGTTGGGTGATTCAAATTTTTCACCATTTTTTGCATACCCATGAATAACCAGAATAGATCTGCCAGGATTGATTTTGGGGTTACAAATAAATTTTAGTGAGAAAAATTTGCAAATACAAAATCCATGAATAATGAGGATCAGCTATATTGTGTAGGAAAGAAAAGTCTTACGTGATAAAGATGAATGGAAGGAAAGGAGAGAAATCAAAAATTACTCCTAAGTAACGGGGCTTGAGCAAATAGGTGATTGGTGTAGGGAAAGCCAGACTTTCTCTTCTAGATTTTTACATTTGCCTTCCACCTATAGATATCAAGGAGATAGTTGGATATCACATACTGGAGCTTAGAGCTAGATATAAGTTTGAAAGTTATAAGTATATTGGTGTATTCAGAGCTATAGAACTAAATTTTGAAATATGCCCTGTTAACGGGTAAGGTAAAATTTTACATGTGGAGTCTTTGAAGGAGAACTTCTCTTGCCCTATAAGTCAAGTGTGGTGTCCTACGCTGATGGATTTAGGGTCCCTCCTGCTCATGGATGGTGCTGTGTCATCGCAGATGAAGCTAATGCATCTCATAGGCCAGGCACCAACAGGAACTGCCCTGCCATCTCCCTCCATGGATCCATGGACCCATGAAGACCCTTTCCAAGACTTCACATGCTCTAACAAACTTTCTAGTGCTAAGGCTAAATCCCATTTCAGAAGGTCCTTGAATCTCTTTGCTTGCAACTTTTATTGAGAACTATTCTGTTATGTTGTAACTTTGTGTGAACATGTTTGTCCACTAGATTAAGCCAAAATGTGATCCTTGGCAAAAGAAGATTTTGACCAAACTAAAAGAACGGAGAAGAATAGATGTATTAATGCAACTCCAAGCAAAGTTTTTGAAGGTAAGAAAATTGCCATCTTCCCTTGTAGATAAAATTCTTGCTAAAATCATTCTCAGAAAATTGAATTTTCTTTCCTTTTTAAGAAATGTTAGCCATGGATTCTCTATGAAGACTTTTTTGGAACTTTCTAATCTAATTGCCAAAATTTTATAATACTGTTAATTTTCAATAGAAAGTAACAATTTTTCCAGCTTTGGCACTAAGTGTGTGATATTGATCTAATCGCACAATCTCCTTGAGTTTGTTTCCTCATCTGTGAAATAAAAATACTGGATGAAATTATCTTATTTTTACTGTGGTAAAAAGCACATGGGATAAAATTTCTCATCTTAATCATTTTAAGTGCACAGTTTAGTGGTGTTCAGTATATTCGCACTGTTGTGAAACCAATCTACTGGAACTTTTTCATCTTGGCAAACTGAAACTCTGTACCTATTAAACAACAATTCCCTACTTCCTCCTCCCCACAGCCCCTAATAACCACCATTCTACTTTCTGTTTCTGAATTTGACTACCTTTACATACCTCATATAAGTGGACTCATACAGTATTAGTCTTTTTATGACTGGCTTATTTCACTTAGGACAATGTCCTCAAGATCTATCCATGTGGTAGCATGTGACCAGATTTCCTCTCCCCATTTTTTTTTCACGAACATTCTACCAGCTTTATTCATAATAGCCAAAAATGGAAACAACACAGATGTATTTCACGGGGCAAGTAAACTAATCATGGTATATCCCATACCATAGAATACCAGTCAGCTGTAAAAAAAGAACAAACTAGTGATATACCCAAGAGCCTGGATGAATATCCAGAGAACTCTATGAGTGAAAAAGAGTCAGTCCCATAAAGACTGTAGGAGTTCATTTATACAATGCTCTTGAAATGACTAAGTAGAGAAATGAGGATAGATTCGTGAATTGTAAGGGTTAAGGGGAGACTGGTGAGGAAGGGAAAGGAGTATGGCTATAAAAGAACAACAACATAAGGGATCTTTGTGGTGATGGATCTTATCTATAAGTTGACTGTATCAAAGTCAATATCCAGGTTGTGATACTGTAGTATGGTTTTGCAAGATGTTAACATTGGGGGAAATGGAGTGAAGAGTACATGGGACCTCTTTATATTATTTTTCCCCTCTTTTCTTAAATGGTGGTAAAATACACATAACATCAACTTTACTATTTTAACTATTTTTAAGTGTATAGTTCAGTGGCATTAAGTACATCCATATTGTTGGGTAATCATCACCACCATCCATCTCCAGAATTCTTTCTCCGGCAAACTGAAACTGTTTACCCATTAAACAATAACTCCTCATTCTTCCCTCCCCCTAGTCCCTGGCGACCACCATTCTAATTTCTGTCTCTATGAATTTGACTACTCTAGGTACCACCTATTGGTGAAATCAGACAGTATTTGTCATTTTATGACTGGCTTACTTTACCCACCCAGGTTCACCCATGTTGTAGGATATATCAGAATTTCCTTCCTTTTTAAGGCTGAATAATATTCCCTTGTGTATATCCACCACGTTTTTAAAAAATCTATTTGTTGATGGACATTTGGGTTTCTTCCACTTCATGGCTGTTGTGAATAATGCTGCTATGAACATGGATATATAAATACTTCTTTGAAATCCTGCTTACAAATCTTATGGATATAAACCCAGAAGTAGAATTGCTAGATCATAAGGTAATTCTGTTTTTAATTTTTTGAGGAATCTCCATACTATTTTCCATAGCAGTTGCAGCATTTGGCAATACTACCAACAGTGAGCCAATTTCCCTGCATTCTCAGCAGCACTTGCTATTTCCTTCCTTCCTTCCTTCCTTCCTTCCTTCCTTCCTTCCTTCCTTCCTTCCTTCCTTCCTTCCTTCCTCCTCCTCCCCCTCCTCCTCCTTCTTCTTGTTATTAGCCATCCTAATGGATAAGGAGATAATCTCATTTTGTTTTTGCTTTGCATTTCTCTGATGATTAGTGATTTTGAGAATCTTTTCATATGGTTATCAGCCATTTGTATATCATATTTGGAAAAATGTCTATAGAAGTCCTTTGACCATTTTTTAATTGGGTTATTTGATTTTTATTGTTGTTGTTGAGCTGTAGGAGTTCTTTATATATTCTGGGTATTAACCCCTTATCAGATATATAATTTGCAAATATATTCCCTCATTCTATAAGCTGCCTTTTCACTCTGTTAATTGTATACTTTGATGTACAGAAGTTTTAAAGTTTTATATAGTCACATTTGTCTATTTTTGCTTTTTTTTTGCCTGTGCATTTGGTGTCATATCCAAGAAATCATTGCCAAATTCATTGTTATGAAGATTTTCCCGTTTTTATCTGAGAGTTTTGTAGTTTTAGGTCTTATGTTTAGATCTTTAATCCATTATGAGTTAATTTATTGTATATGGTGGATGATAAAGATTTAACTTCATTATTTTGCACATGGATATCCTGTTTTCCTAGAATCATTTGTTGAAGAGACTGTCCCATCTCTGTTGAATGGTATTAACTTTCTTGTCTAAGATCATTTGACCATATACTCGAGCATTTATTTCTAGGCTCTCTATTCTATTCTGTGGTCTATATACCCAATTTATTCCAGTACCATGCCATTTTGATTACTGTAGCTTTGTAATATGGTTTGAAAGCAGAAAATGTGAGTTCTCCAATTTTGTTCTTCTTTTTTAAAATTACATTGGTTATTTGGTGTCCTTTGAGATTTCATATGAATTTTAGGATGAATTTTTCTACTTCTGCAAAAAAATGCCATTAGGATTTGGTAGGGATTGGACTAAATGATATTTGAAGTTCTTTGTGATATTAAAATGACTGAAATACCATAATACATGTATCGCTGCTGTTGAAATTCAACTCTGTGACTATTATTTGATCCTTTACCTCCAGAAGAGAAGGAACATTTATTCAGTACCTATTACATGCCAGGCATTCTTGCAGCAATCCTGGGAGAGACATCATTAGTGTTCTTATTAGATTGACTTGTCCTGCTCTGTGTGGTGAAGTCAGGATTTCAGCAGAGATACAAGCCAAGGCCCGTGTCCTTACAAATCCTGTGCTTTCCTCATACTACTCAGTTTCCTCTTCCTCCATCTGCTGGCAGCTTCCTAGTAGCAAACAGAGTTTGTACCCAAAATGATGGGTGTTTATCTTTTTATTGGTGCCACCGCACTTGTGGGGGTACAATCTGCTATTGTGTTTAGAGGGTTGTCACGGAATTTTAAATGAGCTGCTATGTGTATTTAAATACTTACAATGGTTGGGAGGGGGGAAAGATGGCGGAGGAGTAGGGGACCCTATTTCAACTGGTCCCCGGAATTGAGCTGGATATCTACCAGACCACTCTGAGCACCCACGAAACCAGCCTCAGATGTAAGAAGATCTGGATCTCTACAAACAGAATATCACAGGCGGTTGGTTTTGAGATACGAAGATGAGAGCCGTGATTCTGCGGGCAGATATCGGAGGATAAACGGAGGCGGGAGGGTGCCTGGACGTGGGGATCCTACACCGCCGGTGAGTGACAGCCTCGCCCGCTGCGGACGGGCACAGATTTGCAGACCCGTAGCATTGGGAAAGGACTTTAGGGCAGCCCCCGGGGTGGAGGACCAGATCGGTGGGGTCGCGCCCAAGCGAACCGCAGCTGCGGGGACAGAAACCCGGAGCGACGGTCGCGCGCACACGGACTGCAGCCTCCGAGACGGAAACCTGGTGCGCCGGGGTCCCGCCGGTGAACTGCAACCTCCGGGGTGGAAACCCTGAGTGGCGGAGTCGAGCACACGCGAACTGCAGTCCCCGGGACAGGACCCCAAGCGGCGGAGTCGTGCGTGCCCGCACGCGAACTGGGAGTGGCTGGTGGTTTTAGAAGCAGAAAGGGCAGAGATGTGCCCCGACCTGGAGGCAGGACTGGGAGCGCTGCAGAGGGGCGCACAACCCAGGACACTGCAGTTTATAGCAGCACGGACAGAAACGGAGACAGTGTGGCCTGGAGAGCTCACTGAAGAACATACTGAGGTCTCTCTGCTCTGAGGCAGAGGGTTGGAAACGGTCTCTTCTGCTCTGACTCCCGGAAGAGACTCGGAAAGCCCCCAGGGAAAGGCGCCAGAGAACAAAAGCCCCAAAGACTGATTCCCACTGAGCCCATCCCCCGCCACAGGGGCGCAGGGCAACTCCGCCCAAACAGGGTTGCCTGAGTAACAGCGCGGCAGGCCCCTCCCCCAGAAGACAGGCTGGGAAAACAAGAGGCCAGCAACCCTAAGGTCCCAAGAAAACAGGTGCATCTTGCTTGGGTTCGGGTCAATAATTTGGACTCTATACATTCCCTCAAACACCCATCAACAGAATGACTAGGAGGAGGAGCCCCCAAAACAGAAAAGACTCAGAGATTATGACTTATGCTGCAGATTTACAAATGGATGCAGATATAACCAAGATGTCGGAGATGGAATTCAGGCTAGCAATTGTGAAGACAATGGCTACAATGGAGAAATCAATTACTGGCAACATAGAGTCTCTAAGGGCAGAAATAAAAGGTGAATTGGCAGAACTTAAAAATGCTATCAATGAGATCCAATCCAATCTAGATAATCTAACAGCTAGGGTAACTGAGACAGAAGAGAGAATAAGCGATCTGGAAGACAGTATAATAGATAAAAAGGGAAAAGAGGAGGCCAGGGAAAACAACTCAGAATCCATGAAAATAGAATCAGAGAAATAAGTGACACCATGAGGTGTTCCAATGTCAGAATAATTGGAATCCCGGAGGGAGTGGAGAGTGAGAGAGGGCTAGAAGATGTATTTGAGCAAATCATAGCTGAGAACTTCCCTAATCTGGGGAATGAAACAAACACTCGAGTCCTAGAGGCAGAGAGGACCCCTCCTAAGATCAAGGAAAACAGGCCAACACCCCGGCATGTAATAGTAAAACTTGCAAATCTTAGAACCAAGGAAACCATCTTAAGGGCAGTTAGGGGGAAGAGATTCCTTACGTACAGAGGGAGGAACATCAGAATAACGTCAGACCTGTCCACAGAGACCTGGCAAGCCAGAAAGGCCTGGCAAGACATATTCAGGGTACTAAATGAGAAGAACATGCAGCCAAGAATACTTTATCCGGCAAGGCTTTCATTTAGAATGGATGGAGAGATGCAGAGCTTCCACAACCAGCAGAAGTTGAAAGAATATGTGACCACTAAGCCGGCCCTGCAAGAAATATTAAGGGGGGTTCTATAAAAGGAGAAAGACCCCAAGAATGATCTACAACAGAAATTTACAGGGACAATCTATAAAAACAACGTCTTCACAGGCAACATGATGACAATTAATTCATATCTTTCAATAATCACTCTCAACATGAATGGCCTAAATGCTCCCATAAAACGGCACAGGGTTGCAGATTGGATAAAAGACAGGACCCGTCCATATGCTGTCTACAAGAGACTCATTTTGAACCTAAAGATACATCCAGACTGAAAGTGAAGGGATGGAGATCCATCTTCCATGCCAGCGGACCTCAAAAGAAACTGGGGTAGCAATTCTTATATCAGACAAATTAGATTTTAAAGTAAAGTCTGTAATAAGAGACACAGAAGGACACTATATCATTCTTTTATTTATTTATTTATTTATTTATTTATTTATTTATTTGAGAGAGAGAATGAGAGACAGAGAGCACGAGAGGGAAGAAGGTCAGAGGGAGAAGCAGACCCCCCCGCCGAGCAGGGAGCCCGATGTGGGACTCGATCCGGGGACTCCAGGATCATGACCTGAGCCGAAGGCAGTCGCTTAACCAACTGAGCCACCCAGGCGCCCCACTACATCATTCTTAAAGGGTCTATCCAACAAGAAGATCTAACAATTGTAAATATCTATGCCCCTAACATGGGAGCAGCCATCTACATAAGCCAACTGTTAACCAAAATAAAGAGTCATATTGATAACAATACGTTAATTGTAGGAGACCTCAATACTCCACTCTCAGCAATGGACAGATCATCTGAGCAGAAAATCAACAAGGAAACAAGAGCTTTGAATGATACATTGGACCAGATGGACCTCATAGATATTTACAGAACATTCCACCCTAAAACAACAGAATACTCACTCATTCTTCTCGAGCGCACATGGAACTTTCTCCAGAATAGACCTTATACTGGGTCACAAATCAGGTCTCAACCGATACCAAAAGATTGAGATTATTCCCTGCATATTCTCAGACCACAATGCTCTAAAACTGGAACTCAATCACAAGAAAAAATTTGGCAGAAATTCAAACACTTGGAAGCTAAAGACCACTCTGCTCAAGAATGTTTGGGTCAACCAAGAAATCAAAGAAGAACTTAAACAATTCATGGAAATCAATGAGAACGAAAACACATCGGTCCAAAACCCATGGGATACTGCAAAGGCGGTCCTAAGGGGGAAATACATAGCCATCCAAGCCTCACCCAAAAAAAACAGAAAAATCCTGAATTCACCAACTAACTCTACACCTTAAAGAACTAGAGAAAAAGCAACAAACGACGCCTAAGCCATGCATTAGAAGAGAAATAATTAAAATTAGAGCAGAAATCAATGAATTAGAAACCAGAAACACAGTAGATCAGATCAATGAAACTAGAAGTTGGTTCTTTGAAAGAATTAATAAGATTGATAAACCACTGGCCAGACTTATCCAAAAGAAGAGAGAAAGGACCCAAGTTAATAAAATTATGAATGAAAGGGGAGAGATCACAACCAACACCAAGGAAATAGAAACAATTATTAGAAATTATTATCAACAACTATATGCCAATAAACTGAGCAATCTGGATGAAATGGAGGCCTTCCTGGAAACCTATAAGCTGCCAAGACTGAAACAGGAAGAAATTGACAACCTGAATAGGCCAATAATCAGTAACGAGATTGAAGCAGTGATCAAAAACCTCCCCAAAAACAAGAGTCCAGGGCCTGATGGATTCCCTGTGGAATTCTACCAAACATTCAAAGAAGAAATAATACCTATTCTACTGAAGCTGTTTCAAAAAATAGAAACAGAAGGAAAACTTCCAAACTCATTCTATGAGGCCAGCATTACCTTAATCCCCAAACCAGGCAAAGACCCCATCAAAAAGGAGAATTTCAGACCGATCCAACAATACATTAAAAGGATCATCTACCACGACCAAGTGGGATTTATCCCCGGGATGCAAGGGTGGTTCAACATTCACAAATCAATCAATGTGAAAGAACACATTAATAAGAGGAGGGAGAAGAACCATGTGGTCCTCTCAATTGATGCAGAAAAAGCATTTGACAAAATACAACATCCTTTCCTGATTAAAACTCTCCAGAGTATAGGGATAGAGGGAACATTCCTCAAGCTCATAAAATCCATCTATGAAAAACCCACAGCGAATATCATCCTCAATGGGGAAAAGCTGAGAGCCTTTCCCTGAAGATCAGGAACACGTCAAGGGTGCCCACTCTCACCACTGTTGTTCAACATAGTACTAGAAGTCCTAGCAACAGCAATCAGACAACAAAAAGAAATAAAAGGTATTCAAATTGGCAAAGAAGAAGTCAAACTCTCTCTTTTTGCAGATGACATGATACTTTATGTGGAAAACCCAAAAGACTCCACCCCCAAATTACTAGAACTCATCCAGCAATTCAGTAATGTGGCAGGATACAAAATCAATGCACAGAAATCAGTTGCTTTCTTATACACTAACAACGCAACTGTTGAAAGAGAAATTAAAGAAACGATTCCATTTACAATAGCACCAAAAACCATAAGATACCTCAGAATAAACCTAACCAAAGAGATAAAGGATCTATACTCTAGGAACTACAAAACACTCATGAAAGAAATTGAAGAAGACACAAAAAGATGGAAAAATATTCCATGCTCATGGATCGGAAGAATAAACATTGTTAAAATGTCTATGCTACCCAGAGCAATCTATACCTTCAATGCCGTCCCGATCAAAATTCCAATGACATTTTTCAAAGTGCTGGAACAAACAATCCTAAAATTTGTATGGAATCAGAAAAGACCCCGAATCGCCAAGGAGATGTTGAAAAAGAAAAACAAAGCTGGGGGCATCACGTTGCCCAATTTCAAGCTATATTACAAAGCAGTGATCACCAAGACAGCATGGTACTGGCACAAAAACAGACATACAGACCAGTGGGACAGAATAGAGAACCCAGATATGGACCCTCAACTCTATGGTCAAATAATCTTTGACAAAGCAGGAAAAAACATGCAGTGGGAAAAAGTCTCTTCAATAAATGGTGCTGGGAAAATTGGACAGCCACATGCAGAAGAATGAAACGCGACCATTCTCTAACACCATTCACAAAGATAAACTCAAAGTGGATGAAAGACCTCAATGTGAGACAGGAATCCATGCAAATCCTAGAGGAGAACATAGGCAGTAACCTCTTTGACATCGGCCACAGCAACTTCTTTCAAGATACATCTCCAAAAGCTAGTGAAACAAAAGCAAAAATGAACTTTTGGGACTTCATCAAGATAAAAAGCTTCTGCACAGCAGTGGAAACAGTCAACAAAACAAAGAGGCAACCCACAGAATGGGAGAAGATATTTGCAAATGACACTACAGATAAAGGGCTGGTATCCAAAATCTATAAAGAACTTCTCAAACTCAACACCCAAAAAACAAATAATCAAGTCAAAAAGTGGGCAGAAGAGATGAACAGACACTTCTCTGAAGAAGACATACAAATGGCTAACAGACACATGAAAAAATGTTCATCATCATTAGCCATCAGGGAAATCCAAATCAAAACCACACTGAGATACCACCTTACACCAGTTAGAATGGCCAAAATGGACAGGGAAAGAAACAACAAATGTTGGAGAGGTTGTGGAGAAAGGGGAACCCTCTTACACTGTTGGTGGGAATGCAAGTTGGCACAGCCACTTTGGAAAACAGTGTGGAGGTGCCTCAAAAATTTAAAAATAGAGCTACCCTCTGACCCAGCAATTGCACTACTGGGTATTTACCCCAAAGACACAGATGTAGTGAAAAGAAGGGCCATATGCACCCCAATGTTCATAGCAGCAATGTCCGCAATAGCCAAACTGTGGAAAGAGCCGAGATGCCCTTCAACAGATGAATGGATAAAGAAGATGTGGTCCACATATACAATGGAATATTACTCAGCCATCAGAAAAGATGAATACCCAACTTTTACATCAACATGGATGGGACTGGAGGAGATTATGCTAAGTGAAATAAGTCAAGCAGAGAAAGTCAATTATCATATGGTTTCACTTATTTGTGGAACAGAAGGAGTAACAGGGAGGACATTAAGAGAAGGAAGGGAAAAATTGGGGGGGGGGAATTGGAGGGAGAGATGAACCATGAGAGACTATGGACCTGAGAAACAAGCAGGGTTTTGGAGGGGAGGGGGGAGGGGGGATTGGTTAGCCCCATGATGGGTATTAAGGAGGGCACATACTGCATGGAGCACTGGGTATTATACGAAAACAATGGATTGTGGATCACTACATCAAAAACTAATGCTGTATTGTATGGTGACTAACATAACATAATAAAATTAAAAATAATAAATAAATAAATACTTACAATGTTGAATGGATGGACATACCAAAGGGAATCGTGATGTTTGAGTCTGATTTTATTTTTTAACTGAATAAAGCCCCACCTGGGGCTTATTTCTTATTTGTGTATATATGACCAAATTCTTGCTGAGAAGAAGGGAATAACCCTTTACTGAACCATTCCTTTTCTTCTTGTTCTACTTGAGATTTCCAGGCCTGAGCGAGTAAAGCAAGTGCTCCAAGACCATGCTGCAAAGACAGTCATGCTGGCTCCATCTCATCCAACTTTCATGGCTTCCCAGGATTTGCATCAGTGCAATTATGACCACATCTGGGAGAATATTTATAGCAACATCAACCTCTACCAGGTATAACAGGAAGAAATAACCAACATGCCTTTCTGGTCAACTCACTATCTGTGTGTAGACCTTAGACATTTACTTTGGTAGTTTTTCAGAGACCCTCCCCATAAAGGCTTCATTACCCAGCCAGGTTTGTTTTTGTTATAAAAAAGATTAAATGCTAATTAAAAAGAGGGATATAAAGAGGTATAATATAAGATATTGCTGCTGGGACATATACTTAACCACTACATACCAATGCAAAGCTGCACACTCTAGTGCTAAACACCAATAAGCTGGACAATTGTTAAATATTGTGAGTGTGTAGAGGCAAAGTGGTCCCCCCAGGGTTCGTTCTTTTGGGAAAGGCCTTTTGAAGGAGGAGGAAACTGAACTGGGTTTGAAGGAATCGTGGGGCTCAGGGAAGTGGTGGTGGAGACGGAAGCACATTATGTAGGAGGGAAGCATGAACAACAATGCAGAGGAGACACTGTGTGTGGAGTGTTCAAGGCCAGTTTGGTGGAGTAAAAGATTCATGTGGAAATATGGGGAAGAGAAGTTTTTTTAAGGGGGAGGAGAGAGAAAGTTATGAATGTCCATAAATTTCAGACAAAGGAATTTGTGCTTTATCCTATAAGGGAAGTGATATATACAAAGTTGTATTTTTTAGGAAGATTGATATGGCAGCAAGGTGGATTGGAAGAGGGAGAGATTGGAGGCAGGGAAGCCAGCTAGATAGCTGCTACATAAGATAGGCCTGAAGTTTGGCAATGAAAGGCAATTTCTACACAAACCTATTGGATATTTGTCTTTACAATGGTGCTGTCACATTTTTGAATAATCTGCTATTGTTTGTTTGTTGCTCTAAGGGAAGAGTTTTATTTCCTTTGCTTATTTAAGATGGAAAGACTCAATATGTTTATGGTCTGGGAGGAATAAGCAGTGGAGAAGAAGAGATAGAAGATATGAAAGGGTAAATTTGAGAAACAGATGACCCTGGCCAAAGAGGAGGGGATGGGATGAAGAAACCAGTTGAAGGAGTAATTTTGAGAAAGGGAGAGTGGCATCACTTCCCTTGAGGTGAATAAGAATTGTCAGGTACAAAAGGATAAGATGTGCTCACTTGTACATGGCCCTGGCTGTCTCAGAGAGAGAGAAGAGAGGGAGAAGATGCCTGCATTAGTGAGATGCAAGATGGAAGTGACATGTGAGGAGGTGGATCACTGTGGGGAATGCCATAGGGCCACCAATGAGAAAAGAATATAAGGATGACCGTGTAGCTAGAGGGCCCAGTTGAAGTAAGAGGGCATGACTTTTAGTGAGCCCAATCTGCATAATAATCCTATTATTTTCACCCCTAAAGATAATTGTAGAAATTATACATAAAGTCAAAGGTATGAAGAAGTTTAGTAGAATGCTAGAGAGGAAGCACTGTCATGGTCCATCATCCCAGGCTGGGTATGGGAGAAAGTGAAACCTAAATGAGTTACAGATTGGCTGGAAGCAAACACATAAGTACATGCATGTGTACACACACACACACCCCAAAACTTCTATAACTTTTCAACCTGTTTAGATAAGGATCTGGAGAATCTAATAAAAAATGAGTTGGCCAAACAGATCAGGAACAGAGACAGCATATCATGGCGTGGATCTCCCTGAATTCCCTGACAGGCATGCAACTACCAGTGACACTCCTCAGCTAGCATCCTGCCAGAGTTGAGAAAATGGCCACATTTTTCCTATCCATTGCCATTTCACAATGAGATATATGTCACCAGGAAGACCTTATACTAATAAGGGGATTTTTTAAAACATTTTTTTATTTAAATTCAATTAATTAACATATAATGTATTATTGGTTTCAGAGGTAGAGTTCAGTGATTCATCAGTCTTATATAATACTCAGTGCTCATTACATCACATGTCCTCCTTAATGCCCATCACCCAGTTACCCCATCCCTCCATCCCCCCTCCCCCCAGCAACCCTCAGTTTGTTTCCTGTGATTAAGAGTCTCTTACGGTTGGTCTCCCTCTTAAACATTTGTCTTCTTCACTAGACTTGGCACCAAATGATTTTGTTGTTTAAGAAGTTCACGAATTAGGGCGCCTGGGTGGCTCAGTTGGCTAAGCGACTGCCTTCGGCTCAGGTCATGATCCTGGAGTCCCTGGATCGAGTCCCGCATCGGGCTCCCTGCTCGGCAGGGAGTCTGCTTTGCCCTCTGACCCTATCCCCTCTCATGTGTTCTCTCTCATTCTCTCTCTCTCAAATAAATAAATAAAAAATAAAATCTTTAAAAAAAAAGAGGTTCATATTAATTATGAATTAATAAAGGAAATCATCTTCAAAGAATAAAGTAAAACTATAAAAGGAAATATTCTTTCCTCTCTTCCCCTATGATCCTCTGTTTTGTTTCTTAAATTCCACATATCACTGAGATCGTATAATTATCTTTCTCTGACTGACTTATTTCACTTAGCATAATACCCTCTAGTTCTATCCATGTCATTGCAAATGGCAAGATTTCATTTTTTGATGGCTGTGTAATATTGTGTTGTATATATATACCACATCTTCTTTATCCATTCAGCTGTTGATAGACATCTGGGTTCTTTCCATAGTTTGGCTATTGTGGACATTGCTCTTATAAACATTGGGGTGCAGGTGCTTCTTTGGATCACTACATTTGTATCTTTGGGGTAAATACCCAGTAGTGTGATTGTTAGGTCATAGGGTAGTTCTATCTTTAACATTTTGAGGAACCTCCACACTGTTTTCCAGAATGGCTGCACTAGCTTGCGTTCCCGCCAACAGTGTAAGAGGGTTCTCCTTTCTCCACATCCTTGCCAACATCTGTCGTTTCCTGACTTGTTGATTTTAGCCATTCTGACTGGTGTGAGGTGGTATCTCATTGTGGTTTTGATTTGTATTTCACAAGGGGACATTTAAAAACATCCAGTTCTTTCGCTTCTTGAACCAACCTTAAGGGGAAGGAGGTAGGGAGTAGGAAAGAAGGGAGGTCAAAGACAGAGTCAGCCCTTATCCCTAAATAAGACCTCTTCTCCTAAGATCCTGGACAGTCTGGCTCTTGATCCTGATATAACCCTCTTTACCTGAGATTCTGGGTTTAACATTCGAGGGCCACCACAAGTCTGTTTTCCTCCTTGACTGAGAGAATAAGGGCAATTAAATTCCTGGGGGGGGGCTAGATGAGGGTGAAAAGAGGTGAATATGAGTAAGGGA
Source organism: Neomonachus schauinslandi (assembly GCF_002201575.2). Lineage (NCBI taxonomy): Eukaryota > Metazoa > Chordata > Mammalia > Carnivora > Phocidae > Neomonachus > Neomonachus schauinslandi. Next base: position 51,706,916 of record NC_058410.1, on the reverse strand, counting down.
GAGGTAGGAGGCAATGGAAGAAGGAGTCAGAGGTGAAGAGCTTCGTGTTTGAAGTCACGGAGAAGTGATGGTCTAGGGTCTGGCTGGACCAGCAGGCCAGAATTGTAGCAGTGCCCATGGGGACTTAGGGGACAAAGGAGGCTACCAGGGAAAAGCAGAAAGTGCAGGGCAAGAGCAGGAGATGATGGCTCAGTTTTCTGTTGAAAGGCAGAAAACACTAAGAGCCACAATGTGAAGAAGGAGCCCAGCTACACCGTGGAGAGAACTAACACTTCCTGCCGTTCTCTGTTACTGCTTCCCTCCATTTGCACATGAGGTAGAAAGTCAGGGTATGATGATATGCAGCCTCGGCTTTCACCAAAGTCTGTTTTGAATGCAGTTGCCCAGTGTTAAATTGGAGGGAAAAAGAAAAGAAAAGACAACCATTTCCTCTGGCTATTTACTGACTTGTAAATGTTGTTCTTGGAAATGACCAAAAGGAGGAAAATGTGAGCACCTATTTTCAAGTTGATTTATGGTAAATAGACCCTAAGGAGACTGAGAATACCTATGGATTTCAGAGGTGGAGCCTGAGGGGAGACATATAGCACACACAACCTACCCTACATATTAGTGTCATGCAAGTTTCCTGTTCATTCGTTCATTCATTCAGTGATTATTACATGGATGCTGCCTTTGTGCCAGGAACTGTGCTGCTCAGGGAACAAAACAGGCAATAAACAGGCGGACAAAAGAGTTAATCTACATCTCTAACTTGTGGGTGCCAGGAGGAAAACCACAGGAAGAGGGGGCAGTGGGGTCGAGAGGAGCACCCTCTGATAGATGGACCAAGCTCTTTCAGAGTTGGGGGCATCTGAGCTGACATTTGATGAATGAGAAGGAGTCAGCCATGCTAGAGAAGAGCTTTCCAAGTGGGGAACAAAAAATAGCACGGCGTTTGAGAAAGAAAATCGTGAGGCAACCATCAATGGTTTTCTACTTTCCCTCACATTTTCCTGTGGGCGTTACTTTGTGACCTCCTTACGTATTTCTGCTCTGGTCAAGAGGCACTTTATACAGTATCCGAATGCCATTCTGAATGTTGAATACCAGTCAGAGGAGATTAGGATGAAGTTAAAGGTGGCAGATGGGAGGAGTCAGAGGATGTAGGTATGATAAAGCTCTGTGACTATTTTGCAAGCATGTAGCAGTCAAGTATGAATTTTAGCATCTATACGCTGGTCAGCATTCTGATTCTGAAGTTGGCAAGGGACAATCCATACCCCATGAAAAATAACTTTCTTAAGGGCCTTCTGCATGAAGGAAAGCAAACCTCATAGGATTGCCTGTTTTGACAGCTTGGAAAGAATATAGCATGACTTCAGGACAGTTTCTGATCAGTTTTCAGTGAATACTGTTCACCGGTAGCCTTTCTTTAGGGAGGTTTTTTTTTTAGAAAATAAATGTTTTATTTCAGAATAGTTTTAGATTTACAGAAAAGTTACAAAGATAGTAAAAAGAATTCCCGGGAATCCCCTGTCAGGTTTCTCCTATTATTAACATCTTATATTACTTTGTCACAGCAAAGGAACCAGCATTGGTACATTACTGATATCTAAACTGGACTATATTTGGAATTCACTGGTTTTTCTTTGTGCTTCAGGGTACCACAGTGACTTTGATTGTCATGTTTCCCAGGCGCCTCAGGTCTGGGCCAGCTTCTCAGGCTTTCCTTGACAGTCTTTGGGAGTACTGGCCAGGCAACCTGTAGAACATTCCCTAACTTGAATTTGTCTGATGTTTTTCTCATGGTTATAACTGGGGCTATAGGTTTAGAGGAAGGACACACCAGAGGTGAAGTGCCCTTCTTATTACATCATATCTGGGCCAGATGCTATCAACCTGATGTATTACTGGGGATGTTAAGCTTAATATGTGGTTAAGCTAGTGGTGTTTGCTAGGTTTTTGCACTGTGAAGTTACCATTTTTCTCCTTAAGAAGTTGTTAGAAATCAGTTTTTAAACTACAGAAATAATACATAAACCTCTTCTCCTTGTGAAAAATTGAAACATCACTGAAAAGTTAATGCTTTAACTTTAACTAATGGGAATTCTAATACTGGTCCCCATTCCACTTCCTCAGAGGTAAACACTGTCACTGCTTCAGCCTGTTCAATACATTACATTCAAACATATGTCTCTCTCTCTCTCTATATATATATATGGTATAATTTGTGTTTTAGTTTTCTATATAAATTATGTGTCATACTCTATGGATATCTTTGTTAACTTGCTTTTTTCACCCAACAATATGTCTTAGAGATCTGTCTCTGTTGTTCTTTTTAATGCCTGCATTATATTTTATTATATACTACAGATCACACAGACACCTCCCTGTGGATACTTGTTGCCTTTTTTTTTACCCCATTAGAAAGCATTCCTACTGAACTTTCTTGTACATGCCTCCTTGTGCACACATGTATTTCTTTAGAGTAGATATTTAGAAGTGGATTTTCTGGGTCACTGACATGCACATTCAAAATTTTCCATAGATCCTGCTGAAGTGGTATACCATTTTTTCCCCTAACCAGAAACTTATGAGAGAACCTGCTTCCCCACATTTTAACATTGAATATGTTTGTCTGAACATTGATAATGTTTGTAATGTTTCTATCACAGTTTGAATTGGCCCTTTATTTACCATTGGCATGTAAGGCTGGCTATCTTTTCTTTATACACAATTCTTTTTCCAGATTCACTTAAAGATCTGGGTTTAGGGGTAAAGAAAAAATATCAGATTTTCTTATCATTGTTAATTGAAGATAATTTATAACTAGAAAGAGAGAATTCTGGTCCAGAAAGACTGCATTTTTTTTTCTTTCGGATATCCTTTTGGAAAAACTTAAAAATAATTTAACTATAGTCCTAATCAGAAGGAATAGACGAGCCAGCCCTGTGTGGATCCTCCCAAACCTCCCAAACTTGTATTATATCAAGTTACTCGTACCCAATGCCATTCCCCAAGAAAACACCTGTTTATTAAAATAGCTGTTTATGTACAGACATTAAGTGCTACTATTGACCATCATATTTCTGAAGATATGGTTTAAATTGGTCACTGTTCTTTAACTTTATGGAGTGCTGCAGTGGCAGAAAACACTATATCCTTTGCCTCTTCTTTTGCTTCTTCTCACTGGCCACACGGAGGAGAGGAGAAGGGGACAGCTGTTGTTTTCCCCGATCGGCGTTAACTGCTCCCCTCCATTTCCAGAGACAGAATGAGGACATGGTGTGCCCTCACAAAAGTGCTGTTGTATACAGTAGTTCCAATGTGCAAGAAGTTCAGGGGAACAGAAAACACTTCTTTTCTGGTTTCCCTCATCAAATTCAATAGAACATTTAAAACACAAACATTTTCTGTTGACAATAATGACATGTATTTATCATACAAAATTTGGGAAATGTAGAAAAGCTCAAGGAAGAAAATAAAAATCAGCTGTAATTTTACCACCCAAATATAACCATAATATTTAAAATATGGTTTCTATCCTTCTAGTCTTCTTATTCTGTGGATATACACAAATACGCTGTGGGGACATTTAGGAGGTGGGAAATACATTATAGACTTAGTTTCCCTCTGATTATTCCCACCCCCCCCCGCCCCCCGCCACTCCACCTCCCACTCCACTGCCCCTGCCAGTTTCCCAGAAGAAAATGAGATTTGCAATCAGTGGAGATCTCGAAACTGTCAGAATACTGGCCAGGCCATGCTGGCAAAGACCCAGCTACCAGGTAGAGTAAATGTCAAAGGATTTACCTACCCAGGAAGACGGAACAAACGCAGGTGGTGTTGACATTCTGGCTTCTGGTCGGCCCCACTGCTTACCTGCACCATGTCCAGTCCTCTTAGGGGAGGACCCTCGTGCACTTCGGGTGTTTCCTAAGCAGCTGACGTTTGTGGGCTGTGGCTGGTTCTCTTTTTCCAGAGGGTGCTGGGCTCTCTCCCTCTACTCACCCAACCCGGTTGTGCCCCCCTCCTTTCTTCCCAGCCGCCTACGGGTCCAGCACTACTTCTGTGGCTTGCTCAGTCATACCTATTCATAGTGTCTTTCACCGTAACTTGATGTCACTTTCTCTTCCTCCCTCTGTAATTCTGGGTAATTTTAGAAGCACCTGGAAAAGTCACGATCCCATCAGAGAAAGGCTGTGGTTCTGAGCCTGCCCTCCGGAGCCACACCAGGCAAGGCTGAACTGCAACGTAAGGGCACCAGAGACCTGGGAGGCAGAAGTCTTCGGGAGAGCCCCTCTCACCCAAAATTCTGGGCCACATAGAAACTGCCAAGATTCAACTTCCCTCATAGAGTAAATGCTTTCCTACAGATTTTCTACAAGTATCTGAGATTCTCTTAATTTGGGGATGATGAACTTGCATTTCTGTATGAAAAAACGGGAGTGCCTCATGTCACCTCCCAGGGTCTTTCCCAGTCCTAGGGTTGTGGGATGTTTACATGGAAATACACTGATGTACCCACTTACCCAGAACAAACAGGAACTAACTCTACCCCCAGGCAGAATGGGAAGCCATTTCACGATACTCAATTAGACAACTTTCTCTCTCACCCACTCTTTCTAATATCCCTGCCCCCAATTTTCTTTTCTACTGCTTGTCATAAAGACCAATAGTGTATCTTTAGAGTCTTTGGTAGTGTATTAGTTAAAATTATATTTGGCTGTTGGTCATAATTAAACACAAAATAGCAGAGGATTAAAGGAGATGGGAATTTCTTTCTCTCTCCCTCATATTAAGATCCAGGGGGAGGAAGTACAGAGCTAGTGTGATGACTCTGTTCCATGGAGTCCTCATGGACCCATGCTCCTTCTATCCTGGAGTTCCAACAGATGCAGCCTCCGTACCCGAGATCAACACCTGGTCTGAGATGGTGCTCCAGCGGTTACATTCATGTCCTAAGCAGTAGGATGGACAATGGGGGTGAGAAGCTGCCACTTCAGGGAAATTCCCAGAAGCTGCCACATGGCATTTTCACTTTCATTCCACTGACCAGAACTTAGTCACATATCTACACCTACCTGCAAAAGAGGCTTGGAAATGTCATCTCCATCTGGGTGGCCATGTGCCACAATAAATATTTAATTACTATAGGAAGAGAGGAAAATGGATCTTGGGGAACAACCAGCAGTTTTTGCCAGAAGGACTTTTGGGAATTCCAAGAACTATTAGAATATAAGTAACCCAAAGAGTGGGGTTCCAAGCTAACTCATTGCCACTCAGTGTTTTTGTGGGTATGGGCACCACTATGAAAGAGCGTTTCTTATGAGAATGGGGTGTATGCCCAGGGACAGGCAAAGAGGGCAGCTAGGAAAGGGGCTGCCAGAGGACAAGGGGCAGGCTCATTCATCAATATCACCTTCTTCAAGTTTTTCCTAGAACTCTGCGTGTGTGACCTCATCCTGATTGACAACAGGAAAAATGCCCGTAGAAATAAACATAAACCACAAATTCTGTGATAGATCCTGCAGGGCTGACTGACTCCTGCAGTCCATAGGCAGGCAGGGAACTAGCATGTTTTGGGCACCTGTGAGGTGCCAATCACTACGTGCTAATTCTCACAGCAATTTATTTTCTATTATTACGGCATTTTATAAGTATGAAAACAGGATCAAGACTTTAAATAATTAGATCATATAGCTAAAAAGTAGAAAGAGGCATTTAATCCACTGATCTCTCTCAGCCTGGAACAAGGCTAGATTAGAGACATTCAAGGTTTCAAACATCTACAAATGTGTGTATCAACTTTTCATAAGTGAATCATGTAAAAGGTGTGTGTGTGGGAGGGTGGTATTTAAAAGCTGTGAATAGGGCCATCTGGGTGGCTCAGTCGGTTAAGCATCTGCCTTCAGCTCGGGTCATGATCTCCAGGTCCTGGGATCAAGCCCCGCATCAGGCTTCCTGATGTCTGCTTCTCTCTCTCTCCCTCTGCCCCTCCCCAACACTCGTTCTCTCTCTCTGTCACTCTCAAATAAATAAACAAAATCTTAAAAAAAAAAATAAAAGCTGTGAATAGTTTTATAAAACAAAGACTAAATAATAATAAAAACAGTAGCCTCTAATTTATTTTAGAAATCCAGATTTTCATATGACACGTTGCAATGGATCCAGATGCTCATCTGCTTGTTCATCTAAAGATGCCTTGGATCATGGGATTTAATTTTGTGGTGACCCAACTGTGACTTTGTTAATGATATTGCAAATGTTTATGTAATTCAACTAATGCTGCTTTTTTGATAGAATGAAAATATGAAGGAAGATGACCTTTCAATGGAACAAAATGAAAATTACCTAGCACAAATAAGTTGCTGCCAACATGCTGATGAGCCTATCAAGCAGAAAAAAGAGAAAGGGTAAAATTAAATCATGTTATTGCGGGCTCAAGGAAATGGATTAAACCCAGTGGGAAAATTGAGTGACTGATTAATAGGTGGGTTACATGTTAACTCAAAAATATTTGAAGCTGAAATAAAAGCAAGACTGTTAAAGCAGGTCAGACAACTAAATTAACATTTCACCCTAGGACTGGGTTTTTCACAAGAGCGATTGCTAAGAGAAATTTCTTTTTATATTTATACATATGGAGTAATTATTTTTCATCTAATGCATTTTTAAAAAGTAGCTACTGGTGAAACTCCCTTCAGTTAAATAAAATGACTTCAGTTTGGTGTATATGAATTTTCCGAACCACTTGGAGGTGAAAAGCATTCATTCTATTTTTCCTGTCCACTAAAGGTACAGCTATGCAATGGCCCTACAACTGCTGGGTTTGGATGGTGGGACTGGGCCCAGTGATAGGGATCCTGTCCTGATGAGAGGGACCTACTTGTCCTATCTGTATCTGCGCCACCTGCGAATCAGGGAGCTGCAGGTATGTGGATGGCATGGCACACTGGCTTCAGGCAGCTGGAACGTTTGGTTGTCTACCAAGGTGGCTTTCCTGCTATTCCAGTAGCAACACATTTTTACACTTTGTTCTTTGTTCTGATTTTTCCACAAAATCAGGCCTTTCTGGGGGGTGGTGTGTTTCTCTCTCAGCAGTGGAGTTGACTTGCCAACTTCCAGGGCCCCATTCAGTTTTACTCTGTTGTGTGGGGCGAGCAAAGGGCAGGGTCCTGACCTGGTCTTTCTCTGTTTCAGCGCACCTGTCTAGGAATTCTGAACTACTTCAGATCTGTTGAGCGAACACTGACAATCAACACTTCAGGCCTTACCTTGGTTGCAGGGAGTCTGGTCCCTACCATAGAAGATAGCTCCTGGGTAAATAGGGCCAAAGGAGGCTTGGGCACCTTGCAAGGCATAGGAGCTCACCACTATGTCCATGGGACAGCCACCGAGCACAAGGTGAGGTTAAGGTTCTGCTGAGAGTTTTTTCTGCCTTGGTTATCCTGTCTCCCAAGACACCTTCTTCTTAGCACCTGGAATCAGTTAACATGATGGAGTAACAGGTGGGGGTTTCTTAGGGATATGGCTTTTTAGAAAAGTTCAGTGTCCACTTGAGAGTAGGACACAGGCAGAGAGGACTCTAACAGCAACCCTGGAGGCTGCAATAGGAAAGAAGGCATTTCAGCTAGGCCCCACCCAACAGCAAGGCACTAGGAAGTGCCAAATCATCTGACATATTTAATGTCTGTCTCTTTCCACTAAAGAGTTCCATGATGGCAGGGATTTGTGCCAATTTTGTTTACTGCTGTATCCTTAGTGCCTAGAACAGTGCTAGTAAATTCACTGATCAGAACATTTGTGGAATGAATGAGTGAATGAAGAGATGAATGAATGACAGGCTCACAGCCTGTGGGAGTAGATGAGCCAACAGTCTAGTATGGCCATGAGCTGAGTGTTATAATGGAGTTAGACAAGTCATGGGGAGAAGCACTCAGCTCTGCATGGAGTTGTAAGGAAGGCTTCCAGAGAGGTGTTATTAGAATGGACTCTCGGATAGGGTAGGTACTTACCAAGGAAAGAGGAGGTGAGGGATGGAAGGGCCAGTATGTATGAGGCCCAGAGGCATGAAGAGCTCTGCCCATTCAGAAGAGGGCCAGGCCCAGGTCCATCAGGATGGACGTATGGAGACAGTGGAAGGAAATGAGGTATAAGAGGTTGGCAGGGGCCAGATTGTGCTCAGCCTTGAAAACTACACCTAGAAACTCCTAGATTTGTTCTAGTGAAAGCTAATAACAGCTTGGACTAGGATGGTGGGTGGTGGAGATGGAGAGAAGTAATGGATTTGAGAGATAGGGAGTCAAATTGACAGGAGTTAGTGATAGACTGGACATGTAGGGTGAGGCAGTAGGTGTCAGGAATGATTCATGCAAGAGGAAGTGGCTTTGTGGTGGTGGTATTTACTAAAATGGGGAAGTTGGAGATGGCCTAGGTTTGTGGGAGAAGACCACATGATTTGATCATGTTAAATTTGAGGGGTCTTTGAGATGCCCAGGAACAGATGGCAAATAGGTCATTGGATATGTGGGTCTAGAGCTCTAGGAAGTCTGGATTACAGTTATCAATTAGGGAGTAAATGGTCCCTAATCTCAGCTGTGAAAGTGTACTACCTCCTAAGGAAGGAGTATAAGAGGAAAAGATGAGGCCCTGAGACTGGGGCTTAAGTGTGTCTACTATTTAATGACCTGACAGAGGAAAATACACCTCAGGGATGGCTGGAAAGCTGGTGAGAGCAAGGAGAATGTGGAGTCCCAGCAGGCCAGGGAAGTGAGTGAGTCAAGAAGCAGGGAGAGCAAAACTGTGCCACATGCTCCTGAGACATTACATAAGATGACTAAAGAAAGTCTGCTGGATGTGGAGAAAAGATCACTGTTTTTCTTAGTGAAAGTGGTTTGTTTTGATGGAGATAGGAGCTGGATGGGAATGAGTGAGGAGTAGGAGGTGAGGAAACGGGGACAGTGAATGCAGATCCCGTCTTGGGAGCTGGATCATAAGGAGGAGGAGAGACCAAAGATGGGACCTGGGGAGGGGCAAGAGGGATGTGAGCATGTTTCAGTGTCAGTTGAGAAATAGCTGGTTGAGAGGAATTGGGTATCCAAGAAGGAGAAGGGATGCTTCAGAGGTGGGATGGAATGGCCACAGAGAAGGAGAGCAGAGTCATTCCCTATAGTACAGGAGGAAGCAGGAGGAGAGAGGCGTGGGTGCAGTGGCTTTATGGGGGCGGGGGTGGACAAGCGGTGGGGGGCTTCTGCTGAGACAGAGTGAAGGCTAGGCGTGGGATGGGGGTGAATTCAGAGTCTTGGCAAGGGTGAAGTTTGGAACTATGAGAATTATTATTAGAATAATGATTCTCAGGATGCAGTAATTCCTCAGTCATTTAAGAAAAAGTGTGATTGGAATACCCAGATTACTTACATTAGTTTTCTAGAGCTGTCATATCAAAACACCACAAAGTGAGAGGCTCATAACAACTGGCAGAGAACTTTATTCTGTCATAGTTCTAGTTGTCACAAGCCCAAAATCAAGGTGTCAGCAGGGCCATGCTCCCTCTGAAGTCTCCAGGAGAAGTTCCTTCCTTGTCTCTCCTAGCATCTGGTCCTTGCTAATAATCCTGGGTGTTACGTGGCATTCCTTGGCTTGTAGATGCCTCACTCCCATCTCAGTCTCCGTCCTCACATGGCCTTCTCCCCCATGTATCTATCTCCACATTTTCCTCTTTCTATAAGAACATCAGTCATTGGATTAGGGCCTCCCTAATCCAGTATGACCTCATCTTAACCTATATATATCTGCAAAGACTCCATTTCCATATCTGGTCACATTCACAGGTTTCAGGTGGACATGAATTTTGGGGGGATGCTATTCAATTCAGTATATTACTAAGACATGAGACTGTATTAATGTATTCTTAAAGTATTTGTATAATTAAAATAAAAAATCTTCAACAGTTAATGTTTATAGATCTCAAGTGCTTCATCAGCACAGTGTCACATACTCCCTTTAACAACCTTTGTGGTATCTCCACTGTCCCCATGTTACGGATGGGGAAACAGAGGCTAAGAGTAGCTGAGTGACTTGCCTGAGACACAGGCACTCTGACTTCAGAGAACACCTATAACACTCAGCTCTATTGCCTGCCTTTTTCCAGGTAGCCCTGAATTAATCAGAAAGAACTTCATCAGCTACTTGTCTATCTCACCACCCTTCCCTGCCAACACTCTTTGCTAATATCTCCTTCTTTACATGCAGCGCTTTATACATGCGGCAGGTACAGCTCCATGCTGACAGCCCATTGCATGAGAGCAGAAGCCTGCCATTTGGGCTGGCAAAATATAGCTCTCCCTTCTCCGGTAACTTCTGGGTTTGGCTTTCTTTTCCCCAGGTCCACAGTGTCCAGTTCATGGAGTTCTCGGAAGTGGAGAACCAGGATGACTACTACAGCATGGACGCTGCTTGCATCTACACGCAGGACCAGCGTGGAGTACATATCATGTATGATGAAGCCTTGAGTGATCTGAAGGAGCTAGAGGCAGAACTGCTGCTTGTGGCCAGCCATTACATTGAGAAAGGAAAAGGTCAGAAGTCAGCCAGCCAAACAAACAATAAACACTAAGGGCTCCATTTAACACCTTCCACCTCAAAATATAAATGCATATCCAAGAGTATGTGAAAATTCAGTAAGCACATACACCTCCGCAATATATACCTTCTTTAGAAAAGATACGGTTCTGTTTCCAGCTCAAGTCCCTCTTCTTGTTGGAGACTGTAACTATTCTTTCAAAGCTTGATTATAATTCTTACTGTTGTTTAGACTCTACTCGTTCCTCAGTGGCATTTCTGCATTACTCACTGGGTGCAAGTGGTGTCATGCTGGGCCCTGAGGGAAGCAAAGTAAGCAAGTGAAGGTAATGATTTTTTTCCCCTAAGTGACAAAAAAAAAGTGTTTGACCTTGGGCAGACAGCAGTTAGAAGCAGACACATTCCTGGGTTCCTGACAAAAAACCACCAGGACGCAAGAAGTTCTGGGTAGAAAAATGCCAGATAAGCACCAAAGGGAGAAATCATTACTCAGGGTAATCAAATAACCTATAATATGTATTCTCTACTTCCTTTTGGCACCACTCAAATGTATCCTATTTTAGAAATAGGTGAGGAAAGAATAATCCTTTTGGAATAATGTGACAACACCAGCATTATATTTGGAAAGAGCTTAAAATTTCTAGAGATATTGCAACACCTAAAGGGAAATTTAGCAAGGGTTTGTGCTATTTTGTAATTATGTAGATGGTAATGAAGAATCATTCATTTTCATATTGATATAAAATGCTGCTCAAAGAACGTTTGACAATTAACCTTTCTGAGCCAGGCAGAATTAACTTAATGTTGGCTTGAACTCCTCTTTGCCACAGACCACTGGGTGTCTGAATCATGGGATGCAGTGATGGCATCCAACATTCTACAGCATTTAATTTCGGCCTTTGGCTTTTATCTTTACTGGTTATTCTACATACTAATGCATCGTTTCTATTGATATTCATTTGTAATCCCATGCAACCATTTCAAGCTGCTAAGAATTTAATTTGATTGGAACAGTCAGTAGTCATTAGCCACACAGCATCCTTCAACTGAGCTAGGAAGTATGTAGTCATCCATTGTGAAATGGTTTCCCAACTGCTGTAGAGAAATTCCTGATCAAAGTCTTTCTCTTGTTCAGTACCCATCACATGTGTGATAATTCCTGAACTCAAAGTTCAGTCCCTGAAAATTTCCTTCTTTTTTGATATTTCGTTCTGAAATAGACCACTCAAAAATTAAAAGCAATAATCATACTGATACTGAAAGTTAACATTAATGTAGTGGGAAAATATTTTAGCAGAATAATAACAATGATTACCTTTGTTGATTTCAGTTAATAATTAACATAATTAAGGAATATCTTAGAAACTTCTCTAAAGAGTTTTTCCTTGGCTAGCATCATTTGAAATAGCAGGTTAAACTGGGTTTATTGTTAAACCACCGAGGACCTGTTTTTAGAGAAGGAGAAATGTATGTTTTGCCTTTAAATTATAGGTCTGAGGACATTTTAGTGAAGATTTCGTATTAACTGAATTTTGGTTACATTTCTAAAATTAGTCTTTAAAACTAAAATTAAAGAGTAAAAACAAAAACCTCTACTGACTTAGAAGTCAACAAGTATGTCCCAGTCTTTGCCAATGGCTCTCCAGCTGATTCTTAGGAATCCCTGTGACTGTATCAGTGTTTTCATTCCTGAGATGGAGCTGACAGTTGAAGGGCTGCTTTTCTAATAAGAATAGCTTTGTGGAAAGGCCTGTCTCTGGTCATTCTCATCCCCTTCTCTCCCAGGTCACAAAGAGGGCAACGAGTCAAATACTGGCCAGGACTGGGGATGGGCCCATGCAAGTGTGGATAGATTTGCTGTGCTGTATGACATGTGGACTTGGGAAGCAGCCCTTCTAGAAAACAAGCGTCAGGTATTTTTCCCTAGAAAATAAAACATCTGTTAAACATTCTTACAAAACCCAGTATTGAAAAAACAAAAACGAAAAAACTCAGTGGGTCTTTTAGGGGTCTATTAGGCTCCTAATAAAGTAAATAATTATTTTATTTAAATCATCTCAGCTAGTTGTAAGGATGTGAATAATACATTTTATTTTCTTTACTGTGGTTCCTTTTAATAAGAAATAAAATGGGAAGGATACCTCTTTATCTTACAGGCATAATTTGTTAGAGGGCTGTATAATTTAGGCTTTTATGTGTGTGTTTAGTGAGAATGCATGATGGTTCCATTCACATTCATTGTCCTGTCAGGGACAAACCTCACTCTGTGAAACACAAACTGACCTTATTAGAGTCTTTAGAAATACACCACACGGGGGGCAAGCAGTTGGGCAAGGTATGTGCTCAGTGCAGCAAGTTCTGAGGGTAAGTTTAAAGCAATGAAACAGAAGTTTGCTAAATTCATCATCATATCATCAATGGCTTATATCCTAGTAATAAATGAAACACTGCTCTTCATTTGTGTCCTTGGCATGGATTATGAACCCCTCTGATGATCACCAATTGTTAGGAGTTTATTCATCAAACATTAAGTATCTACTCTGCACCAGGTACTATTCCAGACATTAGGAACCTATGGATAAATAAGAGAAGATAATTTGTCTTTAAGGAATTTCTAGTCTATAGAAGTTGATCCAATCTCTTAAGTAAAAATTACAACCCAGTGACTAACAGCTTACAACTCAGGCACATGCAAGATCCCCGGAGACCACAGTGGAGGGAGCGATTTGCCCTGTGGGGGGCTATCGGAGTAAAGGCAATGTTGGCAAATCTTCTCAGAGGAGTAGATATTTAATCCTGTTCCTAAGAGATGAGGAAGATGTTGTCGGTCAGAGAAGGAAAAAATTCTTAAGTGGAGGAAACTGCATTAGCGATGTCAGGGAGGTATAAAATGGGGATGGCGAGTTTGGGGAACAAGAAGGCTAGTATGACTAGGCGCTAAAGCCATGATGAGAAACGAGCTGACTATGTGTTTGGGTGCAGCTGTGAAAGGCCTGTTAATCCATGCTACATTTACAGTGTATTTTATAAGCAAAGAAGAGCCACTGGTGAGTTTCAGGAAGGGAGAAATACGATCATGGCTCTGTTTTCAACAGCTGCTCGGGTATTAGTGTGGAGAATGGACTGGATAGAGCTCCTGCAGAGAACAAGTGCCCTTATTGCAACAGTGACCTGGAGAGGTAGGAGGGGACCTACACCAAGGATGGAAGAGTCAGAACAGGAGGGAGGGGTAAACTCGAGAAGTCTTTGTAGAAGTGGACATGGCAGGATTTGAAGACTGGATGGTCGGGTGAGAGAGTAAGGAATTAAAAATGACTTTCTCAGGGTCAGGGAGGAGGCTACTAACTGAAATGGAATGCAGGAGGAGGGGCACTTTAGAGGGGAAGATAGTGCTGAGTCCGTGGCAACAAGCATGCGAGGAGAGCTTGCTAAAACAGGTGTGACTGTTTTGTGGGAGCTGGAGGTTTGAAGGTCAGGAGCAGGTATGAGCTGAGGTATGAGAGTGAACATTGAACCACAGTAATGAATCAAATGACTAGGAAAATCCAGAGATGTCTGAGATGCAGCCCTGGGTAACACTTAAATTGTAGGGGAAGGTCCTAGAACAAGAATCCACGAAAGGAGTAAGACAAAGCCAAAGAAACTGGAGAAAAAAGGAAGGAATAGTGTGATGAAAGCCACTAGGGGGAAAAAAAACATTTTAATTAGGAGAGGATAGTTACTAGTGTGGAGTGCAGCAAAACATCAAGAAAGATGATGCCTAAACACCAGGCAGTGGGGTCAGTCACCAGGGTCATTGCCAGCTTCATAGGACTCTCAGAAGAGGTATGGGGGTGGAAGCCAGCTTACAGCGCACTATGATGTGGTCAGAAGATGGGGAAGTGGAAATGTTTTCTTTGAACTGTTTTTCTAGTAGATTAGATGGTTTACCATTTCGTCGACCTTTCTGGTCTATTACTCATAGAGATGTAGGTCACCCAATTTTTGAAAACACCTGGCTGGGCTTAAAGGGTGGGAGCCTTGGGCTTTGAATACTGTTCCTCTTTTCAAGGGGAACTGGCCTTTACAGAGTTTGCATCTGCAATCTTTTTTATTTATTTTTTTATTATTATTTTTTTTATTCTTATGTTAATCCCCATACATTACATCATTAGTTTTAGATGAAGTGTTCCATGATTCATTGTTTGTGCATAACACCCAGTGCTCCATGCAGAATGTGCCCTCCTCAATACCCACCACCAGGCTAACCCATCCTCCCACCCCCCTCCCCTCTAGAACCCTGTTTGTTTTTCAGAGTCCATCGTCTCTCATGGTTCGTCTACCCCTCCGATTTCCCCCGCTTCATTCTTCCCCTCCCGCTACCTTCTTCTTCTTTTTTTTTTTTCTTAACATATATTGCATTATTTGTTTCAGAGGCACAGATCTGAGATTCAACAGTCTTGCACAATTCACAGCGCTTACCAGAGCACATACCCTCCCCAGTGTCTATCACCCAGTCACCCCATCCTTCCCACCCCACCCCCCACTCCAGCAACCCTCAGTTTGTTTCCTGAGATTAAGAATTCCTCATATCAGTGAGATCATATGATACATGTCTTTCTCTGTTTGACTTATTTCACTCAACATAATACCCTCCAGTTCCATCCACGTCGTTGCAAATGGCAAGATCTCATTCCTTTTGATGGCTGCATAATATTCCATTGTATATATATACCACATCTTCTTTATCCATTCATCTGTTGATGGACATCTTGGCTCTTTCCACAGTTTGGCTATTGTGGACATTGCTGCTATAAACATTGGGGTGCACGTACCCCTTCGGATCCCTACTTTTGTATCTTTGGGGTAAATACCCAGTAGTGCAATTGCTGGATCATATGGTAGCTCTATTTTCAACTTTTTGAGGAACCTCCATACAGTTTTCCAGAGTGGCTGCACCAGCTTGCATTCCCACCAACAGTGTAGGAGGGTTCCCCTTTCTCCGCATCCCCACCAACATCTGTCATTTCCTGACTTGTTAATTTTAGCCATTCTGACTGGTGTGAGGTGGTATCTCATTGAGGTTTTGATTTGGATTTCCCTGATGCCAAGCAATGTTGAGCACTTTTTCATGTGTCTGTTGGCCATTTGGATGTCTTCTTTGGAAAAATGTCTGTTCGTGTCTTCTGCCCATTTCTTGATTGGATTCTTTGTTCTTTGGGTATTGAGTTTGATGAGTTCTTTATAGATTTTGGATACTAGCCCTTTATCTGATATGTCATTTGCAAATATCTTCTCCCATTCTGTCGGTTGTCTTTTGGTTTTGTTGACTGTTTCCTTTGCTTTGCAAAAGCTTTTTATCTTGATGAAGTCCCAATAGTTCATTTTTGCCCTTGCTTCCCTTGCCTTTGGCGATGTTTCTAGGAAGAAGTTGCTTCGGCTGAGGTCAAAGAGGTTGCTGCCTGTGTTCTCCTTTAGGATTTTGATGGACTCCTGTCTCACATTGAGGTCTTTCAACCATTTGGAGTCTATTTTTGTGTGTGGTGTAAGGAAATGGTCCAGTTTCATTCTTCTGCATGTGGCTATCCAATTTTCCCAACACCATTTGTTGAAGAGACTGTCTTTGGTCCATTGGACATTCTTTCCTGCTTTGTCAAAGATGAGTTGACCATAGAGTTGAGGGTCCATTTCTGGGCTCTCTATTCTGTTCCATTGATCTATGTGCCTGTTTTTGTGCCAGTACCATGCTGTCTTAATGATGACAGCTTTGTAATAGAGCTGGAAGTCCGGAATTGTGATGCCGCCGGCTTTGCTTTTCTTTTTCAACATTCCTCTGGCTATGCGGGGTCTTTTCTGGTTCCATACAAATTTTAGGATTATTTGTTCCATTTCTTTGAAAAAAGTGGATGGTATTTTGATGGGGATTGCATTGAATGTGTAGATTGCTCTAGGTAGCATTGACATCTTCACAATATTTGTTCTTCCAATCCATGAGCATGGAACATTTTTCCATTTCTTTGTGTCTTCCTCAATTTCTTTCATGAGTATTTTATAGTTTTCTGAGTACAGATCCTTTGTCTCTTTGGTTAGATTTATTCCTAGGTATCTTATGGTTTTGGGTGCAATTGTAAATGGGATCAACTCCTTAATTTCTCTTTCTTCTGTCTTGTTGTTGGTGTACAGGAATGCCACTGACTTCTGTGCATTGATTTTATATCCTGCCACTTGACTGAATTCCTGTATGAGTTCTAGCAGTTTTGGGGTGGAGTCTTTTGGGTTTTCCACATAAAGTATCATATCATCTGCAAAGAGTGAGAGTTTGACTTCTTCCTTGCCAATTTGGATGCCTTTGATTTCTTTTTGTTGTCTGATTGCTGTGGCTAGGACTTCCAATACTATGTTGAATAGCAGTGGTGATAGTGGACATCCCTGCCGTGTTCCTGACCTTAGGGGGAAAGCTCTCAGTTTTTCCCCATTGAGAATGATATTCGCTGTAGGTTTTTCATAGATGGCTTTTATGATATTGAGGTATGTACCCTCTATCCCTATACTCTGAAGAGTTTTGATCAAGAAAGGATGCTGTACTTTGTCAAATGCTTTTTCTGCATCTATTGAGAGGATCATATGATTCTTGTTCTTTCTTTTGTTAATGTATTGTATCACATTGATTTGCGGATGTTGAACCAACCTTGCAGCCCAGGGATAAATCCCACTTGGTCATGGTGAATAATCCTTTTAATGTACTGTTGGATCCTATTGGCTAGTATTTTGGTGAGAATTTTTGCATCCATGTTCATCAGGGATATTGGTCTGTAATTCTCCTTTTTGATGGGGTCTTTGTCTGGTTTTGGGATCAAGGTAATGCTGGCCTCATAAAATGAGTTGGGAAGTTTTCCTTCCATTTCTATTTTTTGGAACAGTTTCAGAAGAATAGGTATTAATTCTTCTTGAAATGTTTGGTAGAATTCCCCTGGGAAGCCATCTGGCCCTGGGCTTTTGTTTGTTGGGAGATTTTTGATGACTGCTTCAATTTCCTTAGTGGTTATAGGTCTGTTCAGGTTTTCTATTTCATCCTGGTTCAGTTTTGGTAGTTGGTACATCTCTAGGAATGCATCCATTTCTTCCAGGTTATTTAATTTGCTGGCATAGAGTTGCTCATAATATGTTCTTATAATTGTTTGTATTTCTTTGGTGTTGGTTGTGATCTCTCCTCTTTCATTCATGATTTTATTGATTTGGGTCATTTCTCTTCTCTTTTTGATAAGTCTGGCCAGGGGTTTATCAATCTTGTTAATTCTTTCAAAGAACCAGCTCCTAGTTTCGTTGATCTGTTCTACTGTTCTTTTAGTTTCTATTTCATTGATTTCTGCTCTGATCTTTATTATTTCTCTTCTCCTGCTGGGTTTAGGCTTTATTTGCTGTTCTTTCTCCAGCTCCTTTAGGTGTAGGGTTAGGTTGTGTACTTGAGACCTTTCTTGCTTCTTGAGAAAGGCTTGTATTGCTATATACTTTCCTCTCAGGACTGCCTTTGCTGCATCCCAAAGATTTTGAATAGTTGTGTTTTCATTTTCATTGGTTTCCATGTATTTTTTTAATTCTTCTTTAATTTCCTGGTTCACCCATTCGTTCTTCAGTAGGATGCTCTTTAGCCTCCATGTATTTGAGTTCTTTCTGACTTCTGTCTTGTGATTGAGCTCTAGTTTCAAAGCATTGTGGTCTGAAAATAGGCAGGGAATGATTCCAATCTTTGGTACCGGTTGAGACCTGATTTATGACCTAGGATGTGATCTATTCTGGAGAATGTTCCATGGGCAGTAGAGAAGAATGTGTATCCCGTTGCTTTGGGGTGGAATGTTCTGAATATGTCTGTAAAGTCCATTTGGTCCAGTGTGTCATTTAAAGTCTTTATTTCCTTGTTGATCTTTTGCTTAGACGATCTGTCCATTTCAGTGAGGGGGGTGTTAAAGTCCCCCACTATTATTGTATTGTTGTCGATGTGTTTCTTTGCTTTTGTTATTAATTGGCTTATATAATTGGCTGCTCCCATGTTAGGGGCATAGATATTTACAATTGTTAGATCTTCTTGTTGGATAGATCCTTTAAGTATGATATAGTGTCCTTCCTCATCTCTTATTACAGTCTTTGGTTTAAAATCTAATTTGTCTGATATAAGGATTGCCACCCCAGCTTTCTTTTGGTGTCCATTAGCATGGTAAATGGTTTTCCACCCCCTCACTTTCAATCTGGGGCTGTCTTTGGGTCGAAAATGAGTCTCTTGCAGACAGCATATCGATGGGTCTTGTTTTTTAATCCAGTCTGATAGCCTGTGTCTTTTGATTGGGGCATTGAGCCCATTTACATTCAGGGTAACTATTGAAAGATAGGAATTTAGTGCCATTGTATTGCCTGTAAGGTGACTGTTACCATATATTGTCTGTGTTCCTTTCTGGTCTATGTTGCTTTTAGGCTCTCTCTTTGCTTAGAGGACCCCTTTCAAGATTTCCTGTAGGGCTGGTTTTGTGTTTGCAAATTCCTTTAGTTTTTGTTTGTCCTGGAAGCTTTTTATCTCTCCTTCAATTTTCAATGACAGCCTAGCTGGATATAGTATTCTTGGCTGCATATTTTTCTCATTTAGTGCTCTGAATATATCCTGCCAGTCCTTTCTGGCCTGCCAGGTCTCTGTGGATAGGTCTGTTGCCAATCTAATGTTTCTACCCTTGTAGGTTACATATCTCTTCTCCCGAGCTGCTTTCAGGATTTTCTCTTTGTCTATGAGACTCGTAAGTTTTACTATTAGATGTCGGGGTGTTGACCTATTTTTATTGATTTTGAGAGGGGTTCTCTGTGCTTCCTGGATTTTCATGCCTGTTTCCTTCCCCAAATTAGGGAAGTTCTCTGCTATAATTTGCTCCATTATACCTTCTGCCCCTCTCTCTCTTTCTTCTTCTTCTGGGATCCCAATTATTCTAATGTTGTTTCGTCTTATGGTATTGCTTATCTCTCGAATTCTGCCCTTGTGATCCAGTAGTTGTTTATCTCTCTTTTTCTCAGCTTCTTTATTTTCCATCATTTCATCTTCTATATTACTGATTCTCTCTTCTGCCTCATTTATTTTAGCAGTTAGCGCCCCCATTTTTGATTGCACCTCATTAATAGCCTTTTTGATTTCTACTTGGTTGGATTTTAGTTCTTTTACTTCTCCAGAAAGGGTTTCTCTAATAACTTCCATATTTTTTTCAAGCCCAGCTAGTATCTTTAAAGTGATGATTCTGAACTCTAGATCTGACATTGTACTAATGTCCGTATTGAGTAGGTCCCTGGCAGTCGGTACTACCTCTTGTTCTTTTTGTTGAGGTGATTTTTTCCGTCTTGTCATTTTGTGCAGAGGAGAATAGATTAATGAGAGAACAAAATGCTAGCAGACTAACAACGTCCCCAGAAAATATACTCTAAACAAATCAGAAAAAACCTGAAGCAGTGGGGAAAGAAAGGGAAAGAGAGAAAAAAGAAAAAGAAAAAAAAGAAAAAGATAAAGATAAAAACAAAAACAAACAAAACAAAACAACAACAACAAAAAAACCAGAATGTGATCGAATATGATCAGGCTGGTATATAGATCAGTGCCACACACTAGATTTGGGGTGTATTTTGGTCTTTTAGAAGAAAGTGCCTCCCAAAATTTTAAAGAAAGAGAAACTTATATATGTACAAAAATAAGGGTTGATATGATGAAGGGATGGAATATGACTGTAAAGATGGAAATTATAAAAAATTTTATAAAAGGAATTGATAAGAAGTTGTTTGAAAAAAGAAAGAAGAGGATTTAAAAAAAGAAAAAAAAAAGGGAGAGGATGTGATCAGGCAGGGGAATAGAAAACACCATATACTAGAGATTTAGGGTATATTTTGATCTGTTAGAAGAAACTATCTCAGAATTTTAAAGAGAGAACAACTTATATATATAAGCCAAAAATACGGGTAACTACTATGAAGGGATAGAATATGACTCCAAAAATGAAAAATAAAAATGTTTTTTTTTTTTTAAAAAAATGGGATTGATAAGATGTTGGTTGAAAAAGGGAAAAAGAAAAATTCAAAAAGAAAAAAAAGAAAAAAAGACAGTTAAAAAAAAATTAACTTTGAAAGACTACAGAATCATGGTAAAAAAGCCATGAATTCTATGTGCAGTAGTCCCCTACAGCTGGAGTTCTGCCGTTCTCATTGATGGGTAAACTTGGTCTTGGCTGGCTGTTGTTGCTGATCTTCTGGGGGAGGGGCCTGTTGCCGTGGTTCCCAAATGTCTTTGCAGGAGGCGGAATTGCCCCGCCCTTGCCCCCTCTCGGCTAAGTAATCTGCTCAGGTTTGCTCTCCGGGGCTTTTGTTCCCTGCGAGCTTTCCGTACAGCTTTGGAGGCGGAGAGTGAAAATGGCAGCCTCCCAATCTCCGCCACGGAGGAGCCGCGAACTCGGGGCCCCGCTTCTCAGTGAGACCCCAGAGAAAAGCCGTCAGTCACTCCCGTCTCCCCGGTCTCCAGCCGCACTCCGTGCTCACCCGGCCTGTGACCGCGCGTTTCTATCCCTGGCACCGGAGCCCGTGTGGAGTCTCCACCCCAGCAGATCCCTGCAGCGCACTCCCGTGCGGCTCCTCCCAGGGGAGGAAGGTGAGTCTCCCCGGATCTGCCGCTTGTTGGGTCCCTGCTTCCAGAAAGTGGTCGCTTTTCTGATGAGAGAGTTGTTGCTCTTCTTTTCTTCGATCTCCTGTTGAGTTTGTAGGTGTTCAGAATGGTTTGATCCCTATCCAGCTGAATTCCTGAGAGGAGACGAAATCCAGGTCTCCTACTCCTCCGCCATCTTGCTCCGCCCCCTGCATCTGCAATCTTGATCTGCCAATTAGAAACTTACTTTGATCAACTAAGTGAGAGATCTAGACTCAGAGTGTAATAATTGAAAAGGCTACATTAAAGGTAAATAAGACAGAATCCCTAAACTCAACAAGTTTGTTGGTCCAGACATGAGTTTTAAACAGCCCCCCTTTTCTGGACTCTCTCTTCCCGCCTTCCCTTTCAGTGCTCCTAGGCCTCCTATGGAGGCCCCGGACAGGACTCAATGGCAGTAGAAGAATAGAAGGGCAAAGAGGACTGAAAAACAAACCGATTTCTCTACACTTTGGCCCATGCTTCATTCTGTGCTAAGCTACCAGGGCTGTCCACTAGTTTCTTCTACGGTAAATGAAATTATTTTAACTTAAAAAAAAAAAATCATTGGGGCGCCTGGGTGGCTCAGTCGTTAAGCATCTGCCTTCGGCTCAGGTCATGATCCCAGGGTCCTGGGATCGAGCCCCACATCGGGTTCCCGGCTCGGCGGGAAGCCTGCTTCTCCCTCTCCCACTCCCCCTGCTTGTGTTCCTGCTCTCGCTGTCTCTCTCTGTCAAATAAATAAATAAAATCTTAAAAAAAAAAATCATTGAATATGTCTCCCTCCTTTCTCACCCTGACAATAAGTTCTCTATAGAAACTGAGCTATCTGTGCCAAAACTGTAAAATGTGGCCTTCTAAATCAGAAATTCTGTCAAAAGAGCCTATTTTTAATGGATAAACCATATTTTTATCTAGAGTACAATTGATTTCTCCCAGTACTGATTCTACTGCCAAGTTTGCTCAGCTGTTTTTGATTGTTAAATTATATTGGAAACACTAGAGTTAAGAATTGTTCAAACACACTGGGTTGTCTTAAATCCTTAAAGTAACTGTATTATGTATAAATGTTCATAAAACTAGAGCTGATGTGAATTTAAGTGGATTAAGGAACTCTTAGAGAAGCCAGGCATCAGCTGTACAGGCCGCTAAGTGACACGTGCCCCAAATGCTAATTCTGTCTACAGCCACCAGAGGACACATTTTTGGGGTAGTTTGAATTAGTGTTTGGAGCACTAAAAAAAAAAAAAAAAAACCGACAAATTGTGCCTAGCATTGATTTTCTGTTTTGCACTTTCATTTGACCTAAAATGCTATTTTTTTAAGTTTCTTAAGTCTCAGAAAATATAAAAAGTTTGAGGTAAAAATAATACAAACACAGTCAGGTTTGAGATTATTCATTTTGACTTTTTTTTTTTCTATTTTCTCCAATATTTGAGACCTCCCATCAGTGTGTATCACATATTATTTTGCCTGAGAGTTGGCCCTTGACACACACAGGTGACATTTGACAGGCTAGGAAGACTTCTTTTATTTTTTATTTTTTTTTAAAGATTTTATTTATTTATTTGACAGAGAGAGACACAGCGAGAGAGGGAACACAAGCAGGGGGAGTGGGAGAGGGAGAAGCAGGCTTCCCGCAGAGCAGGGAGCCCGATGCGGGGCTCGATCCCAGGACCCTAGGATCATGACCTGAGCCGAAGGCAGACGCTTAGCGACTGAGCCACCCAGGCGCCCCGCTAGGAAGACTTCTTAGACAAATACCAGCCCAGAGTCTAAATGGAAATGGGCCAGTTAGCAAACAGATCATAAATAGAACTTGTAAGGCAGAAAGATCATGGTCTTACCCCCTGTTGGGAAAGAATTAACAATAAAATTATGCAAGGGCCCATCTGAGAGCATCTCGAGGTTGAGGCCAATGCTTGAGAAAGCCTTCTCAGTGTAAAGAGAGCCACTTTTTACCTTTTCAAAAGCTAGGACTGCCAAGTAAGATTTGACAATATCTGGGACATAATTATACTAAAAAAGTTGTTGTTTATCAGGAATTCAAATGTACTAGATGACCTGTATGTTTTTTGTTAAATTGGGCAATCCTATGAACAACACAAGTGAGCTTGGCATTTTAGTGCCAACCTCTGCAACCTGGTATCAGCAGATTGAAATCACTGGCAAGAACCCTGCCCCATGAACTTCTGCCAAATAGCCAAACAATAGGACTCTTTGTACAAAAAAAACAGGTCAAGGCATACAAATACTATAAACCGGCTCCTGGGATTGCCTTGGCCCAGTCAAAAAGGCTCAAGTTAGTCCAGAATGATTTAGGGAAGTGATTGTTTCTTTCCTAATCTCCCCCCCTAGGCTACTGAGTGACACCGGTCTTACCCATCACTCCTTCATTTCTGCTTTGTCTTCTACTATTTAATAATTGAATGCTATTCTAGAGTAGAGCTCAGCGGAGGGAACAGGTAATTTAGACCACCCTGCTTGTTTCATAGGCCTGGCAATCTCCACCTTCCTTCATTTCGCACTCTGAGATATGTGAGTTTCTAACCTGTGGAGCGAGTTGTGTGTTCTGAGCTTTTGGCCTCCTTTAGTGTTTTCCTTTTTGTGCTAAGGTTGACCTAAGGTCCCTTAGACCAATGTTTCCCAAAGGGTATCCTGCAAAACCCGATGCTATTTTAAATAAAGTGCCCAAGGCTCTCTGTCCTTGTGCTTTAGCATTGAAGGCCGGATACC
The DNA here is from genome assembly GCF_002201575.2 of Neomonachus schauinslandi. Classification (NCBI taxonomy): domain Eukaryota; kingdom Metazoa; phylum Chordata; class Mammalia; order Carnivora; family Phocidae; genus Neomonachus; species Neomonachus schauinslandi. The sequence continues at coordinate 51,682,942 of NC_058410.1, read as the reverse complement.
GGACATCTGTTAATAAGGCAGCATTTGATTCCTGGTCTGCTATTGATTCTCGAGTGTTTACCTCATTTGGGAGCCTTGGAAGCCATGAATGGCAAGATGGAGACACTCCTGGCTTTTCCTGCCACGTGGGTCCTTTACTCCCCTTTGCCTCCTGCACTGTTGCCATCTGTATTCAAGTGGTGCTTGCACCTTCTCAGTTCTTTCTGGTTTTGCATTCTTAGCTCTGGACTCCACACAAAGAGAGGGGCTTTTTATCTCCTTTTAGGAAATTTCTTAGTTTGTTAAGATGAGGGCTGATTTCCTGGCCTCAAGCCACTGGGAAGACCAACACCCAAGGAAACAAGACACACTCTTTCTCTGATGCACGTCAGAGTGTGCTAGGCTGTCAGGTTGGTAGAAATTGCAACCTCAACAATTCACTCCTTGCTGCCAATTAAATGCACACACTGGGCAAGCCTATGTGACTTTGGTGATAAGGCTACAATGACAGCTGACACCTTCCAGAAGAGTAAAGCCTCCATAAGAGGAGCTAGTGAAAGAGGACTGGGGAGGGACCTCTTGATCTAAACCCTGGAGGGAGGATGTGTTGGATTAGATCCTCAGAGGAAAGGAATTTGTTCTGTTGTGAAATGAATGGAATAAAGCCTCAGAAGCTTCCAGTCAGAGCCGATTTATCCATCAGGCAATGTGGACTCAGTGTTTAGGATCTAAGAGCTTTGCAGGTACCACTGAAAATGTTTGCAATTTGAGGAAAAACACATGCATTACTCCGAAATATGAAAAGAAAATACAAAATTGTTATCAATAAATGCTTAATTACATGTCAGTAAAATGTAAAAACATTGTAACTGAGCACTTATAAACCTCTCATTGCATTTGAAAATTTATAGCTCAGATCTTCTCACTTCATAAGGACCTCTGAGTATATACTGCCCAGAAATCAGAGCCAATCACTAATTCAATGTGTCGCTTGTAGCCAAATAACTTGAAAAGCAAAATTATGAATATCATTTAACATTTTTACAGAAAAGAATTTGATTGGGATGTGAGCACGTCTTAATGTATTTGGTATAATGTGGGACAGGCCTGAACAGTAGTTACACTGTTCAGAACTGCTTATCTTGCCCTTAGGTCCCTGTTTGGGATTCCAGCCCAGTGATCTCTGAAGAGCATTTTTCCGATTAGCACCATGACTAATTACACAAAAACAGAATTTATACACAGAACATAAATTCTTAAGGTCACAGACAAATGTAAAAGCAAAATAAAGAGCATCTTTCTCTGAATTCCCACACTGAGAACCCTCTTCAATGGTTACTGGGTTAGTGTCTGGGAGCTTTCTTTGGTTTTTAGAAAAGGTTTGTGACCTCCACTAGAAGGGAAACTCCCTCGATGCCTTTGAGAGTTCTGTACATGAAGCCCTTCCTAATAGAGTCCTGTCTGGGATAAATGCCTTTGTAGTTAGGGGACTTTCACCTCAGCCTTCCATTCTACCACGCCCTATCATTTCTAGGTGAAATTTGGGCAGACTATTAAAGAAAAGGGGTCAGAAATGGAGCTGAGGATAAGAAGAGGGGAGGAGGGTCACCAGGGTGGCTCAGTCGTTAAGCGTCTGCCTTTGGCTCAGGTCATGATCCTGGGGTCCTGGGATCTAGTCCCGTACCCGCTGAGCAGGGAGCCCGCTTCTCCCTCTCCTTCTGCCTCTCCCCTGCCCCCCGCTTGTGCGCTTGCTCTCTCTCTCTCAAATAAATAAAAAAATATATTTTTTAAGATTTTATTTATTTGACAGAGAGAGACACAGCGAGAGAGGGAACACAAGCAGGGGGAGTGGGAGAGGGAGAAGCAGGCTTCCCTCAGAGCAGGGAGCCTGATGCGGGGCTCCATCCCAGGCCACTGGGATCATGACCTGAGCCAAAGGCAGACGCTTAATGACTGAGTCACCCAGGTGCCCCAATAAAAATATTTTTTTAAAAAGAGGGAAGGAAGCCACCTGCCTACCCTTTCTGTCATTCACTCTCTCAAATAAATAAAAATACTAAAAAAAAAAAAAGAGAGAGGAAGAAGCCACCTGCCTACGTTTGGTGATGGAGTAAAATGGGAGCGGGAGAATGAGTCTTCGGAGAAGGGTGTTGCAGATAAATATATTTGATGAAGTGGCGTTGCATGCACTGTCTCATTGGAGCTTATAACTATTAGATGTTATATTATTCATTATATACCCCCCCTTTTATTTGTGGAGAGCAGAGGAAGAGGGGACACAGGCAAAACTAGTGTTCCTTCCTTTGCCCTTCCTACCTCTGTGGGTTTACTAATGACCCTTGGGTTGCCCTGGTGCTGCAGCTGCCTGCACCAGGCTGGTACCCGGAGGGTCTGAGCCATCTCTCTCCTGCTGATGCTCCAGGGCTTTCCAAAGCATGGGGAATGGGAGGCTCACCTCTCTTTGCTGGAACCTAGGGCTGCTTCTGCTGTTCCCTGACTATAAACCTTATTTGCAGCTTCTTAACTGTTACTTTGAAGCCTACCAGCACGTTCTGGACCCTGAGGAGAGGTTTGCCTTAGCACAAGTGATCACTGACATCATGCACAGGCGCCCAAGGTTTGATTTCAGCCACCCTTACTTCATTAAGGCCTACCGAGATGAATGCACCTGTCTGAGGCTTCACTTGCAGCTCGTGAGGGGCATCCTCAATCAGCACGTAAGTACAATTGGATTTTAAAATATTACATGCGAGAAGACGATGGAAAACCCAGGCCAGAACTGAAAAGTGTTTTCCTTTCACTGCGCATTCAGAATCCAGGTTTTCTAGGGCAGCATGTACAGCATGTTTATTTGTAAGCTCATTTGCATCGTTGAATTCCAAGCATAACTATGGTCTTTAAAGGAAGTTTCCAACCCTAATTACATTTAATGGTCCACAAAAAATAGAAAACTTATTTTCACTAGATGATCGAGTTTATTGGTATTGAAAGGAGGATGAAACATACCCCTTTACAAGCCATTAATGTATAAAGTTATGTTTATTATTTTTTTGTGGCTATTTTTAGGACACTGAAGGAAAAAATTACGTGTATGTCCTCTGGGGGAAAAGCCAGGGGCAGGAAGTAAGCAGGAGATAGACTGTTGCAGTGCATTTACCTTAGACCTGGTTAGAAGTTTTCCCTTGTAGTCCATTATTTGACAGAAAGAAGTTTTCCTATGCCTCTTAAGATTGTCTGAATTTGGTCGCCTTTGCTTTTATTGGCTGACCCTTGGCTCAGACTGAGAGACAGTGTGTCTTCGTGTAAGTGGATCCTCAAAACCGTGTCTGGGTGAAAATTAGTCAAATAATGAAGGGACGCAAAGGACTGCTGTTCTTCTCATACTAGGGCTCATAATTCACATCCATGGGCAAGTTTAACTTTTCTAATTTTAACTTTTATGTTACATTTTTAGATAGAGTGTCAGCGGGAGTATGTCCAGAGGCTTTGGCAGGAAGGCCGTCCGGATGATAGCAGTAACTTTGGGCTTCCCCTTAACATAATTTGCAAACAACTTGTTTCCATCAACAATAGCTGGTATGGTGGCATTGTCTTCAGACATTTTACATTTAATCTTTTAGATAAGTTAAGGTATGGTGTTAAGTTTAAATACTCTTCTATAAAGTACCTCTCAAGTATTTGGGAAGATGAGTGAAGTAGATATAAAAGCCCCAGAAGAGGGATTTTCTTGCATACTCAGTATCCATTTGCTTTGTAAGTAATAAAGAATAGGAGGCTAGAATTAAAGTTATACCACCAGGTGTAGAATCTGTATTCTCTTGAGAAGTTCTATTAAAAAAAAAAAAAAAGCAGTTACTCTTAAAATGCCATTAGAGGGTTTAATCAGAGGTGCCACATAAGCCAATGTATATGACACTCGGATGTGCTTAAAAGTTTCTTAAGAAGAAATCTACTTATTCTAGTAAGTGTCACCAAAAAGGTTTCTGCAGACTCACCTTGTGACCCCTACCCCTTTAAGGAGCAAATTAAATTTCCCGAGATCACTCAGAGAAGGTTCATACTTTAAGTCACCCCCTTGACATGTAGTTTGAACCCCCATTCCTTCCCAGCCTTTAAGGGTAGTGAGGGAATCGGCAAGTGGGTGACAAGCCCCAGGCTTGTCTTCAAATGGGTAGAGAAATTGTCCAGCTCCTTTCAACATGTAACAAGTATCTGTTGAGCAGCTACAGGCCCCAGGCACTGTGCTAGGAGGTGAGGAGACAGTTGTGAACAACAGAGGCATGGCCCTGCACTCCTGTCAAGTGCACACTTTCAGTAGGACATTGCCACACTGGCTATGAAATCCTCTTGGGGACCAGCAGGATGCCATGGGATTTCCTAGCTTACATTTAACCTTATCCCTTGAGAAAGAGCCCTGGGAGTTCCAGGCACAAGACAGCATGTTCTCCACAGACCTTTTTCAGAACTGATTTCTTCACTGTAATAAGCTTGAGACATCAGCTGTGTGTGTGTGTGCAGCTGACTATGTATGGCCAGACTCCACTGTTCAGGAAATGGTTTTTTGGCAGAACATGCTAGGATTATATGGATACCAAGACCTGACAGAATAGTCTCAAAAGCAAATGTTATTTGCTTGATGAGATTCCTTTCTAACCTTAGGGTTGTATTTTTTAAGATTTAGAACAAAGAAAAACCCATTTGCCTAGGTTTAAGAAGTTATTTATGCTCTTTAGTTCGATGTAGGTAGAAAAAGGCCCTTGACTTGTGCTGTATCCTCTCTTTTCAAAGGAATACCGACAGACAAGCATTTTCTCATTTCTGGTCTCATCCATTTATAAAATAGAACATTCTTATGGCAAACATGAATGATTCTAGCAGTTGTGTACAGAGTTTAAAATTTGTCTCTGTTTATTACCATTTTTTGGGAAAAGGATAAAGACTCAGGGAAAAAATAGAAACCAATCATGGAAATTATTTGTTTAATATTTTTATTTTTAAGTTATATTTTCAATTTTAAGTTATTTTGTTTTCAAATATTTGACTAAATGCCGATTATTGGAATGCTTACAGGTTTGCCATATACAGTTTAAGAATCAGATTGGACTTTTAGGAATAAACTCTTACAGCTTCCAATTTTAAAGGGGTTCATGTTAAAGCAAAGAGCATGTTGTATAATCTGGTGGAGTCTGGATGGCCTCTTTGGCCCCTTTGAACTCCCAGTTTTTTATAATGTCCTGGATTATAGCAGCTGTTTTATTGGTTTTAAAAAATGAAAAATTCAAATATCTTTTGAAATAGATTAAGTTCTTCATTGTGTAAAATTGTCATTGATGGATTCTCTTTTTAAGCCCAGCTTTGAAAAACATTTATCTGCTGGAGTTCCACCCTTCCCTGGGTCTCGCATCACTCATCCCCCGATCCCTTGAGTACCTCCTCCGGGAGGCCCGCCACACCTGCAGACCCACATCCGTCAGCAGCCTCACCTTGCTGGAGAGGCGTGTGCTGCAGCTGGCCCTGGATGTGTGGCTCACACCAGCCAGGCCCGAGTCCTGGTACAGCATTCAGCTCCAGAGAGATGTAGGTTCTCTGAAGAGGGTCTGGGAGGGGGCGTTCCTTGGCAAAGAGAATGTTTCCACCCAGATGTTACTACTTAGCTTTGTTTTTCTGTTTGGCTCTGTTCCTCCCCTGTTTGGCCAGAGACAGATCATAGTCCTAGGCCTTGCCAACATTTTTATGTAATTCTTTTTTCATTTTTGGTTAAAGTTTCCTCTTTATCAGGATACTGCTACAATTAGAAGGGAGATGGGTATGTGGTATGTGGGTAATAGGTATGTGGGAAATGTTTTTTTGGCTTATTTTACATATAAATATATATATAATATATATATATATTTTAACAACATACATTTTTAATTAAAGTTATATATTTTATTTCCACTGAGACTCTTCCTGAAATTCCCTCTTTTTGTCCTGAGCTGAGATCTGGTAGAGGAGAGAGAGGGCTAAGTGAGGAGTCAGGGACCTGGACTCAAGTTCAGCCCTGCCATTAATTTCCTGTGTGACTCTAACAGGTCTCTTAGCCTCTCTGAGCTTCCCTTTCCTATTTTCTAACATCATGTTTGTGTATTTGAGGGGAGGGGGGTGGAAGTGAGCTTGATGGTCTCTAAAGCCCATTTCAACTCTAATGTCCTATGGCTCAAACTGTGGCCTAATGATTTACATGGTATTTGTAGTTAGATTTTAATTCCTTCCTTTTTCTGTTAAGGCTATCACAGTTGAGCCTGGGGTTCCAATTTGACCTTACTCTGTGTGGGTACTTGCTGAATGATGAAGAAACTTTCAAGGGCCCCAGCTGCCAAAAATATCCCTTCCATGTGTCTGCCTTGGCCTCCTATTCCCTCTTGCCCAAACTAAGATTTTATTTTAGCAAAAGAAGAAAGCAAAAAATAAGAATTTTAGCAAAAGAAGAAAGAAAAAAAAAAAAATTACCTTAAATATAATCACTCAAATGCATTCACAATAATTATTTTTTCTGAATTCAAGTCTTCTTCAAATGCATGTTTTACATAGTTATAATCATATCCTTCATATCCTATCCCCTGTTTTCCTCAGTTAACATTGTATTATATATTTTTCCATATTGCTAACTAGTCTTTATACTCAACCTTTATGAGTATAATTCCCTTAAGGGATGAATCATAACTTATCCAACTATTTCCCTATTGTTGGACATTCAAGTAGTTCCTAATTTTTCATTATTATTTAAAATGTTATGAGGTACATCTCCCTGCTTACAGATTTTTCCATATTTTAAATCAATTCCTTTCAATACATTCTTAGAAGTGGAATTACTGAACAAAATTTAAGTCTTTGGATGCAAGTTGGCATATTGAAATGCCACCAATAATTTATAAGAGTACCAATTGTACTACATTGTACAGTATTAGGTATAAGTATATAATGTCTCTATATATTTATATAAAAATAAATAAATCTCTCTATATATATAACAGTTGGCATTGCACTGTTAATGTTCATTTCCTTGGTATTTGTTGAGACTAAATATCCTTCTAAATGTCTTGTCACAAGCTGTATTTTTTGTGACTCTTCTGTTCTTCCCCTTTATCTCTTAGAATCCTAATGCCATTCCTATCCACTTACATGAGCTCTCTTAAATGAAGACTTTAACCCTTTTGTCTACCATATTTTCTGCAATATTTCTCCCAATTTGTCTTTTTATTTTTTAACTTTATTTTCATATAGTAAAATCTGTTGATCTTTTTCTTTGTGATTTCTTCTATCTTTCTAAATCCAGAAAGCAAATCTTTTCCCACATGTTTTATGTCTTACTTTTTTATAATTTCTTAAGGCTTTGATTTCATTTTAAAAATATTTAACTTCTTTAGTATTCTACCTGGAGAGAGAGAGAGAGAGAGGAGGGTATGAAGTATGGCTCAAAATTGAATTTTTTCCAAAATTACCAGTCATGTATCTTACTACCACTTACTGCAGATTCTTTTCACATTGTATTATGGTACCAGATCTTTTAAATGTACTTTAAATTCTCTTATAACTCATAGTGAATATTTGAGATACTTGTCTAGTTTCCCATTGATGCCATGCCAGTTTTAATTATTCTTATTTTCAAAATGTGTTCAAATTTGTAGCCAGAAATGATAAATCCTCAGATTAACCTTTTGTATTAGGCCGAAAAATGGGGCAGGTATTGCCCTCAGAAGACATGCAGAAATTAGTTTAATACATTTCTTTATCATTTGGAAGACTTCAAGGATCGAGAAATTGCATCTTCGAGTAGAACAAGCCTGTGTCGATAAGTGGACAGATAAGGGAGCTTGTGCACCCCCAGGGAGCCAAGCCAGGAAAGGCAGATGCGGGGGAGGCCCCAAACTGGGTCCTTGCTGGGAGTAAGTGAAAGGGTAGCAGAGATGTCAGAGCAGAGGAGCTGACCATGGCAGGAAGGAGTTAAAGAACAATGAGGTTATTTAAAAAATTGCCCAGGGCTGGCTCTTCCACGAGGAGAACTATAAAGGCAGTTTAGCATACTGTAAAACTACTGAACTTGGAATTAGGAAGCATAAGTTTACTCTTGGTACTGCTGTGTGACCTTGGAAAGTTTCAGTGTTGCTTCAGATTTCTCACCGATGAAATAGAAATCATGGCGTCCGTGATTCCTATTTCATGGGGATCTTGTGAAGATAGAAATGAGGTAATGTATGTGAAAACACGGGCGCCTGGGTGGCTCAGTCGTTAAGCGTCTGCCTTCGGCTCAGGTCATGATCCCAGAGTCCTGGGATCGAGTCCCACATCGGGCTCCCTGCTCGGCGGGAAGCCTGCTTCTCCCTCTCCCACTCCCCCTGCTTGTGTTCCTGCTCTCGCTGTCTCTCTCTGTGTCAAATAAATAAATAAAATCTTTAAAAAAAAAAAATGTATGTGAAAACACTTTGAAATTTTGAAACTGCAGTTAGAAGAGTTTATAGGAAATTATTATTATTATTGGCCTCTAAAATACTTGGAAAATATCAGGGACTTCTTCTATTCTTTATTTTGGCTTAAAATATTTATAATAATGATAACAGCAAATACTATGTACCAGGCACTTTTGTATGTATTAACTCACTTAACTCTCTCAACAATCCTATTAGGTAATTTTTATCTACTTGTTCCTCTTAGCTACTGTGACTATTCTTATCCCCCCTTTACAGATGAGGAAAATGAGAGATAGCAAAATTTCACAGTTTATAAGCAGCAGAGCTAGGACTTGAACCCAGGAAATCTGGATCCAGAGGCTGTGCCACCGAGACTGTTTTTCTTAATATGTGAACTTTCTTTTTTTTAGATTTTAAAAAGTGCTTTGTTTTCTTTCAGCTGTTTTCAGCTAAAGTAATGGGAGATCCCTTTCTCCTAGAAGAGATAGGTCTGCTCGCACTCAAGTCTGCAGCAGACAAAGGAGAGAACCAAAGCCAAGATTCTCCTGTGCTGCTCCTGGAGACATTTTCCAAACTTCTAGAACTTCTGACCCTCCGCCACCGGCTGATAGAAATGAGTCTGGAGAGTGTACATTTAGCTCGGTCAGTAGGGGGACTGAGGATCCAGATGGGGGAGAACAGACCACAGGTTTCCCCGTCTACAAGTCTTGTTCCCTCTGTGCCCCAGGGCAGCCAGAGTGAGCTTTCTAACTGGCTGAAATGACCACCTTGCTCCCTTGTTCCTTCTTCACACAAGCCTCCCTACGTGCCTCTCTGACCACTCGGCGAGGCTAGGCCCTCCTCTTGGCACCCGGGCTTCCTCTCCATTCGGTACATTACCTTTCAGTTAAATGCTTGATACTGGTTTATCAGTTTTCCTGCTGGTGTCAGCTCACTGATTGCAAAAACACTGTCCATGTTGTTTCCTGTGGTGTCCCATCACCTGGTATGAGGCCTGACCTACACGGTCGCTCTGAATATTTACTGGATTTGCTCTTAACTGTGATGAAGTTGAATAGCAGAGCAGAAGCAGTAGAGGACTGGAGAGAGGAGGGGAGGAGTCAGTGACAGTATTCAAGCCTGACAGAGGTTTGGAAGGCTCAACAGGTAGGGAGAGACAGAGAGATGGAACAGTTAGGTTTTAGGTATGAATGTGAGGTGATGGGAAGACATCCAAGTGGACATGTTTTAGAAGCAGGAAAGATGTGGAATTAAAGGGTCAGTTGCAAATACGTATGAGTTCTGTTATGTTCTAGTCCTCATGAGAGGCCCTAAAGACCTAAAGGGCCCAATCATCTACCACCAACCATTACCGAGAGTCTGCTATGGTTAGGGTCTGTCCTGGGGACTTGATGTGTATTCATTCATTTAATTTCCAGAATATCCTTAAGAGGATCCTTACTAATATTTTACCAGCAAGGAAGTAGAGGCTCAGAAGGTTAAGTTATTTGCCTAAGATCACATAACTAGAAAGTAGTAGAAGCAGAATTCAAACTGAGTTAAGATATTTATTAACTTTTATGATACTACCTCCCCATAATTTTTGATCCTTGTTCTCAGGGAGCTCATTAAAAGTTAGTTCTACTACAGTTTAATATGATATTTTAGTCATACAACCAAAATACTATGGGAACTCAGAAAATGGAGCATTTCATTCTCTGTAAGTGGATCAAGGGAAGCTTCATAAAAGAGGCACTGTTGAGGGATGAACTGTGTTCCCTGGCAGGTTTATATGTTCAAGTTCTAATCCCCAGTGCCTCAAAATGTGACCCCATTTGAAGGTAGGGTCTTTACAGAGGAATGGAATGATTAGGGTGGGCCCTCATCCAATATGACTGGTGTTCTTATAAGAGGAGGAAACTTGGACACAGATACACCAGAAGAAAGATGATGGGAAGACACAGGCAGAAGATGGCCATCTATAAGCCGAGGAGAGAGGCCTGGAACAGATCCTTCCCTCACGGCCCTCAGAAGGAACCAACCCTACCAACACCTTGATCCCAGACTTCTAGGCTCCAGAACTGTGAGACAAATCTCTGTTTATGGTACTTTGTTACAGGAGCCTAGCAAACTAACAGAGGTGCCATTTGAATTCAGCCTTAATGTACCAACTTCTCAAAATGGAGAAATGTGTTAGAGAATGTGGGTGTGAGAGGAGGGGTGGGGGGAAGACATTCTAGACTCTTAAGGCTGAAATGCCAGAGGGGCATCTGAACGGAGCCTTGCTCCAAGCCATGTAAATGTGGGAGCAGAGCTCAGATTTAGGACAAGACAGAGATAGGGCCACAGGTTCTTATAATAGGGGGTGATCATTAGGGCTCAGGGTTGGAAGATGAACACCCCAAGGAGGGGACAGAGAAGATAAGAAGAAGACCAGGTTTGGAACCCCAGGAAATACTAGGATTTGAAAATAAAGAGGAAGAGAAGCCAATGAAGACTGAGAGATAGTGGTCATGAGGCAGGAACATGGAGATCCTGGATCCAAGAGAACAAAGATGTTCCTCAAAGAGAGGATGAGGCCAGCTGCAAAGAGCTCTGAGAGAAAATAGCCTTGTATTGAAAGCAGTATTGGTGACCCCATGAGCACTCTGAGGACAAAAGCCAGCTTGCAGGAAATGAGAGTTGAGGAAGTACCCAAACACATCTCCTACTTTAACTTCTATATTTAACTGTCTGTCATAATGTAGAGTGGATGCAAGACCTTTGTGACTCATTCACTTTATACTGGACTTGGCTTATCTTGTTTTGACTTTTGCTTTTGTGCTTATTCAGATTTTTTGGGTTTTCTTACCACTTACTTTTCTTTTAGTGGAAAATAATAGTAAATGCTCTCGGTTCTTTATCTACCCCCCCCCCCTTTTAGTCTCTATAAGGAATTGGCATGGAAGATGGGTTTTGAAGAGTTCCATTTGTATCTGAGACCTGTTCACTTTGAATTTGCACCACTCAAAGAAAAAGTGGACCGTCCATCTCCTGTCTTTATCACCTCTCTACTGAAGGACACTGATCAAGTGGACAGGTGAGCCTTGAAAAGTTCAAAGTAAAAATAATGTAGTGGTAGAATGAACAGCCAGTGAAAAATAATTTCTATCACCACTGGACACACAAATACAATTTTATATCTGAATTCCCTCTCTTATATTCTATCTGCCATGATGCCATTTCTTTTTTTCTTTTTCTTTTTCTTTCTTTCTTTTTTTACTTTACTAAGGGCGGGGGAGAGATCTCAATGAAGGGGGATAATTGAATTTAAAAACACTGATTAATGGAACAATTGGATCAGAGAGCTCAAGTGGGATAGAATCACAGGCTCAGCCACTGCCCAGGTTGACCGTGTTGCTTCTGGGTAGAAAGGGGTATGAGGGTTTGTCTCATAGGGCAAGAACCATGGATCAGAAGTCCAGATCACTTCACCCACTTCCCCTGGGATGAGGAAGAAGTCAGTCAAATTTTTTGAGCCCCTGTTTCCTTGAAACTCTAATATAATGTACGAATCTAACGTGTATGGCAATATCTCAGTCACTCTTTTGTTGGCCAGCAGCAGAAGCAGACTCAAAGCAGTGAAACTTCTTCATGCCCCATAGGTTCAGCCCATTGCTGGAAAGAAAACACTCTTACTAGTAACAGATCATGAGTCTACTTAGTCAGGGAAAGGAATCTTTTTCCTCTGTGCAGAGTCAGCCTTTGTTGTGTGCTGAGGAGAAACTTCTGTCTCCCTCTTCTTTCCTTCTCTTCTAGTCTGCCCTTCCCCTGAGGGTCCGAGCTCTGTTCCTGGAGATTCCTGGTACTGGCCCCACCCCAAGGAAAGCAAAGATGACTCCAAGGAGGAAAAATCCCCTTTGTTTTGCTAGTGTGGATCAGTGCTCAAAATGTAACTTTGATGTGTTAATATGTTAAAGGACTCCTCTCTTCTCCAAAGAGACCATGGGCTGAAATGGAGAAGGTTAGGATGATAGAATATGGTATCCCAGAATTTCTCAACCTTGGCATTATTGAAATTTGGGGCTGGATAACCCTTTCTTCTAGGGGGCTGTCCTGTGCAGCAGAGGTTGTTTATCAGCATCCCTGACCACTACCTCCCAGATGCCAGTAATAGGCCTTCTCCTCCCCGATTGTAACAATCACAAATGTCTCCAGACATTGCCAAATGTCCCCCGGAGGCAAAATATTTCCTGCTCTATCCTGTCACACTAGCTAAACCAAAAAGAGAATTTATCATAAGGATATAGAGATGTCTCACAGAAACTGAAGGCAGGAAGTATGATTGGGCCTCAGATGAGGCTAGTTAGGTCTCCAGCCTGGAGCCAAGCTATGCTCTGGCTCTTCAAGGCCTCCTGCTGGAGCTGGTATTCTGCACTGATGTAAAATAGGGCATATTTTTGTTCAACTGGAATCAACCAATCAGCACAAAGTGCCCAAATGATCTGTGACCTGGTCAAGCCATGATTGATTCTCCCAACAATGATCCAACAATCCTGTAAGATCTGGGGAGCGTTCTGAATTACCAGGGGAAGGTTTATGCATCCAAGGATCTTGTCTCTTGAGTTTGCATTTATTTTATGTATGTTAATTCCTTAAAGTTGCCACTTTGTAGTGCTGTTATAACAACAACATATATCAAACATGAGCATAGTGGCTTACATTTTAAAAAGCACATTCATGCATATTATCCCATTTAATATTTGCCTTAACCCTATGAGATAGGTGATATCTCCCATTTACAGATGAAGAAACCAAGATTCATAGATATTAAATTACTTGACAAAGTCTCATAAGTATGGACAAAGGACTATATCCCAAGGCATAAACATGGTTGCAAAGAACATTTAAATAATTATTGGGGCAGTGGAAGAGAGAAAGAACTGGACAGCTTTTAGGGAGTGGATAAAAGGGTTTGAGTCAGTGAAGAGCCTGAGGACATGAGGTCAAAAGTACAAAGAGAAACAGGATAAAACAGTGGAATGGTGATCAAGAGAAAAAGAATTTGGAGTCAGTGGTCACCACAAGGAAACTGCAAGGAGATCAAGTCCAATAAGGATTAAAAAGACCCCAGAGCCCTTCAGTCTTTGGGCAGAAATATCAAGTCTTGTGTAACATCTGCACTTGGTATTATTGCTGATGTCTCAGAGCTGATCACATATGGTTTGGTCCCATCAGAATGGGCGTCTCTTGACTAACGCCATGGTACAACAGAACAATGTCATGTTTCTTCTTGCAGATATTCTCCTACTACTCTTGTCTTAGCCATCTCTGAGGTGGATGATCACCAGGTTGGCAAGTTTAGCTTTTATACAAAGGAAGCCATCCTTAAGGTAAATTATTTTTTTTAAAGAAAACTAAAGTAAAATTAAGCAATTTGCTCATGTATTTCTTTACAAATCATCATATTTAATTCATACATTTGGCTCCCATGTAGAAGAAAAGCTTCCAACTTCATAAACAATGATGATAGCCTTGTCTTATTTGTTGTGCATATTGGTCTGGTTTGAAACATAGAGCCTGCAACACCCTTGCAATAACTTCTGTTAGGTTTTAAAAGGAAGCACTTGTAGTGAACCATCTTTGTACCGAGTTTTTAAAACATGCACCTATTATAGGAGCTTTTATCTGATCTCTTAAACTTGGTACTGTTATTTTCCCTTTCCACTCAGATGAATCTTTTTGCTTCTGTGTGTGTATGTATAGGTTTGTATTTGTGTATTTTTTTATTTTTTTAATTTATTTATATATGTATTTTTAAGATCTTATTTACTTGAGCGAGAGTCGGAAAAAGCACGAGCAGGGGGAGGGACAGAGGGAGAGGGACAAGCAGACTCCCTGCTGAGTGTGGAGCCCACTTCGGGACTCAATCCCAGGACCCTGAGATCATGACCTGAGCTGAAGTCCGATGCTTAACTGACTGAGTCACCAAGGCGCCCCTGTGTGTTTATTTTTTAAACATTGATCTAATCTTGGCAGTTTTAAAAGGCTGCCACTGAGCACGTTTGCTAGTTCATCAGAGCCAACTCATCCTTTTCTGACCAGAAACCTGTTGGTGTCCAGCTACAGAGCAAATCAGGCCTGGAGGGTGCCTTCCGGGATGAAATGGTGCTTAGAGAGAGACCAGATTCAGTCCTGTGGCTGAGGAGCAAGGATCTCAGCTCATCCTGCAGTTTGATTCATATGTTTACATGTTAAATAAGTGGTGATCTGAAATCCTCAACTTCATCTCTTTCTTTCTGGCAGAAATTCCTAATATCTTTCACATTTTCTTCCTTTAGCTCTTATTCCATTCAGGAGTGGAAAATATGCAAGTGACCCTTGCATGCCAAGCAGCTCAGAAAAATGCCTTGATGGTGGCTGTCCAACAGGCATCCTTCTATCACACGCCCTGGTGGGGCTGTCCTGCTGATGTGAAGGTCAGCCTATAAGATAGAGAAACCTGAGGCATGTTGCCACTATGACAGCTGATGCCAGGCTACCCATACTGCCCCTTCTTCCCTTTAGCCTGCCCCCTCTCTCCTACCTTCTTTCCTTCCTCCCCTTCTCCCCTTCCTTCCTTCTCTTTCTTCCTTCTTTCCCTTCTCTTTTATCATTTTATCTTATTTCCTTCCCTCCTTCCTTCCTTTCCTAATGTGAAGTCAACACATGACCAAATCCTTACTGGGTCTCTTAATTTTTAGTGATTTGCTAACAATTTTTTCTTTGTATGTAACTCTATAATATTGGCTAGCTAGAATCAGCCAGCAGAAAATATCATGTTCTTCCACCTCTACCCTTTGTAGACAAATGATTTTATTGTTTTCTGTTTCATTCTTCCTGCATTTCTTTTTGCAAAAGTAAACGGAGACATTTGTCCCTTCTTTTTTCTGCAAAAGGTTACACATAATGTATAACACTTTTCCCCCCAGATTTCTTTGGTTGTTATTGAGATATAATTCACATAACATAAAATTTACCCCTTTAAAGTATATAATTCACAAGATCTTGTAACCATCACCACTATCTAATTCCAGATCATTTTCATCACTTTCAAAGGAAATCTTGTACCCATTAGCAGTCACTCCCCATTCTACCCCCTTCCCTCAGCCCCTAGCAAATAGTAATCTACTTTCTGGCTCTATAGATTTGCCTATTCTGGACATTTCACATAAATGGGATCATTCAACAAATGGCCTTTTGTATCTGGATTTTTTCACTTAGCATGTTTTCAAGTTTCATCCATGTTGTAGCATGTATCAGTACTTCATTCCTTTTTATTGGTGAGTAATATTTCATTATATAGATAGACCACATTTGTTTATCCATTCATCAGCTGACAGATATTGGGTTGTTTTTACGTTTTGGCTATTATGAATAATGCTGCTATGAACATTCATGTGCAGGTTTTTGCAAGGACATATGTTTGTTTGTTTTTTTTTAAAGATTTTATCTTTTGACAGAGAGAGAGCAAGGGAGGGAACACAAGCAGGGGGAGTGGGAGAGGGAGAAGCAGGCCTCCCGCAGAGCAGGGAGCCCGATGCGGGGCTCGATCCCAGGACCCTGGGATCATGACCTGAGCCGAAGGCAGATGCTTAACGACTGAGCCACCCAGGCGCCCAAGGACATATGTTTTGAGTTTTGCTAACCCTTGTTAATGTCTCTTTTTTATTTTAGCCCTTCTATTGGGAGTAAAATGGTATCTTATTGTGGTTTTGATTTGCATTCTCTAATTATTAATGACATTGAACATCTTTTCATGTGCTTATTGGCCATTTATATGTCTTCATTAGAGAAATTTCTATTCAAATTCTTTGCCCTTTGTATAAAATAAAATTTGTCTTTTCATTATTTAATTATAAGAGTTATTTATGTATTCTGAATACAAGTATCAGTATATGTATAATTATCAAGTATATGGTTTGCAAATATTTTCTCCCATTCTGAGGGTCATCTTTTCACTTTCTTGAAGGTATCCTTTGGCCAGAAGGTTTTCATTTTGATGAGGCCAATTCATCTAGTCTTTCTTTTGTCATTAATTCTTTTGGTGTCATATTTAAGAAATCGTTGCTGAATCCAAAGTCACAAAGATCTACTTCTCTGTTTTCTTTTGAGAGTTTTGTAGTTTTAGCTCTTGCATTTAGGTCTATGTCCATTTATGGTTAATTTTTGTGTGTAGTATGAAGAAAGGGTCTAACCTCATTCCTTGACATGTGGTGTGCTGTCCCAGCACCATTTGTTGAAAAAACTCATCTTTCCCCATTGAATTGTCTTGACACGAATGTCAAAAATCAATTGACCATGAATGTAAGAGTGTATTTCCTGACCCTGAATTCTATTCCATTGTTCTATATGTCTATTATTTTTATGTTAGTACCCCTGCTGTTTTGATTACTGTAGAGTTGTGTTAAGTTTTGAAGTTAAGAAGTATGAGTTCTCCAACTTTGTTCTTCTTTTTCAAGATTGCTTTAGCTATTTTGAGTCCCTTGCATTTTCATATTAATTTTAGGATCAGCTTGTCAATTTCTGCACACACACACACACATAAAACAACATTTGAGATTTTGACAGGGATTGCATTGAATCTATAGATCAGTTTGGATACTATTGCCATCTTAATTCTTCTGATCCATGAGCATGGATGTCTTTTTATTTATGTCTTTAATTTCTTTCAACAGTATTTTGTAGTCTTCAGTGTACAAGTTCTGTACTTCTTTTGTTAAATTAATTCCAAAATATTTTTTCTTTTTATTATGTTATTATAAGTGGAATTGTTTTCTTTTTTTTTTTTTTTAAAGATTTTATTTATTTATTTGAGAGAGAGAGAGAGCACATGAGAGGGGGGAAGGGTCAGAGGGAGAAGCAGACTCCCTGCTGAGCAGGGAGCCCGATGCAGGACTCGATCCCGGGACTCCAGGATCATGACCTGAGCCGAAGGCAGTCGCTTAACCAACTGAGCCACCCAGGCGCCCGTGGAATTGTTTTCTTAATTTCATTTTCAAAATGTTTATTGCGAATGTATAGAAATACAATTGATTTTTGTATCTTGATCTTGTATCCTGCCACCTTACTAAACTAGTTTATTAGTTTTAATAGTTTACTTGTATGTATGTATTCCTTGGGATTTTTAAAAAAGATTTTATTTATTTGAGAGAGAGAGAAAGAGAGCACAAGCAGTAGGGGGAGGGACAGAGGGAGAGGTAGAAGCAGACTCCCCACTAAGCAGGGAGACTGACACAGGGCTCAGTCCCAGGACCCTGAGATCATGACCTGAGCTGAAGGCAGACGCTTAACCGACTGAGCCACCCAGGCATTCCTCCTTAGGACTTTTTATACACAAGATCATGTCATCTGCAAATAGAAATACTTTTCACTTCTTCCTCTCTAATCTAGATGCCTTTTCTTTCATTTTCTTGCCTAATTGCCCTAACTAGACCTTCCAGTACAAGGCTGAATAGAAATGGCAAGAGTGGGTATTATTATCTTATTCCTGATCTTAGGGAGAAAGCTTTCAATCTTTTACCACTAATTATGATGTTAATTATGGGTTTTTCATAGATGCTTTTTATAGGTTGAGGACATTTCTCTCTATTCCTAGTTTGTTGAATGATTTTATCATGAAAGGGGTTTGGATTTTATTTACATATACTCTTTTGGACTTTGTTTTTTCACTTAACAGTATATCCTGAAAATCACTCCACATCAGTTCATAGAGATTTTCCCCCACTTTTTTAAACAACAGTATAGTTCTCATGTGTATGTATGTTCGCCAGTAAAATTAAACATGGTTTTAGGAAATCAACTTTCCAGGTGGCCTTTTAACATTAAGTCTTATAGATTCTCTACAGCTCACCATATTTACCCCTTATCACATTTCTCAACCTCTATTTATCTATTTCTACTCTTCATGTTAATAGGAGAATCCAAATTTATGAGTATGGCAAGAATACTCATTCCTCGCTTCTACTGCCAAATAGTAATTCCCATAGAAATTAAATACTGAAGTAGAAAATAAGGATAGAGTGAGTTATATTGATTTTTTTAAATCTCAACCCCCCAAATCTTAATTCAGTACCTCCTATAAGTTAGGCTCATCAGAAAATACTGAGGCACAATTCCTGCTCCTGAGGAACTTACAGACCAGGGTATATAAGGGGGACAGGCTCACAAGTCATTTAAGCACAGGCATAAAAGAGGTTCAACAAGCTATAGAAGGAATTTAAAGAAAAGAAAGGTCACATCTGGGAAACTAGGAAGGGCAGCACAGAGAAGGGGCATTTGGGAAAACCTGAAGGATGAGCTTTTTTTTTTTTTTAAAGATTTTATTTATTTATTTGAGACAGAGAGCATGAGAGGGAGGAGGGTCAGAGGGAGAAGCAGACTCCCTGGCAAACAGGGAGCCGGATGCGGGACTCGATCCAGGGACTCCAGGATCATGACCTGAGCTGAAGGCAGTCGCTTAACCAACTGAGCCACCCAGGCGCCCAGGATGAGCTTTTTGACAGACAGAAAGAAGAGCTTTCAGATAACTCAGGCTTGGGAACAATAAAGGGCAGATGGGTACTAGATAAAAATGAGGAGTCTAGCTTGACCACCACTGGTGATTTTCATACATAGTTGACATAAGGAATTCTTTATTTAAGTACTTTAATCTTACAAAGAATACTAATTATATAAAACAGATATAAGTGGGGCTATTCTTGTTAAAATGGAGAGTGAGAGGATTATGAGTCCCTAAGATCCATTCAAAAAACAAATGTTGAAAGTCGCTAGATTGGAGCACAGGGCAGGAATAGGAAGACATTAGGGTTACATATATTTACATATATGTAATATATATGTATTGTGTACATATATTTACATATATATGAATGAATATGTGAATATATATAGTAATATATGAATATCTAGTAATGTGTATGAATATATAGAAATAATGTGTGAATGTGTGTGTGTTTATATGCTCTCCTACAAGGGTGGGACAAGATGAGGACTGATGGTATAATAAGGAGGAATAAATGATGGAGACAATGAAAGGGAACAAGAGGAAATGAGGGAAGGGAGGAGGGACGGAAAGAGATGAGAGACAGGGAGAGAACAAAATTGTGCACTGCTATCAAAGCAAAGGAGAGGAATGTTTCAGGAAGAAATGAGTCACCAAAGAAGATGTACAGATGGTAAATAAGCACATAAAAAGGTGTTTAACACCTTTTTAGTTATTAGAGAAGTTAGAGTTGTTAGGGAAATGCAAATTAAAACCGCAGTGAGACACTACTGCACACCCATTAAAATTTAAAGGACTGGTTAAAATTTAAAAGACTGACCATTTTGAGTGTTGGCAGGGATGTGGAAGATCTGGAACTCTCATATACTGCTGAAGGGAATGCAAAATGGTCAATCACTTTGGAAGACATTTTGACAGTTTCTTAAAAGGTTGAACATACACTTACCAGGATTCCGCTAGGTATTTATCCAAGAGAAATGAAAACATATGTTCATACAGAAACATACACAGATGTTTATAGCAGCTTTATTTAAAATAGCCAAGACCTGGAAAGAACCCAAATGTCCCTCACCAAGTGAACAGATAAACAAATTGTGGTATATCCATATAATGGAATACTACTCAGCAATACAAACAAATGAATTATTGAGATACACAACAATATGGATGAAGCCATACAAAAAAGAGTATGTACTACATGACTCCATTTATATAAAATTCTAGGAAATGCATTCTAATTTTTAGTCAGAGAAAGCAGAGAACAGTGGGTTGCTTGAGAAAGGGGGCTGGATGGATGGGATGGTCATTCTGATTGCAGTGATGATTTCATAGTTGTATACATATGCCAAAACTTATCTAATTGTACACTTTAAATATGTGTTGTTTATTAAATGTCAGTTATATCTCAGTAAAGCTACTGTTTTTAAAAGAAGATGAAAAAAGAATAAGAAGTTGAAAGTTGATAGAGTTAAATGTAGAGGGAAGAACCAGAAGAGCAGGGATTAGAATGAGGCCATTTGACATTCTCAGAAGCTCATTGCTGACTGAGACAGCAGTTCTAGTGGGGTTGAAAGCAAGACTTACTTGAAAGCAAGGCTGTCAGAGTGAAGGAGTGAGAGGGTGATAGAAGGATAGAAGTAGTGTGCATTTATTGCTCCTGTATCAGTCCATCTAGGCTGCCACAACATAATACCATAGGAAGTTTTGCTTCCACATTCTCTCACTCCCCCACCCTTTATCATTACCTTGTTCATGGCAGCATATATAGCCTACCTCCATTGCTTAGGCTGAACCACAGTGGGTACCCTGCCTCAGTTTCTCAGACCTTGCAGCCATGAAGTCCATCAGCAGTATTTCTTGAGAGGCCACTCTATACAGAGCATGCCAACTAGCTATCTTGTAGAGTGGAGAATTTTTTTCAGGGTAATTTAGACAACTGTACTTTATTGTAGAAATAGTTACACTTACTGCCTCACCCCCATATTGTGCAAAATCTCTCTTCCCTTCCCTCTTGTACCCTGTCCTCTCCTCCGCTCTGTTACCCTTCTCCTCTCTTTCTTCCACTCCAATCCATCCGGACCCCACATACTTAAGCATTTTACGTGTATTTGCGGTCAGTTGCAACTGTGAGATCATTTTGCGGCCAGTACTACAGGACTTACAAATCCAACAAATTTAATTCACTTTGGTTTAAAACATTTTAGGAAATAACTTCAGATCTGAGAAATTATGGTGGAATGGGTCCAGCCAGAAGAAGAAATTCCAGAATTGTGAATGGCATAGAGAACTTACTGTTAGCCCCAACTCCAAAAGTGCCAGACACCCTTACTCATCCTTCAGAAAGATTCCAGCCTACCAAAAGGTACTACCCTAGGGGTTTGTTTAAAATAACAAAAGTGTCCTCTTTTAAGTCAATTAATAACAGATTGTGGGATTGAAGGATGCCTAAATTCCCAAAGTGACCAGCATGTGTTTAATTTTTAAGACCTTGTATGAAGACAGAACACAAGGAAGAAGAATATGGGCCTCTCCAAATTTTCCATGTTTATCTTAGACTGAAAAGCACGGAACTACCCCTCACTATTCTAACAAGTGTTTTATCAATGCTTAGGATAATAAGGTGCTGCATTATCAGAGAGCTAGAGCCTCTACAGAGAGATGGCTCTAAATCAGGAATGTCCTATAATGTCCCGATCTCTCTATCATGACAGAGAAAGGAGATATTTGTATTCTATAATAAATATTCTGAGTATTTCCAATGATAGTTTAATTTAATTCTGGCAAATTTAAAATGTAAAAAACAAACAAACAAACAAACAAGCAAAACTACTCTACTATCCAAGATGTCATCAGTCTGACATATGGCCAGAGTTCAAATACCCTAAGTTCCCATTCCCAACATGTGGATGGAAGATTTAAGACCAATATGTCTAGTCAAGAGGACCCTTGCGTGGCTACTTCAGTCCAGGAACCCCTGCAGTAGAGGCCAGGAGGGCACAAAGGGACCTGGGTAGTATAAACACTGAGCCAGGCTCTGAAGTTCGGGACAGAGGAGGAACTGCTGATACATGCTCTAGGCACATGGGGGCCACAAGAAGGGCAGTGACACATCAGCATCCCTAGTGAATATAATCAGAAACATCTGAAGAAGATGAGAACCATGGAGACAGAGCCACCTGCTCTCCTTTGTGATGCCTAATACTCAGCCCCAGGTTTCCTGTCCTCCAGGGAGCTCTTGTGTTGTCTTTTTATTATATGTACACTTACTTCCTGCCTTGGGCTCAGATGTCTCTGTTCACTTGTCAGGGCTCCGGAGGCTTTTGTGTCTATTCAACTAGAAAAGGTGGGGCTGCGGGACATGATGCTGAACACCTTCCTCCTCAGGAAACAAACCATGGCCGACAGAATGAAGAGCCTTGTGAGTTTAGTGAGAAGGGCTCCCTAAAGCTCTCATTATCTTTTACATTTGAGCAAATAAAAATTCTTAACTTGTAATCTGTTGCTTTCAGCCTATTTGGATAGGACTATTGAAAATATAAAGAACTGTAAAAGGGAATTCAATAAGAAATAGAAAGGAAGTAATTCAAGCTAATTGCAGTCTAGTTTTTAAAAATATGCACATTTTTTCCAAGACCACATTTTATTTTGTCACTTTCTAAACGGAACTAGTTTTAGCACCTGCTCTGGAACATTAGCCCACTCTTGAGTGACCCACAGATGTTCAGGGGGTTTAGACAAGGTGAGCAAGGGCTCTTACTATCTAATTCATGTGTTATCTGATTATCCAGATATTAATGACATGTTTCTATTTAAGGATTTTATACTAGCCCAATCTGTTGGAAAATACAAAATTCAAGCCTTTAAGCAGTTCAAAGTATTGCTTAATTTTGTGAATATGGTTTCATTATTCATTAATTTTTTGAGGAGGAAGTCACTAGACTAATGCATATTTCTTTGGGAGAGAAATCATAGGTTTACAATCTCTAGGCTTCTTCCCTATCTATGACTGAAAAGGAAAGACTTAAATTTCCCTTAATCCAGTTCTACAAATGCGATGTGAGGGAGGCCAAACTTCTAGACTACTGCTGAGCAATAATGGAGGCAAAGGACTCCTTTTAATAAGTAATTGAGATATTCAATTACCTTTTTTACTACTATATTCAAAAAATATTGACCAAATGAAAAATTTTATAGCTCATTAACTGCACTTCAGGATTATCCAGTGCCTATCAGATTAGAAGACACAGGACTCCTAGATCATAGACAAAGAACTTTATGACTCACAGCAGAGCAAGTGACATGACCTTTATGTTTGTATCAGTTCTCTTTGCCTCCCAAGTCCCAAGGGGGCAACATGGAGGAGCCTAGATGTATGCAGTGGGTTTTTGTCCCAGTCAAATGACACGGAGCTTAAGGAATCTACCTCTTTTTGTGGCAAGCTTGCTATTTTTCCTGGAGGGAGACGTTACCCATCCCTCAAGGTTGCTCTTTGCACACAGAACCTTGAGAAATGGCCCAAGTAAAGAGTGGTCAGGGCCTTGCATTCTTGGCATACTCAGCAAGGTGTGCAGGAATGGGAGAGAACCATGGAGGAGTATTTCTCAGCAAGTTGGCCTTCAGAAAGAGTATCTCAACTCTGCGACATTTTCCTACTTTAAGTTTGCTATAAGTTTGTATACATGTACTAGGATGGAGAGTTTTTATAGCTAACCATCTAATAGAAGAACTATCATTCTCTTTTATTACAGGATGAAATTGGTAAAGTCAAGAGAGACGTTACAGTTGAATATTGTCAGAAGTAAGTATGGTATATGTGCACAACATACGCTAATTTCTCTGACTCTGAATTCAATAAACTGCAGTGTTATGTAGAAATCCAGACAATGAGTCAGGTGGTTTTCTTAATTATTTATTTATTGGTTTCTACCAAACATTTATTTATTTACGTATTTTAATTTAAATTAAATTAATTAACATATAGTATATTACTAGTTTCAGAGGTAGAGTTCAGTGATTCATCAGTCTTATATAATACCCAGTGCTCATTACATCACATGCCCTTCTTAATGTCTATCACCCAGTTACCCCATCCCCCACCCCTCTCCCCTCCAGCAACCCTCAGTTTGTTCCCTATGATTAAGAGTCTCTTATGGGGGGCGCCTGGGTGGCTCAGTCAATTAAGCATCTGCCTTTGGCTCAGGTCATGATCCCAAGGTCCTGGGATAGAACCCCGCATCGGGCTCCCTGCTCAGTGGGGAGCCTGCTTCTCCCTCTGTGTGCTCTCTCATCTCTCTCTCTCTCAAATAAATAAATAAAATCTTTTTAAAAAGAAGAGTCTCTTATGGTTTGTCTCCTTCTCATTTTATCTTGTTTTATTTTTTCCTCCCTTCCCCTATGATCCTGTTTTGTTTCTTAAATTCCACGTATCAGTGGGATCATATGATAATTATCTTTCTCTGATTGACTTATTTCACTTAGCATAATACCCTCTAGTTCCATCCATGTCATTGCAAATGGTAAGATTTCTTTTTTTTTTTTTTTTGATGGCTGAGTCATAGTCCATTGTATATATATACCACATCTTCTTTATCCATTCATCTGTTGATGGACATTGGGCTCTTCCCATAGTTTTGCTATTGTGGACATTGCTGCTGTAAATATTGGGGTGCAGGTGCCCCTTCAGATCACTAGGTGGTTTGTTTTTAAATAAACACAGTTTTCTTGGATAAAACCAAACCAAACTATTCTCTGACACATAGAAGAGTATCAGAAGTGAAGGATGGGAGGTGCTTTGAAGAGGTTCATGCCTCTGCCTTCAGGCAATAGCAACCTGACCCAGATAGAACTTTCTTCTTGATGAGGTCCTCTATTATCTTTGAAAGATCTTTTAGGGAAGTAGATCCTTCTGAGAAGGAATGGAATGGAATAACTTTGATTCACTTTGTGGACATCATCTCTTCTGACTTTTCAGGTTCAACTGCCGTATGTCTCACTATGCTCTTCATGGTCAGATTATGGCATACTGCAATAGCCTGAGAGCCCTGCTGGAAGATTTCCCTACCATCAGGGACACCTTTTTCATGGTGGGGCAACCACAAGAAAAGAAAGGGTTGAGAGACTCCAAGGAGGGCCTCAAGGCTGACCCCAGGTGTGTAATTTCCTTTAGAGCTTTTTACTCCCCCTCCATACCCTACTCCTCCCAGGGAAGAGGGAGGAGGCATGTTAAATTTTGTATGGGAATCTTGCTTTCTTTACTGCATTTGACCTTGATCTTCTGGTTCAAAAGGGCAAAAGAAAGAGCTAACACTCTAAGAATAACACTATCTTTGTATTTGAACCCAGAAGAGGTTCTTTGTTTATGGGCTGTTTCACTGCTTTTTTAATCTATGCAGTTTTGTTTTCTCCTGGAGAGTCCAGAGATTTCCATCAGTCACACCCTTTTACATAAGCCGGCATCTAAAATAAGCAAACAAATAAGTAAACTTGATCTTGAGCTGTCCTGACTTCAAATATTTTACTCAATGGAGCAGAAGAAATAAGAAACACACACACACACACACACACACATTGATGTACCAGTGCCTTAGATAAATCTGTCCTTCTGTATTTCTCTGGCAGAGGAAAAAAAATACATGTAGAGTGATATTAAGTGATAAGAGCAGAGCTGCTTGCATATTTCCTTATCATGCCTTATCCAGTTTTCCAATGTTCTTAACTCAACCTGCCTGGAGTTCACTCACCTAGATGGAGGAGTTAGCATACCTGTGCAGTCAGCGACCACGTTTCCTTTAAAAAAGAAGAAAGAAAGAAAGAAAGAAGGGATGTTACACAGTTCTGTAGTCTCCAAGGGGGAGCAAAAACATCCTGCAGGGTGAGCTTACTTTCCTCCTAAGGTACAGAGCTTAGTGTTGAGTAATAGTAATACTCAATAAATATGATCGTAGAACAGATGGATGAAAGTGAATTGAAAGACCATATGTATCAGACCACTCATTCACTCACTTATTCATATTCATGCATTATTCAACCAGCATTTATTTAGTGCTTACTTAATACCAGGCACTTTGCTATGTGCTGGAGTTACAAAAGTAAATAAGCCACTGACTCTGGCAATAAATTCAGTCGAGTGGGGGAAAGCTCTGTAAACAAAAAAGTAACTTCAAAGATTTTAAAGATAATCTGCTAGAGTTATGTGAAATGTTCTGTGAGGACACAAAAGAGGGAGTGTTTAACTGTAGCCTATGGCCTAAGGGAGAAATTCAAAGAGGAGGTGACAGGTAAGTTGGAGCTCACCAAAGAAAATGGGGATGATAGAACAGGCTAGAGAAATCTGGAGAATGAAAAACACTTGAGTTTGTAAGCCCTTGACTAACTGATAGCTGATACCAAAATAATGACCAGTCCTACCTTGATACTTTCATAGGTACCCAGTTTGTGGATACCAGTGTCTGTCTCATGAGCTCAGCCAGTACATTCACTTGGGGAGACTTCCAGATTTATCCAATGGAAAAATGCATTTGAAGGAAGTGCAGGGCAAATACACCTCAGTAGACTGATTATTTTGCTGAAGGGTTTGACTGTACACCTGTTGCCCAATGAGGCTGAAGTGTATCTTTCTCTCCTATGAAACATCACAGGATAATCCTCTAAGACTTCTTTCATTATCTCATCTACCCACTAGCCCAGTCAACCATTTATAAGCCCTATCTATATTTGGGATCAAATTTTTAGAATAGTTTCCAGAAATCTAACCACATGTCACTACATTTGTGTTTAGGATAAAATGTATTCAGGAAGTCTGTTTTTGTTTCTGATCTGTTTTATTTGAAGCACCCAAATAAGGAGGTCAGGAAGGGAAAGAAAAAGAAAAAAAATGTCTCTAACTTGCAGGTCTTGTTCTATTCCTGTATTGTTTATTGTAGATGACTGTGTGTTTCCTAAAGATCAAAAGAAACCATCATTTAAGGGGGATGAGCCTAGAGCCCTAAATCATCTGGTCAGTTATTGTGTGATGATTTCACGGTAGGACTTTTGTCAATAAAAGTGTGAGTAAAGTAAGTGCTCACCCAGAGCCCAAGTCATAGAGTTAGACAGTGGATGCACAGTGACTGATAAAGATTCAGTATTTTTTGACTATACCTGTCTCCTACTTCCTAAACTCTCTAGATTTCAACATGTCCCTTTTAATACACTACAGAGAATGAAGCAATAGAGAAAGGAACTTCTGTTTTACGTGGAAGTTTAAAAAAGTATTGTATAAGATTATTTTTAACTCCAAAGTCTGTGATTCCATGTACTGAGTATTAATAAAAATGAACATCAGCCACAAGGAGTTAGAGTGGAATGAGTCATGGCCTTGGTGTTAGAATATTTGGACTTTACCCAGCTCAATTATAACTTGCTCTGAGGTTTCAGGCAAATCACTTCTCTTCAGTCTCTGAACGTCAACTCTTCATCTGATGAGTGAGGAAATTGAAGCAGCTCTCTGAAGTTAAACATACTAAGATTTTTAGTGCTAGGGTATCTAGAATTTGATTCCAAGGAATGGAACTGCTGAGGAAAGACTTCCTGGGAAGGGGCCATTTAAGAGTGTTCATGAAATGATAGATGAGACTCACCCCAGGACAAGTTTAACTAGAGATGAAGGGACAGAGTGGGGGAATGATGAGGGTCATGGAAGAGAGAGGTCCTCACTCACCTCATTCTTAAAATATGGAGTTGGGTTAGGTCGAAGATAAAAAATAAGTTTTCCTTTAAATATCGGTTCTAACAATTAATGCCCTGCTGAGGATTCTGAGCCATCCCAAGCTTATGAGAGTGTTCTAATTGATTGGCAATGTCTGTCATGGCCAAGGACAGGGGCAATGTGGCCTCCCTGTTTGTGTTTGCCATCCCTTGACCAGAAGAGCCCCATGAGTTCTGTAGGTTTAAAATTCTAAGATGCTATTTAATACTCTAAAGGCTGTAATGTACTGTGTTTAGTTTTAACAGAGACCACATTATCCTCAAACCAAAGTCTCTATAGAAGAGGAGCCAAGAAGAGTTCTCCCAAGAAGGATGCCCCTTGAGGCCTTCTTGCTTTTCATGGCTCCAGAGGAGACTAGAATCTGGAGACTGGGATGATGCTTGGCCACATTCCAAGAGCAGTGGTGTCGGCTGATTGAGGAGTGAAGAAAGGAGAGAGAGGATATTCACATTAATCAAACCCTTACAATGTGACAGGTAGAGCCACCATGATCCCATCTGGTGCTTTACGCACATTAAAAGAAGGCAAGCCTTCCTCTGGACAGGTGTAGCCCCGTGCCAGGGTGCAGAGTTTGGGAAGTAAAACATAAGCTGGATCTCAGCCACTGCTGGCTGCCTTAGGGCACAACCCAAATAGCAGTACATGGTAACTTTGGTGCCAAGTGCTGTACAGCAATGGATAGACATGGTCCTTGCCCTTTAAAAATAGGTAATTTTTAAAAAAAGATTTTATTTATTTATTTGAGAGAGAGAGTGAGAGAGCAAGAGAGAGAGTGAGTGAGGGGAGGGGCAGAGGGAGAAGCAGATTCTCTGCTGACCAGGGATCCTGACGTGGGGCTCCATCTCAGGACCCTGAGATCATGACCTGAGCTGAAGGCAGATGGTTAACCAACTGAGCCACCCAGGTGCCCTGGGAAAATTACAGTACATTGTGATAAAGAATAAAATATAATAAGAGTATATTAAAAGCACCCACCAGGAAATGTTAAGTATTATCTAAAGGATTGGGGAGGTGGGGATGGGGAGCAAGGCAGGCTGCAGGGAAAAGGGGATGCTTAACCTGGGACTTAAAGGATGGTTAGTGTTTCAGGTAGACCAGGAAAAAACTTCAGTTCAAGCTGGGAGACTCACAGGTACAATGACACGGAGATGTGAGATAGCACGTGAACTCTTGAGTGGCTCCTACCCAGGGTATGTGAGGATGAGCAATGGAAAGTAGAACGTACAGAACGATGGGCAAGATCCAGACGTCTGGCATTTGCCCTTCAAAGGCAGGAAAAGGGGGAGTAAGATGATTGTTTGGGATCTCATTTAGGAAGCTACTGAAACTGTACAGACAGGAGATGTTTAGGAGGTTGAATCAATTGAAATCAGTTGGCCAGGTGCTGGATTTAATGGGAGGCTAAAGAAAAAGGAGGGGGGCACTTGGGTGGCTCAGTCATTAAGCGTCTGCCTTCAGCTGGGGTCATGATCCTAGGGTCCTGGGATGGAGCCCCGCCTCAGGCTCCCTGTTTAGCGGGGAACCTGCTTCTCTCTCTCGCACTCTCCCTGCTTGTGTTCCCTCTCTTGCTGTGTCTCTGTCTGTCAAATAAATAAAATCTTTAAAAAAAAAAAAGAAAAGAAAAGAAAAAGGAGGAATCTAGGGTTTCACCCAGAGTCTCTGGCTTGGGTAGATAAAAAGATGGCAGTGCAATTATTGTTTAATTGGTACAGAGTTTCCATTTTGGAAGATGGAAAAAAGTTCTGGAGATGATGGTGATGACAGTTGCACAACAATGTGAAAGGACTTAATGCCACTGAACTGTACCCTTAAAACTGGTTCCAATGATAAATATTATGTTATGTATATTTACCACAATTTCTTTAAATGAGGAAAAATGGCAATGCCATAAAGAGGAAGAAATGTAGAGAGGGAGATAATGAATCCCAGCTCAGAAGCTTCAGTGGTGAATTTCTTCCAATAACCTCCCATTAGGTCCTGGATGCTCCCTATTCTGGATATTTGCTGCACTTTCATATACGGTTGACCCTTGAACAACACAGCTTTGAATGTGCAGGTCCACTTATACATGGATTTGTCTTTTATAAGTACAGTAGAGTAACTGTAAATGTGTTTTCTTTTCCTTATGATTTTCTTAATAACATTTTCTTTTCCCTAGCTTCCTTTATTATAAGAATACAGTATATAATATATATAACATACAAAATATATGTTTATCAACTATTGATGTATCTGGCCCACAATAGGCTATTAGTAGTGAAGTTTTCAAGCAGTCAATAGTTATACACAGATTTTCGATTTTGAGGTGGGTCAGCACCCCCTGAACCCCTGTGTTGTTCAACGGCCAACTGTACTTCTTCCACCGTGCTTCTATCATAAATCATGCTTGCACATCTAGCTGCCTCAGAAATGTAAGAACCTTGAGGGCAGTGGCCATCTTCATTTCATATCCCAGGTGTGTACCTCTGCTTTTGACCTTGATTGAAGGGGAGGATGGGGGTGGGGGAAAGAGCCCACAGGAAATAGGGGGAGTTCCAGCCAATGGCCTTTAATTCAATTTTGAAATAACAGACCGTGTCATCATCTGCTGGCAGGAATTTGGTATGAGGCTGAAAGAAGTCTTGGAATTATTAGAAAAGGAAATGGGCATGAAAGCTGATCAAAGGAAAGAATAAGGGTTGTCCTAGGGTGACACAGCTCAGGCTGGAAACCATTTACTTGTTCTTGCATCAATACAATTAGTGGTGTGATTTCCTCCAGCTGTGCTCAGCAACATGCAACTGGAAGCAGAAAGCATAATAGCCGGAGGGATCCAGAGTTGGGGTTTTGCTAGGTAGGTGAGTAGTGAACACAAGGAAGCAGAGACTGGAAAGTTCTGGTGAGAGAGTAATTCCTATGCTTGACTGCGAGACCCAGTCTGGGCAGGGAAAGGAGGGAGGTCAGAATGGAACTGACAGATGGAAAGGGGAGACTAGAGGGCTGGACCATGTCAAGGAGCATATTTTGTGGGGATAATGGAGGTTTACTGGGAGTGAATGAGTAAGAAAACTGGAATAAAAGGTTGGGATAGGAAAAGATGGGAAAGTGGGATGTTGAGTTTAAGTCTTTGGAGGTGACATGATCCCAGGTAAGGATAAGGTCTGGAATGTGGCCCCAGAGTGGGTGGCTAAAGGGGAATGGAGGTGAAGGGGGATGATATTGAGCAGGTCAAGGAACTTGCAGGCTAGGGAGTTGATGGGCCATCCACAAGGAGGAGGGAGGAATCCCCCTTGTGGGGCTGAGAACCAGGTTACACTCTTGTACTCTGCACCCAGAGCTTGCTGCTACTCTCTCTGTCCTTCCTCAGCAGATGGCTGCTCGCTGCAGGCAGGGGTGGAAATGGAAGGAAAGAATGGAAGAGAAATAAAGGATAACACTTGGTAGAGGGCCCTGCGGCTCCGGGAATGTTTATGCTTCTCTGAGGCCAAGGACTGGTTCAGCCACCCTGCTGCTGCCAGCCCCTTGGCCCTCAACCTCGTGTGCTCGGCCGCAGACCTGGTGACTTTTTATTGTTGATATTTGATGTTTCTTTGGGGCACCTTTGGACATTGTGAACTGAACAATGGAGATAAGACTGGATTACACTGGCTTTGATCTGCTCCAGGATCCTTTGACTTTGTGATTGCTGAAATAAAGGAAATTCTCCAAACTAACACCATCCTTTGTTCCCAGGCTTCAAATTACCTGATTAAAACCCTGAGACTTAAAAGGTAGCTTTAAGGCCAGTGATTCACTTCATGTACATTTTTAATGATTTAAAAAGTCTCATACTCTGAATGATATTGAAAACATACAGCCCTCAGTTAAAATGAATTACATTTTACTTTAGTAACTCCTAGAGACCCAGAAACAATAACAAGAGTCAAAAAACAGCCCTATGATTTCCAAAGTGCCCGCCAGAAGGTGAGAACCTCCCACCTAGAGTCCTTGCTAGGGACAACGGAAGTGGGCATGAAAACCAGGTACAAGTATGGGAGAATAGTGGGATGAGTAGGACCTGAAGAGTGAAGGAGAAGAGAGGCTCTAAAAATGACTCCCTGATTTCTGGTTTGGGGGGCTGGGGGTTGTGGTTCTTTTAACACAGGAGGAGGCACAGGATTGGGGTAGAAGAGGGTAAGGAGTTCAGTTCTTGCCTTGTTTGACTGAGATGCTCTGAAACCCTGTCAGCCAAGAGGAAGCAAGTTGAAAGTGTGGAAATGTGGAGGGGGACCAGGCATGCACAGGTGGATTCAGGTGTCACCGGTGAATGGGTGGCATTTGCAGCCAGAAGAGTGGACACAACTGTCCAGGACTAGGGGCAGAGTGGGAAGAGCAGAGGTGGACCCCAGGTTCCCTGGACAGGGGTTGATGTGGCAGGAGGGGTGGCTCCACACCCACGGCACACCTCCTTCCACTGTCTGTCTGTCTGTCTGTCTGTGAGGCTTGCCTTGTCTAGCATAACCGAGATGGGTCTGAGGTGGCACTCGTCTCTGGCCTTGCCCTAGAACCCTCAATTCTAAGACATCCTCTCATTAGTGTGTTCAGGTTCCCACTTGTTAACAAATAACCCCAAGGGTTCCTACCATGCCTCTCTACTGGGCCACAGGTGTCCCTTGCCCCCCCCCGCCTTTGGCCACTTTGCTTAGATACCCTTACCTTAGCATTCTAATAACAAACTTTGTATAGCACTTCATAGTTTATAAAATACTTTTCACATGCTTGGTACTCGTTTTAAAAATTATTCCTTACATCAATTCTGTGAGTTAGGAATCATTATCCCCATTTTATGTATGAAAAGACTCAGATGGTAGTGCATCTAAGGCCACACAGCTGTGGGTGATGGAAGTTGGTCTCAAAATGGGGTCCTCTGATGCCAGAATCCACACCTGTTAACTGCACATAGCACCATTTTCACACCAGATGAACACAATTAGACTTAAAGCCATCAAACCATTCAAATGGAAAACAGTCCCCTCACCAACCCTCTGTTACAGTGGGCCACCTCATTCCTGAGATGACATAGAAACCAGGTCAAGATGCCACCTTCCCCCAGCGGGTATACTAGAAAGATCATGGGCTTCCATTGGTGTGAAGGTTAAAAACAGGCAAAACCCAACAAAATAACCTTTTAATGGTTTATCCATTTGTGGTAAAACCACAAAGAAAAACTTAACAGTGATGAATGTAAAATTCAGGATGGTGGTTTCTCCGAGGGACACCAGGGAGGTGCAAATCAGGCTTCCAAGGAGCCGGTGAGGGGCACCTGGGTGGCTCAGTCGGTTAAGCATCTGCCTTCGGCTCAGGTCAGGTCTGGGCTCGAGTCCCACCCACATCAGGCTCCCTTCTCGCAGGCAACCTCCTTCTCCCTCTCCTCCCTGTTTGTGCGCTCTCTAAAAAAATAAAAATAAATTAAAAATAAATAAATAAATCTCAGCTTCATCTCTTAGGAGCTGGGCAGGCAAGCTCTCATAGGGCCTCAATTTCCCTATCTGTAAAACAAAACAAGTACATTCTAAGGACTTAAGAATTCAGTGAGAAAATACGTAACCCCCAGAACGGTGCCAGCCACCTCACTCACGTCTTCTCTTTGCTTTCTTACCACACCTTTCCTGCCCTCCAAGCCCACTCCTTCCTCCAACACAGCCGAGGCTAAAAGCAGCCTCCCTGCTCCTCTCTGCAGTTATTTATAACCCGGGCCCCCTGTGAGCGGCCTGAGAAGGAGGCGCGCTGGTCCCGGCTTGGACGCCGGCCTCGGGCTCCTGTGTCACCACAGCCCGGGCTCTGGCGCTGTGGCCGCAGGGCGGTGCTATAAATAGTGCACATCGGGGCCGCCTCCTTTTTCAAGAGAAATGCTGTGCCGACCCAAACTTTCTTATAATGCCGCAGGAGTTTTCAGCCCCGGCCTCGGTCGGTGTTTGCTGTCTGCTGATGGGAAAGTCTTCCTCAATTTATGGTTCCTACCTCATCCTTCTGAAGTGCTGGGTATGTTCAAACCTCTGCCAGAAAAGGTTTGTATTTCTCTATGTGTGCCAGAATGAAAACTGGCTGGGACTTTTTTATGTCTCACGGTTAAGCACATCAATCACAGAGAACGTCTCTTGTTTTTTTCCAGGGATATCTAGTACCTGAAATCTTCACACAGCTCCCAATATTTTTGCCTGCTTTATAATCCTTTCTCTTGGGCCTCATTATTTCCCTGAGTTCTGTTTCTCCCTAGTCACTAATGAACGTTAATTCGAGCTTCCCACATTCCTTATTTTTTTTTTTTTTAAAGATTTTATTTATTTATTTGAGAGAGAGAGAATGAGAGAGAGCAAGCACATGAGAGGGGGGAGGGTCAGAGGGAGAAGCAGACTCCCTGCCGAGCAGGGAGCCCGATGCAGGACTCGATCCAGGGACTCCAGGATCATGACCTGAGCCGAAGGCAGTCGCTTAACCAACTGAGCCACCCAGGCGCCCTCGAGCTTCCCACATTCCTTATTAATCCTCAATTTCCTCCCACACCCTTCACGAAAATCCCACTCTGCTGCCCCGAAGCTAATGACAGGTCGAGATCACAATCCTAGTAATCAGCCTGTTTTTTGAGGGGTTGCTCTGTGTACCTAATTTACTGTTAGAGGATAATATTGATAACCATAAAAAAAAAAAAAAAAAAAGAAGTAGATCTAGAAATACACAGAGTACTCAAATAAGTATTTTTTAAGTAAAATGCAGTGCTGAAAAATGGCCATTTGGGAATATTCTGATTTTTCTTTAAGTGAAAACCTGTTTAACAACCTAGGTTTCTTACCCTTTTTTTTCCTCTGCCCCAGTTTTATTGAGATGTAACTAATAAGGAAATTGTATGTATTTGAAGTGTACAACATGATTTAACATATGTGTACATTGTGAAATGATTACCCCAATTAAGTTAGTTAACATATCTATCACCTCACCTAGTTACCTTCTTTTGCATGTGGTAAGAACACTTCTCGACTCCGCTAGCAAATTCCAAGGATGCAATACATTATTATTAACTATAGGCACCATGCTGTACATTAGATCCTCAGAATTTATTCATCTGAGAACTGAAAATGTGTACCCTTTGACCAACATCTATCCATTTCCCACCCCTTGGTAACCACCTTTCTATGAGTTCGACATTTTGTTTGTTTTTTTTAGATTCCACATATGAATGAGATTGTACAGTATGTGTCTTTTCCTATCTGGCTATTTTACTTAGCATAATATTCTCCAGGTTCATCCCTGTTGTTGCAAATGGCAGGATTTTCTTTTTTTAATGTCTGAATAGTATTCCTCTGTGTGTGTGTTTCAGTTTTTTTATCAATTTATCCATCCACTGGACACTTTGATTGTTTCCATAGCTTGGCTATTATGAGTAATGCTGCAATAGACGTGAGAGTGTAGATAGTCTCTTTGAGATACTGATTTTGGGTATGTACCCAGGAATGGGAGGATCAAATGGTAGTTCTACATGCAAAAGAATGAAACTGGACCCCTATCTTTCACCTCTCATAAAAATTAAGTTGAAGTGGATTAGAGACTAAATGTAACACTGGAAACTGCAAAACTCTTGGAGGAGAATGGGAAAACCTCCTTGACATTGGTCTGGGTGATGATTTTTTGGATATAATACAAAAAGTATAGGCAACAAAAGCAAAAATAAATAAATGGGACTACATCAAACTAAAAAGCTTCTGCTCAACAAAGGAAACAATCAACAAAATGAAAAGGCAACTTACAGAATGGGAGAAATATTTGCAAACCACATATCTGATAAGGGGGTGATACCTGAAGTATGGAAGGAACTCCTGCAACTCAACAATAAAATCTGATTTTAAAATGGGCAAGGGTCATGAATAGACATTTTTCCAAAGAAGACAACCAGATGGTCAACAGGTACATGAAAAGATGCTCAACATCACTAATCCTCAGAGAGAGGCAAATCAAAACCACAATGAGGAGCACCCTAGTGCCTGTTAGCATGGCTATTGTCAAAATGACAAGAGACAGCAAGTGTTGGCAAGGATGTGGAGAAAAGGGAAGCCTTGTGCACTGTGGATGGGAATGTAAGTTGGTGCAGCCATTATGGAAAACAGTATGGAGTTTCCTCAAATAATTAAAAATAGAACTTTCTTTCATTGAAGAATTTTAGGAGTTTTAAAATATGTATTATGTACTTTATAATTATTAATTATAAAGATAATTATATATTATATATATAAATACTACCTTCTTTAAGTTGGATCGTAATTTTCCACTTTTCCTTCACTTGAACATTTATAGTTAAGATCCAGGGTTTGATTTTTTTTAGTTGTGTGTTTAAACTACATTGATAAATACCTATGTTTTGCTTACATGTATTCCCTCACAGCAATGGTGTCTGAATAGGGGTTCCTGCTAGGAGTTTATCTGTGACCCTTGTAATCTATCCGTGGTCATACAAACACATTTTGCTTTGCTTCTGGTCACCAATGTCTTTAAGCAAAGAGAAACACATTGCTTTAAACCCCTCACTCCAGGAGTTACCTGTCCAAAGGCATATAACCTGGTTGATGAATAGGTTTGTTCTGTTTTTCAGCTATTATCCTGTATTGTATTGTGAAAATGTTTAATATTCTTGTTTAAAGGTATTATCCCTAATCAATGCTCATATATTTTTGTCTCTTAGAAACTTCTTAAAATGTATTTTTTCTGTTGATTTTACCCACAGGCAGCTTTTCGAGCCTTACAGCTAACTCTACAGCTGTTAGCCCCTCTCCATGACATTGTGGCCTACCTTTTCAGTTTTGCTAAACTTGGAAATTGTCCAACATGTTTTGAATTTCCTCTAAGTGCTAACCCCCTGAAAGGTGACTGGGGAGGAACTGAGGGCATTGGTAAGTGATTAGAGGTGATTCAGATCACCTTCAGGATTCACTTCAAATTCTATGAAGCTCTTTTCTTTCCCCAACTTCACTGAAGTATAATCGGCAAATAAAATTGTAAGCTAGTTAAAGTGTACAAAGTGATGGTTTGATATACGCATACATCATGAAAAGATTCCCCCCATCTAGTTAATTAATATGAAGCTCTTAATACTTGGAAAGACAGAACTAAAATATTTCTTTTCATAA
The DNA here is from genome assembly GCF_002201575.2 of Neomonachus schauinslandi. Lineage (NCBI taxonomy): Eukaryota > Metazoa > Chordata > Mammalia > Carnivora > Phocidae > Neomonachus > Neomonachus schauinslandi. Next base: position 51,646,135 of record NC_058410.1, on the reverse strand, counting down.
ATGACAGTGAGAAGAAGGGCAAAGGGCAAAACCTCATGATATACTGTCTCCAAACTAATTAATTCCACATTTACAGGTTAAACCACAAAGTAAAGCAAGCAGGAGTGGGCCAGCCTGGGTTTTTACCCTGTATCTGCCACTTGGTTCCTGGAAGCTGGACACTTTACTTTCTGGGTCTCTCTCCATCGATAAAATGGGGGTGATAACACCTGTTTCATGGAGATGTTCTGTGGATTAAAATCTATGTAAAATTTCTACAAGAATGTACATGCCCTTCTACACACTAGTTTTCTTTCATCCCCTTTCTGGCCTTTGTGAGCTAATATGTCAAGGTCAGAGCCACGCATTTATTGTCAAGAATTTTTTGCAGACAGTCTTCTGTTAGCTAACAGTAGCGTGATAGTCCTGAAGTAAGAATGATTGAGGCTTTAGTTTTATCCGCCAAGTGCTAATCCCATAAACCCTAAATAAGCACTAAGTTCTAAGATAAATGCACAAGGTAAATTAAAGACTGAAATGCTTAGTAAGCTGGGTTGATCAAAAGTGGGGAAACTGATCTCGTTATTTTAATAACTTAACTCGCAGCCAAATTATGTCATTAGTTATGTAAATATTAATTAACCGCAATATACTATAACAGAGTAGCCAAGGATTTTAAAGGATGAGAAGAGCCAATGGAATGAGATAATAATATGCCTATTTAAACCTAGCAGTCTTCAAACAAGTGTATTATACTCTGAGTCTATTCCTGTCTGGCCAGTGCATAAAGAAAAGGTGTTTGTGGGAGACCCTGACTTGTTTGCTGGTAGATGTGCAGGGTGCTACTGAGCACTGAAGGAATCTGTAAACGTTCAGATGGGAGACCTAAGGAAGGGTATGAGTGGTGATCCTGGAGGAGGGTCGATGCCTGTCTCTGAGGAAAGGTGGCATGAAGGAAGGATAGATTGGGGCTGACTCAGCAGAAAACACAGAATTGTCAACAAACTAATGACATTTCAAAACTACTAGCATGTCTTCAATGTAAGAATCAGGAGAGTAGAGAAGTTCCAAAGCATACTTAGGGCCTTTTACTAATTCCGGGACTGTTACAAAACGGGTTTACTCAGAAAATAAGCTAAGATACTCTTAGGGGAGCTGCTGGATTTGGGGAAGGTGCGGGGGCTGGGCTTTAGATGAGGGACAGGAGAAAGGTTGGGATGGGAAGAATGCCATCCCTGCCCTTGAGGTAGGGAGATAGGAGCCGAGATAGAGCCAGAGCCATCTTTCCCAAGGAAGACCCTGCATAGGAACTCCTCCAGCATCTGGGAGGGCAGAGCCTGCAGGGAAGGTGATCTGGGGGTACTTGTCCGCCCTTGAATCAATGGAGAAAACTAGAGGGATGGTCTTGGCAAGACAGGAAAAGGACACTGGCAAAGGCAACAGGCCAGACTGCACATGGCCAGTCCAGAGACGGGTGAACCTACCAGTGTGACACTGAGCAACAGTAGGATATGAGGCCAAGTTGTTGAGGACCTAGAATTCAGGATGAAGGAAATCGGTTTCTTACTATTTATATGCTTCTGAACCAGAAACCACGGAAATATGTGGGGCCCAGGCTTTCCAAGGTGTGCATTTAGAGGCATGCACCTTGTCGTGTTGCCAGCGAAAACATTTGTGCTCCAGGGAGAATATGCGAAGTTTTGCATACTCTGCTCTGCTGAAAATAGGTAAAGAGCAAACTGCACTTAAAAAAAAAAAAAAAAAAAAAAATCCCACTCTAAGATAATCATCTTTTTAAAAAGACTCGGTTGCTCAGTTCCTGGCCTACTTCCCAGAAGGAGGCAAGGAGAAGTCAGGTGAACAGAGGAGATGAGTCTGTTCATATCCTCTCCCAACTCTTCTCAGCTATTGCCAAGCTATTTGGAGTTAGATAAAATGACTTTTGTGGGCTTATATGCTTTAAAACATTTTTTAAGGGGACACTCCAGATTTCAGCTTTGGTCCTCCCACTTGACTGAGGAAACAGCTCTTCGACACTTGAGCATGAGCTCTGTGGACCCTGCCAAATCCTCTCCTTCCTTGAAAGCCAGCAACTCCCTTTGGATCAGCAGAGGATGTAATCAGCATGTGGGAGTTTACACTGTGATTTCCTTGTAAAGGTTTAGGAGGCCAATTAAAGCCCAAATACTATCCACTAAACTTAGGGTTTCAGGAACTCTTGAGACAAACTAAGCACAAAATGTACCGGCTCTTGAGTATTCACGTGGAGACAGGGCCATTGTGATTCCTCTCTCTCTCTCTCTCTCTAATTTCCCAAATGGGACCCTCTTGGGGAAAGGCTCATTTGTTTCCTGATGTTTTTCTGGCCGAGGGTCTACTCCACCCCCCCCCCCACCACAACTGCATGACAACCATCTGCCCCATCCTCACCGAAAAGCTGACTGCCCTCCCCTGCCTGCCACCTTCCCTCCCACCCAGCAGCAGCTTGATGCCACTAAGAAAGGGAAGCCTAAATGAGGATCCTAAAATCTGTAAACCACAAAGAAAGGGGAGTGGCCACCTCCACATCTGTGTTTTGGTGATAAAGCTTCTGCTACCTATCAGCACAGAACAATTTTGCTGGGCAGTGATGGTATAAAGATGCACATACAGCCTGCACGTAAATGAAAAGAGAAAAAGTATCTGTAACCAATTCTTGTTTGTCTTGACTACCTTCTAGCCCTTGTCCAAACACACTTTACATTTAACAGAGCTTTCATCATAGGGCGTGTGCACCTTTATATTCTTTTTTCATTGTCATTGCAGAGGACTCTAAACCTTCCCCCGGTTGCTACTTAGCCTGACAGAATGTCTTGCTTACAGACCGTCATGCTAGGCCTTGAACAAATAAGGCTCACTGACGAACCCCTCCCATCCACCACTAAAATTCTTGTATAATTCACTCTAACATGACTCCTCTTCTCGTGGAAGTTTCTTTTCAGTCCAACATGACCATCAGATTTATAGAGAAGTCGTAAAAATTTTAATGATTGGATCCAATTTTTCAGAGGCTGGACGAGTACCTAAAAAACATTTTTCTCTTGTACGTAAAGCATCAGATGGATATGAAACCTAGACTGCTCATCTTTTCCTAAAGGCAAAAGCATATGTTGCAAGTATTAGCAACTCTTCTCAGTCCTGGTTCTGCTCTAGTCGGGCTCTCATGGGCAGCTTCCCCATTCCCTCAATTCCTCTGCCTCCCATGCTTGTGGGAAGATATCCAATACCAGATCAGATAGGATAGAAGGCTGCTCAAGTCTGGACAAGCTATGGAAAGAGTAACTCTGGAAATGCCTCATAGCTATCCCGTCTCTCTTCTGCCTCAGGCTACGTGTCAGGCACAGTGACCACAGTGACCAGTTCCCACAGTCCTCTTCCCATAGCAGGGATGTTCTCTCACGTAGAAAGCCATCACTGTCCTCACTGGGAGTTGAGGAGCATATCAGATCATTCTAATAGCCCTGGAAGTGTGGGCCCACCCACTTCCCCACTCTCCCTAAGAACTCATCATTTTCTTGCTGTGCTCTCCCATTCTGACTAGCTCCTCTCCTGGGCCAATAATAGTGATGCTACTCCAGCCATCTAGACCCAAGTCAGTTTCCTCAACCCGGCATTGAGTGCCATAAAAGGCCCCTAAATTGAATTTCCTTTCAAAACACATATAAGTCTGTTTATATCCAGCCCACTTTTGCAGTAAGGGTCCAAGAAATAAGTCAGTTTAGGATCTCTCACACCTACTCCTAAAATGATGAGAAGCTCCTAGAAGAGGGTGTGTGTGTGTGCGCACATGCAGGAGTGAGTGCATATTTCTTGCTTGCCTTGGGTGGTCTTTTTTTTTTTTTAAAGATTTTATTTATTTATTCGACAGATAGAGACACGGCAAGAGAGGGAACACAAGCAGGGGGAGTGGGAGAAGGAGAAGCAGGCTTCCCGCTGAGCGGGGGGCCCGATGTGGGGCTCAATCCTAGGACCCTGGGATCATGACCTGAGCTGAAGGCAGACGCTTAATGACTGAGCCACCCAGGCACCCTGCCTCAGATGGTCTTGAGTCTTCTTTAATCCATGAGCCAGTGACAGGATGAGCCAGTGACAGAGGGGTTGATTTGTATGGCATGGCTATGAGAAATGAATGCTGGTTTATAATCTATAATAACTTTAAGCCCCTAACAGATCTACTGAGACTTATATTTTCCCATTCCTTGTGATTCTTTTTTTTTTCAATCTAGAGGCTGTAGCCTTGTAAAATTTAAAACTTTCATTCAACAACATGTTCTTATTCTGCTGAAAAGCAAAGCAAATTTTTATCTTATTGAGGGAGGAAGGAAGGAAGGAAAGATAAATCAGACCTTGGGCTCTAGAACGTAAGACTTTGCTGGTCTTGCAAAATATATAATTAGTATGCTCACGAACAAAAAGAAGTACATTTAGGTAAAAAGTTAGCTTCAGAGGTGAAATGATGGCTCATTAGGTTAGCTGTCATAACCTGTATGTTACACTGTCTGACTGAAATGTCATCCGTCTTCCAGGGTCTGAGCTTCAAGAGCTGCAGAAAATGATTGACAGCCTCCAGAACCCCCAAGACCCTACCCAGGTGTCCCAGGCACTCCTCCTTCGAAGGGAGGTTGTATTTTTGCAGTTTGATGCTGCAGTGAGGCACCTCATCCGGTAAGGGCTGGAGCGTGAATCCTGTCCAGTTAATTGGGTAGGGCATGTGCTTCGACCATCGAGGGAGGTCACTCTTGGCAAGACTGAATAACGAGCTTAAAATAGTCACGGGCACAACCTGATCCAGAACACTGACTACCAAATGTGTCTTGCTGCAAAGTCTGTCCGTGTAGAATGTGTTCTTTTCGGATTATGATAGTCTTGATTTTATTAAATGTGATTTAAATATAGTTAGTTTGCATAACAATTGCTGCTTTTACTGTTCAGGTTGTTTAATTGGGAATAATATTTTTTATACTTCGGAAGATGATTCTAAGAGTTTTGTTTATTCTTTTTAGCCCTTAATTACCTTTCAAAAGAACAGAATTTTCACTGCACTTGTGAAGCCCCTGGAATTGGCTACCCGAGTTAAATTTATAAATTCAAATAAATAAATTGTAGCTATTAAGTACTCTGCATACAAAAAACAAAGTCTCTTTAGTTAATTAGTCATGACTGATGAGAAAATTAGTTTGGATTGAGAGTCATACTGTTTCTAGGATAAATAATAAGTTTTTTATGGGAAGGGAAGAGGTCAGGCCTGAGCATCTCTGCTTATTCTTAAATTGTCAAAATCAATTAACTTCCTTTGATTAATTCCCAGTGTAAGCATTTAGCCAATCAGGGGGACCTCAGGAGGCTACGCTCTTACCTGTGGATTGTAATTGCATTCCACCATTATTAGCATGGGCATGCATAGAGAATGGAAATGTAGGGATTGAACTGAACTCTATTTTCTCTTTCTATTCTGCATTTTCTTTACTCTGAGTATCCGAGGTCTCTGGATTCAAATTAATTCAGCAGAACAACAACAACAACAACAAAATAGACTAATTCAGTTTCTTTTTATTGACAGCTTTCTGAGCTATAGCTTTAGTCAAGTGGGTAGGATATAAGACCCTAATTGTCAGGAGGGCCATTCATTAGCCCTCTGACTCTGAAACCCCAAGTCAGAATTTGTGAAGAATTTACACAGGATGAAGAAATAGAACTATACCCTGGAAGTTCTTTTCAGATTCCAGCTATGCAGGGTTCCACTTGTTACTGTTCTCCCAGGGGAACTAGTCTGCTTCCTCTAGGAATTGCTTTGAGGGGCTTTCTTTGTCTGGGCACACTCAGTCTGCAGGAGTGGAGGGCACTGTGTCCTATGTCTGGTTTCAGTAGATTCAGTATATCTTTCAAAAGACTTTAGAGGGAACTGCTCAGGACGGTAGATCTCCACGAGTCCCTCATTTATCGCATTTCCTCTAGCCTTTTCATTCAGGGTTCTTCAGAGTGTGTATGTGTTTGGAGTCACACAGTAAGTGACAGACTAGAACTAGAACCTGCATGCATTTGACTCCCAAGCCTGAGAACTAGGATGGATGCCAGACAGCAGGGTGGAGAGAAAAATAGACTCTGGAGAGAAGGCAGGAAACAGGAGAGAAAGAGAAATGAAAAGATAAATGTCATCCCACTTGATGATTCTAGTTGCTGATTCTATTGCTAAACCTGCAAACAAGGAAAGTCCTCAGATAATCAAGAGACAGGAAGCATGGCAGAGTTCTCTCACACTTCCCCAAAGTTCACCAACTCTGAGCAAATCTGACTGTTGACCCCAGGGAACTTTTTGCTTATGTTAACTGAAGGCTTCTCCAGAATTTGAAAAGGAAGAACTGAACTTTCACCTGGAATGAGAGTAGCATGCTTCTATTTACTGCGGGGAAGTGAGGAAGGAGGTAGCTCAAGGACATCAAGATAGTGGCCCTGTGATCACCTAATATCTGGCTCCTGCTAATATGTGGCATAGATCAGATCTGGTAGCAGGATAGATGCACATTTCTTATTTATTTTATTTTATTTATTTATTTATTTATCTAATTTAAATTCAATTAATTAACATATAATGTATTATTTGTTTCAGCGGTACAGGTCTGTGATTCATCAGTCTTATATAATACCCAGTGCTCATTAAATCATGTGCCCTCCTTAATACCCAGCACCCAGTTACTCCATTCCCCCCACCCACTTCCCTCCAGCAACCCTCAGTTTGTTTCCTGAGATTAAGAGTCTCTTATGCTTTGTCTTCCTCTCTGGTTTCATCTTGTTTCATTTTTTTCTCTCTTCCCCTATGATCCTATGCCTTGTTTCTTAAATTCCACATATGAGTGAGATCATATGATAATTGTCTTTCTCTGATTGATTTATTTCACTTAGCATAATACCCTCTATTCCATCCACGTTGTTGCAAATGGCAAGATTTCATTTTTTTTTTTTTTTAGATTTTATTTATTTATTTGACAGAGAGAGACACAGCGAGAGAGGGAACACCAGCAGGGGGAGGGGGAGAGGGAGAAGCAGGCTCCCCGCAGAGCAGGGAGCCTGATGTGGGACTTGATCCCAGGACCCTGGGATCATGACCTGAGCCGAAGGCAGTCGCTTAACCAACTGAGCCACCCAGGTGCCCAAGATTTCATTCTTTTGATGGCTACATAATATTCCATTGTATATATATATATGCCACATCTTTATCCATTCATCTGTTGATGGACATCTGAGCCCTTTCCATAGTTTGACTACTGTGGACATTGCTGCTATAAACATTGGGGTGCAGGTGCCCCTTCGGATCACTACCTTTGTTAGATGCACATTTCTAAGCACAAAAGTTTCACTCTGTCCCTGTCAACCTGCCCTCTACCAAGCTCCTGGTGGAAAGTGGTATTGTCCTCCAAGACCATTGGAACCACATTGCCCAGGGCCTATCACTTCTGGGCATGTCCACCAACCTGCAGGAGTTATTTACTAGCTGATGCAAGAAATGCCTGAGAAGTGAGCTTATCTTTAATTTTAGGTGAAGTAATCATTGTGTTGAAAGAAAATGCTTGGGTGGTACAGCAGGTCTAATCGATCTTATCTGTTTGGCAAACTTCTATCGTAGGCCCCTGCCTGATTTTTGTATGGCCTCTGGCCTAAGGATAGCTTTTATAGCTTTAAATGGTTGAGGAAAAAATTTCAAGAAAAGAGTACTATTTTGTGGCATATGAAAGTTATATGGAATTCAAATCTCAGTGTCCATAAATGAAGTTTTTTGAAACACAGTCATGCCCATTCATTTATAAATTATCTTGGACTGCTTTCACACACAGTTGAGTAGTTGCAACAGAGACCATATGATACACAAAGCTGAAAATATTTACTATCTGACCCTTTAAGAAAAAGTTTGCCAACCCCAGATTTAAAGAATTGGATTCCTTTGTAATTCAGGAATGGAGGGAGGCAAACAAAGCAAAATAAAACAAAAAGTCCCTTTATAGGAACTCTGTAGAACAGAATAAAACATGTGGCATGGAAGGTGCCATTAATCTGAATGTATTGCTGATGTTTGGAGTGATTAGGGCAAAAAAGAAGAAACTTGAGGAGATACCCTGAAGATACCAGTAACTTTTGCAGCAAGCTGGAACTGGGAGTACAGAAAGGGATCTCTAAAGAAAGCCACACCAACTTCTCAGTCCTTAAAGTTTTGTGGGTTTTCCCTTCATTTTTAAATTTATTTTTATACTCATCTAGCTTAAGTGTCTCTAAACACAGAGATATTAAAGTGTGCTTCAGCGATCTGGGGACTTCTGAGATACAGAGAAGGCCTCCTGTGAGCTAGGGCTGGCTTATGACCATGGTCCTGGTCCCCAGCGTCTGAGAAATGAAGAGCCACACTCTCTGCCTGGTCTCCTCTGGGCTACTTTGCAGGTGCTTTTGTTGTTGTTTTGTCTTTTGCTTTCTTTTTTATATCCTTACATCCAGGAAAAACTCTAGCATGTGTCTTATGAATTTCCTGCTCCCTGTGATTTGAACCAGCTTGCCTGGGATCATGCCACAGGTAGATCTCTTGCACACAGGATGCCTGGTGTGTTAGGAAACCTTTGACTGCTTATTGACAATAAGGCAGCTGGAGGGTGGCAGAACAGTTTGGAGAATTCCGTGTATCTATTCTGATATTTTATTAGGTTGGCAGGTGCAACCTGACCCAAGCAACAAGCCAGCCTTTCATTTCAGTGGGCTTCCTTGTTTCTTGAGTGCTGCCAGCAAGCTGTGCTGATCAGACATACCCTCTCAGAAAACACAGGCCCAGGCTTACCAAATGAGGGTCTCAGTAAGTTGCAACAGGACCCCATAACCTGTTTTCAGTATTTCAAAAGGCATGGTGAAAAAGACACATTTGCCCAAAAGCTCTGCAGGTAAACAAAATGTCAAGTTTCTTTCTTTTTTTAAGTGGAATTCTAAGAACTGCGATAAGGGAAAGAAGACATTTGCTTTGGTTGAATTCCCACCACATGCCAACTCCATGGGATAGAAATCGTTTTCCCCATTTTTACAGATGAGGAAATAAAGACTAGAAAAGTTGCATAACTTGGGCCGGGTCACACAGCCTGTTATAGCAGAGCTTGCATCCGTGCAGTTTGTCCGACTCCAGAGCCCTATTCCTTCCTTTATAACATGTTTCTTCATTTCTTCCTGCAGCTCAGAGCTGGGGCTGGAGGCTGATGCGGTGTTGAGTTAAAGTTGGGAAAATGCTTAATGGCTGTTTGGTAGAAAAATCTTTCAAAATATGGGGTCCATGGAGAGGCGGGAAATAAAAGAAGATCTATGCTAAAATATATTGGGTATCATCTTGAGACCCCTTTATTCACATAGCATTAGAAACATTCTATTGATAGGAGCAGGATGGGTCCTACAAAGGACAGTGATCCAGACTGAGGAAGGACAAAAGTGGGGAAAAGAATAGCCAGTGATTTGGTCAGTAGTGCTGCCTGTAGTTTGACTCTGGTCTCTCTAGAGAGTATATCATAGTCTATGATTCTGTAGCTTGGACTAGCAGCCATATTCACATCTGAATGTATTATATTTTTGAATATATTTTTGAATAGTCTCCAAGCATCCATAAATTAATAGACCTAGTATGCACATGAAGCTGTGTCTGGGCTCTAAAACTGCCAGACATTGTGTTCGTTTGTGGCACTTGGTAGTTACAAAGTTCTGCACAAACTTGCCAGGATAAGAGAGCACGTCAGTGTTCTGTGTTCTTTTATGTGATTGTCAGTCAGGTATAGCCACAAGAAGAGAACAGAAAAGACCCAGGAAAAACAAAGTTTATTATATTCACAGGTGCTAGAAACAGGATGTATGCCATGACATACACAGCCACATGGGAAAGCCACAAGGAGAGTGCTGAGGCCATAGCCTGGAAAGGCAAGGCAGGGCAGGGTGAGCAGTTTAAGATCTGCTGGGTTGAATAATTCCAGTGGACTCTGGGTGGCAGAGGTCGTCTCTAGTTTTCTGTTGACTAGCCCTGGGATGAATAAAGCAGAGGACTATTGCCTCCCTACGTGCAAGGGTCAGATAGAAATGGTATGGCTTTGGATTGGTTGGTTTGCGTATCAAAACCATGCTCCCTGCTGAGTCCTTTGCCATCTCTAAGAACTGGCTAGCCCAAGGAAGGGCAGTCTCTTTCTTAACCAGAAAGGTCTTTAAAGATGTCAAAACATCCATAATAAACAGAAAACAAATTTTAAAATGTAAGCACTACATTCAAGGATTGAACAAGTAAGATGTGAACAAAGCTGGACCCAGAGGCCAAGAGAAAGAGAAATCATTCTATGGATTGGTGGGAGAGGAGAGCAGGAATGATATGAAAGGAGCCAACCAGGCAGAAGTTGTATGGGATACTGGGCTTCTGTGCTTTTGATTTGGGCTGAAAATAAATGTTTCTACTAGAATATTCTGCTTTTTGGTACCATTGTTTTGAGGAGATCCATACAATCTATACAAAGGTATGGGTGTAGAAAGAACCATGGGAGTTTAGAGGATGCTGAGAAGCAGCTGGATAATGAACTCTGCCTCGCTGGGCTCCAAGTAGGCTAGAAGTTCAAACCCATTTTTGTATCTTGGACAGTTCTTGCACTTTGCTTTGTACATAGTAGGTGAATCATTAGAAAACATGTGAAAGATACGAAGAACAGGAGAAAATGTTCTCATTGAGCAACTCCAGGCTCATCCTTGAACTCTCCGGATAAATCAATTATTTTATTGAGTCTCTCAGTATAAAATAATATTCAACTATCTTTTTTTAAATTCTCATTAAAATGTGAAAAGGTGGTATGATTTTTGTATTAGTACAATGGTTTGATGTAAAAATACAGAGCTCCCTTTATCTATCTTGAAGTAAAGTTCACAAGCCCCTTTTGCTGATGGCTAAAAGATTAAACTTTCTAATTCCATGTCATTCAGCCACATGTAGAGCTTAAAAGTGGTCAGTTTGAGATTTAAAATTAATTAATTCAAGATTAATTAATCCCCATTTCCCTTTGTTTTAATTGCCTCCTATTCACCCTGTTGGTAAGGGAGGGGTTCTGCCCTGGGGTTACGGAGATGGCCAAACACATGACACTGAACACTGGACAGGTGAGATTAAGGGCAGTTTACTAGTTATATATACTCACAGCCCAGGGAAGAGGACACTGCATGCAATGCAGAGCCACAGAGGAGTTGCCCTTGGGAACAGACTGAACAACCAGGAACAACAACAACTGTGGGAGACAGGCTTTGTAGTATCAAGAGGGTGTGATGTCCCCTCATTTCTGCAGGTGAATGTGATTGGTTCATTTGAATACTTTTGTGGTCTGGCAGGGAACTGAAACCACTACTCAGGGATAAGCAGGAAATGCACTGGGTCCCTTAGATAAGGAAGGTTATTGGACTAGGAGACCTTATCTGTGGGAACAGAGTGGAGAGGTGAACTTATAATTAAGCCATTCAACACCCTCTGATTTTACCAGGTGCAAAGGCAGCACTTGATATTGGACCTTAATTTTAGGCCTTACACCACACCTTTCTCCTCCTTCATTGCTCTCAGACAGATGATATAAGTGCCTGGGGGTGCTTATAAATCATCATAGCAGTTGAGGAGGAGCGGCTACTTCACCTACCCATCGTGGGTTATCTAGTCCAACCCCAGATCTCTTCTGGCCTGATGCTCAGCACCACACATAGACACTCTCTTGTGAGGGCTCAGGCACTCCCTAGGTCTTTCCCCAACACTCTGATTGTCTGCTCATCTCTGGGAGGCTGCATCATTTCCCTCAGTGCTAGTACCTCCGTCAGTCATGGTTAATCACCTTCTTTCTGATGTCTGCTTTATGTAAGACTTGGGCCAAGCCCATGGAAAATCCAGGCAAAAGTTCCCCTCTGTTTCAGGATACCCTCTCCTCAGTGTATCCTGTGTCAGCATCTTTTTTTAGGTATCCACTAGACCTAAGTTCTAGAAATAGTCTTTCCTCACTTACTAAACTCTTATTTCCTTTTGGGCAAAAAAAGTCATTGTAATTCATCATGCATACTTCCTTCTCTATGACTTATGGTATAAATTTCATGCGCTAGTCTTCAGGATTTTTGGTTCTTGATATGCAAAGCCATGTTTTGTTCAAAGCAAAACAAAAAGCTTCCTCTCGCAAACACCAAGATTTTATTATTTAATTTAAAATTTGGTTTTATATATCAAGAATCGTCTCTGCTATTGGTCTTAAAATAGTCAATTCAACAAACAATCCATGTCTTTGTTCTAGAGCTACAGCTGAACTGTCCAAAACAGTAGTCATCTGTGGCTATTTAATTTAAAAGTTTAAATTAATATTGATTTAGGTGACATAAAATTTAAAATCCAATTCCTCAGTCACAGTAGCCACATTTCAAGTGCTCAGCAGCCACGTGTAGCTAGTGGTTATCATACTGGACAGTCAAACTTAGAACATTTCCACATTGCATAAAGTTCTATTGGACAATGCTAGTCTAGACTATATCCACCTTTCCCTTGAGGGTTGGTGAATTGCGAGTGAAGGGCAGTGTGTAAAGAAAGAGGGGTGAGGGTTGAAGTCGTTGAGGAAGAAACCTGTGTATGTCTCAAAATGTTATCTTGCGGCAGTAACTTTGAAGAAAGTTTTGAGCTTGAGAAGCTTTAATAACTGCTTTTAATGAGATGCCCTCCATGCTTGGGTAGAAGAACATTTTTGGCAGCTGGAAACGCTCCTGCTTACCAGTCTGTCACAGACGGCATGTACCATGGATTGCCACCACTGAGCAGCTCTCTTGGGAAGAGCATTTTTGCTTCACAGCTCAGCCTGCCCCAGCCACTGGATCCACGGAGCCTACAGGTACATTGAGAAGTATTTTTATACCTATAAACAGTGTGTTATATATCAGGGATTTGGGCACTTTGTTTCCATGTGGTTTAAATTTTGCAGGGGCTCTCCCTGCTCTAGAGCTCTTTAGCCTTGCTTGGCTCCCCTTCATTGACACAGTAGAGCAGCCTGGGCCTACTGTTATTCCCAGTCAGAGTCTTTGACAGGCAAACTGGGGCAATAACTTATCTGCTCACAGCTGGTAGCAAAACCATCAGTTGATCTTTTCTATTTAATAAATAATAATGACAGCAATCACAATACATAAATTAGGTCAGCAGCTAAGTTTTGAAGAGCCCTTTGAGGAGGTGTTATCAAATGTAATCCTGGCAACTTCTAATGCTCCTAGGCACCAACAATCTTACCCACTTTCTACAACTAAAAGGTTAAGGTTCTGGCAGACCAGAGCTCAGATTGCTAGGCAGTCATGGCAGTACTAGGTCACAAACTGTATTGCTAACAAATTGCCCCCAAATTTAGCAGATTAAAACAATAAATATTCATCATCTTATATCATTTCTGAGGCTCAGGAATCTGGGAACAGTTCATTGTGTAGTTCTGGCTAGTCGTGTAGATCTCTTACCGATCAAGGTATTGGCCCAGGCTGTAGTCCGGTCTGCTGGGGGAGAATGTGCTTCCAAGCCCACTCACAGGGCTGTTGGTAGGCCTCAGAAGAGCCACTTCCAAGCTCATTCACATGGGCTTCTCTACAGGCCTTCCTCACAACAAAACAGATGGATTCCTCCAGAGCAAACAATTCAAGAGAGAACAGGAGACAGATCCCAAGGTAGAAGTCATAGTCTTTGTATTACCTCATTTCAGAAGTGACATCCCATCATTTTTGCCATATTTTATTCACTAGAAGTGAGTTACTAATTTTAGCCCACACTCAAGGTGAGAAGACTTAAACTCCACCTCTTCCTGAGAAGAGTATCAAAGAAGTTGTGGACATATATTTAAAACCACCTCACAAACCCAGGTCTTCTGACTCCAAAAGTTCCAACTTAATGTTTATATGTTACAAAGCTAAGCCAAGTAATGCCAACATCAACCCCATGTAAGTCCCACACTTTTACATTCCCTAGCAACAAGACAATTACTCTTAGCCCAAGCCTTGACTCTCATTTAGACCCAGAAGACAGGATTGACCATGACCATTGAGCCTGTTCCTACTGCCTTTGGATGTTGCCTGGGATTAGGTAGATGCAAGTGTCCTGGCTTCCTGCTACCTGAAACAACTCCGAATTGTCTGAAGCCAGTACCAAGTGTGCAAGTATAGAATAGGGTCAGATGGACAGGCCCACTATGTTCAGGGCTGCGTGTGGTGCCACAAATAGTGGGGGATGCCTTGGCTGTTGGATAGTGATATGGAGAAGACAGAGGCCCACATGTTAATGTTGTCACATTGGCTTTGAGAACTGGAACACAATGGTGATGAAGGAAAACATTTTAAGGTTCCTAATACTGAGAACATTTGAGTAAATTTACATTTGTTGATGTAAATGTGTCCCATTGTTATTATAGTATTCTGGAACTTCTAAACACTGGTGCTGACTAGTTACACTGAAGTCTTAAGTACCCTTCTATGTTTGGCCAGATTCTGGAGGAAAAGAAAAAAAAATATTACTCTCTCCTCTACATTATCAGGGACTTTCTATTAAGAGCTATTTCTACATAGTAAATAAATCATCCCATGGTGTTTTGGAGTACAGACACAGAAATTCTGTTCATATAAGATGTTTATTATTTATGGACACAGTACAGCGTTATCGTGTTTCTTATTTGGTTCTTTTAGGCATCTGTGCTATTCCCTTGGAGAGCATTTCTGGAAGATGGAGGACTGTTTCCAGTTATGAGGAGCAGCCCAGACACCCTAGAATATAATATGCAGGTAGGATAGGTCTTCCCACTTGTCACAGAGAGAACTGAATGCAGACTGCAAAGTAGGTGTCATTGGGTCCATAGGTCAGTGGTGAATAATTTATGAGATAAGCAGGGGTGTTTATGGGATTATGAAGCCATAAACCCAATGATTCAAGGTGAGTCAGGTTTTCTTCTGACAGAAGAGAATTATGTTCTCAGTGGTATGGGCCTCGGTTGTAGACTCAGCTGCAATTCCCATGGCCAGTAATGATCTGGGAGAGTGGCCATCCATCTCCAATCACTCTCTGGGCCTCTTAGAGAAACACCTAGGCTGGAAGTTCAGGGTTGTGGGACCAGGATCCTGGCCTGCCTGTGAACAGTGGCAGGAAGAGAACTCTTTAAGCAGGATCCATAAGGAGAATTTCTTTCAATTATGTGTTTCCCCCCGATCACCTAAGCAAGTATCATTGCGTTCTCATTTTTAATATTAAGAAAAACATGAAAATCAATTGTAAATTTGCTTCAAAATAATATGGAAATGGGGAGTGACAGGGATAGGGGCAGGACTGGCCATAGGTTGTTAGTTCTTAGGGCTGGGTGATGGGAACGATACTGTTTGCTTTTGTTTCTGCTCAAAATTAAAATTGTTTGGATTTTTTAAAGTAAAGTAGTAAGAATGGTTAAGAAAATCAATTACAGTCCCCCACTAGGAAACAATCACAGTTCACATTTTGGTATATTTTTTCCAGTATTTTCCTTATGCATACATGTGTTTATATCTGTACTTTTAAAGGAAAATTGATACCATACTATACATTCACCATGTACAGATAACACTGTAAAGTGCTGGGAAATTTGGACTTCCATACAAAGCCAAACGTCTGATATGTTCAAGAAAGACTTTGAGCTAGGGGCGCCTGGGTGGCTCAGTCGTTAAGTGTCTGCCTTCGGCTCAGGTCATGATCCCAGGGACCTGGGATCGAGTCCCACATCGGGCTCCCTGCTCAGCAGGAAGCCTGCTTCTCGCTCCCCCACTCCCCCTGCTTGTGTTCCCTCTCTCGCTGTGTCTTTCTCTGTCAAATACATAAATAAAAATCTTAAAAAAAAAAATAAGGACTTGGAGCTAGAAATGTTACTCTGATTTTTATTGATTTTCTAATAGTCAAGAGGGCAGGGCTTATATACATAATTATTCCTAGTTTTCTCCCCAAAATCATTTATAAAGGATACCTAGAGATCTTCAAAATGGGTGTTTTGTTTTGTTCTTTTTTTATTTTTAGCTGTGCCTCTGTAGGCTGAGCGACCCTGACCTTAAGGCAGCCCGTGGAGAGCTGGTGGGCATGCAGCTGCTTTTGGAAGATGTACTTCTGAGCAGCAATCATATGATCATGGAGGATCCCTCCAGACAGCAAGCCACACTGGATAAACACTCTCAAGTACGTAATTGGCCAGTGCTGTATTGTACTAAAGGAACTTCCTCTCTGGGAGATGGGCCAGAGAAGCCACCTCTGTCCAACAGCGTCTCCCAATGGGTCCCAGGACTGTGCAGGGGTCGCCTGTGATCCATGGTATATTCATTTCTTTTCACTTTAAAAATAGAACAAAGGTTGTGGGCAGCCCATTGAAACCAAATGGAACAAATAATCCAACTGGCTGGATTTCTTTGGGAGTCACACACATTTAGAGTTGGAAGACACATTTAGAACTGGAGTTGGAAGGACTGGAGGGGTATGACAGAGGCCCCGGGCGAACTCCTCCAGCCTGGGCTCTCGTCTTCATCACTCAGCTAGCCTGTGGATGCCTAGGCGCTGCCTCCTCTGGACTTGTCCCTCTGAAGCTCTGAGGTACCAAGAGCCTCTAGCCCACCTTATCAAGACTGGAAACAATTCTGCCCATATCTGGGAACCAGACAGAGACTTGTCTGGACACAGGGTAAGCTAGCTGGTGCCCCCATCTGAAGAGCCTCCTCTTCCGAGCCAACCTTTCCAAGAGAGGTCTGCAGCAGCCCCCTCCAATTCCTTACCTTCAGTCCGCTCCTCAGAAACTGCACTTCGTCACCACTGAGACTGCTCTCATCAAGAGCACCATGGTCCTTGTCATTAAATCCCCTGGATACTTTTTAGTCCCCTTCCAAGCTGACCCCTTGGCAGCGTTTGACACAGCATGTCCTTCTTGCCATCTCCCTGTGCCTGGCTTCCAAAGCACAGCTCCCTCCTAGTTTTCCTCCGGCCTTGGTAGCCAGGCCTTCTCAGACTTCCCCATAGACTCTCCTCTGCCTCCTGCCTCCCCTCTTCCTCTCGCAATCCCCAAAGTATTATTTTTGGGGTTCTGTCCCACTGCTACACTCCCAGGTCTGCATTTTGACTTCCATGACGTTAGCCCCTTTTGTCTTTGTAGGTCCCTTCCTCCATAAAAAAGCATTAAAAGTGATAGTTTACAACTGTGTTAATATAAAAAAAAATAATATCCTATATTAAAACATTTTATTCAGCCTCAATATCCTTTATTTTCTGATTTTAAAATAAATTAAAACACCCTGTGGGCCCTAGGCACTGTGCCTTCTGTGTCTGGTCAATAAGCGTCTCCTGAATACTATTAATCCTACTATTGGCTACGACTGAGATCCTTTTAGAGTGCTTTAGTAATTATTAGTTTCTTTAATCATCACAATAATTCCATGAAGTAGGTACTTTCATTATTCTCCTTTTACAGATAATACTGAAGCTCAGAAAGGTTAAGTGATGTGCCCAAAGTCACATACCTAGTGAGGAAAGAAACCCAGATTCCAACTGAACAGTCTGGCCCTGAAGCTCCCTTCTACTCTCACCCACTACGTTTTTCCACTTCTCAGCCTCTTCCTAGGCAAACTCATCTGCTTTTGTAAGTTTGACAACTTTACATGTGATGACTCATGCAATGACCATCTACATGTCGTGTCCAAGTTTCAATCCTGTCAGATTCGTGCGTTCACTTCCTTGTTCCATCCCAGAGTCCGTGTGTCCCAAACTGAGCATATTTCACTGCCCAAAACTTGCTCTTCTTTCCATATTCCCTGTCAGTGAACCACCATCTGCCCAGTCGCCCAAGCCAAGAAATCTGGACACCCACCTTTGATTTCTCTCTATCATACCCCACAATCAGATGCTAAGTTTTACTATCCTATTACTTTAATATCTCTCAAGTTTGTCTACTGTTCCCCATCTTCCAACACCAACCCCCAATCAGCATCATCTCCTAATGTTAGGCTATGAGTATAACCTCCAATTGGACTCCCTATATTCACTCTTGCCTTCTTCCTGTACATTCACCAGGGTAATATTTTTTTTTTTAAAGATTTTATTTATTTATTTGAGAGAGAGAGTGAGAGAGAGAAAGAGCACAAGAGGGGGGAGCGGGAGAGGGAGAAGCAGACTCCCTGCTGAGCAGGTAGCCCGATGCGGGACTCGATCCCGGGACTCCAGGATCATGACCTGAGCTGAAGGCAGTCGCTTAACCAACTGAGCCACCCAGGCGCCCACCAGGGTAATATTTTTAAATGCAAACCTGATTATGTCACTTCCCTCTTATAACCCTTCAATGACTTCCAAATGCCCCAAGAATAGAATCTAAATGCTGTAACCAGACCTTCACCACCTATCTCCTGCTGACATCTCTACCCTCAACTTCTTTCATTTTATCAAATGAACCATGCTCTCTCTCCTCAGTAACTTTGTGCGAGCCAGCCCCTCTGCTGGAAAATGTCCTTCCTTGTCCTCCTCCTTCTCTACTTCATCATCTGATCAACTCCTATTTATCCTTCAGGTTTCAACTTCCACACCGGTCTTCCAGAAGCTTTTTCAGATTTTCTACCTTTGAGCTGATGCCCCTCTGTGCCAATGAGGGTGCACTAGTTATAAGCGACAGTTGTCCTGCTCTCCATGACTTAAATTAGGGTACTAATCTTTCAAAACAAGTCTAGGAGGAGGTGGTTCAGGTTGGTACAGTCACTCAGGTTGGTGTAGGCCCCAGCTCTGCCATCATGGGTGTGTCTGAAAAATGTCTCTTTCATCCTTGTAAAGATGAAAACAGGGGCAAAAAAGCTTTCTCCTTAAGGGGCTTTAACTTTTTACCAAGGAAGAAAATCCTTCCCAGAGCCTTCTAATAGATTTTCCTTGTGTCCTACTGGCTAAAATTGAGTCACAGGTCTACTTCAGGCAAATTAGGGGAAAAGGAATTGTGTTTAGATGTGCCATCTAAATTCCACAACAGAATTAGATGTTTCACTCAGAGGGAGCATTTGCAAAGCAGGCATTGCCACCAAGTAGTACCAAGATCAAGAAGCATGCTGGGCCCTTTGGGCCCTCTATTTGCTATTTCTTGGTCCTGTTTTTGATGGATTGCCATCCTTTCCTGACATCCCCACTGTCCCCGACCTTCGTGCTTTATCCTGTCTCCTGTTCCTTCTTTCATCCTTTAAAATACTTAGGAAGAGAAGACTTCTCTTAATATGAATATATTAACAAGGTAAGTTTGCTTTAAAGTTATTTATTTTAATTAGTTTTATTTCCTGATTTGTTTTTAAATATTCATAGACAATAGGAAGCACTGGGATCTAGCCCCTCATTGGGCTCCCCGCTCAGTGGGAAGCCTGTTTCTCTCCCACTTCCCCTGCTTGTGTTCCCTCTCTCACTGTCCCTATCTCTGTCAAATGAATAAATAAAATCTTTAAAAATGAAAAAAATGATAATACATAGTGATTCCATGTTTGTATGCATTGCAAAATGATCATCACAGTAAGTCTAGTTACCGTCCATCACTATACAAAGTTAATACAATATTATTGACTGTATTCCCCAAACTGTACATTACATCCCCATGATTTTTTATTTTATAACTGGAAGTTTGTACTTCTTGATCCCTTTTACTCATTTAGTCCCCCAAACCTCCTCTCTTCTGGCAACCACCAATCTGTTCTCTATATCTATGTCTTGGTTTAATTTAGTTTTGTTTTGTTTTTTAGATTCCACATGTAGGTGAAAGCATGCAGTATTTGTCTCTGACTGACTTATATGACTTAGCATAATACCTTCAAGATCCATCCATATTGTCACAAATAGCAGGCTTTTATTCTTTTTTATGGCTGAGTAGTATTCATGTGTGTGTGTGTGTGTGTGTGTGTGTGTGTAACCACATCTTTATCTGGTCATCCATCAATGAACACATAGGTTTTTCCAATATCTTGGCTATTGCAAATAATGCTTCAATGAACATAACATGCATATATCTTTTCAAATTGTATTTTCATTTTCTTCAGGTAGATACCCAGTAGTGGAATTACTGGATGATATGGTAGTTCTATTTTTTTTTTTTTTTAAGATTTTATTTATTTATTTATTTGACAGAGAGAGAGATAGCGAGAGCAGGAACACAAGCAGGGGGAGTGGGAGAGGGAGAAGCAGGCTTCCTGCCGAGCAGGGAGCCTGATGTGGGACTCGATCCCAGGACCCTGGGATCATGACCTGAGCCGAAGGCAGACGCTTAACGACTGAGCCACCCAGGCGCCCGGTAGTTCTATTTTTAAGAGGAATCTCCATACTGTTTTTCATAGTAGTACACCAATTTACATTCCCACCAACTGCACAACAGTTCCCTTTTTACCCTATCCTTGCCAGTACTTGTTGTTTTTTGTCTTTTTTATGATAGTTATTCTGACAGGTGTGCAGTGATATCTCATTCTGGTTTTGATTTACATTTCTCTGGTGATTAGTAATGTTAAGCATTTTTTCATTTACTTATTGGCCATCTGTATAGGTTTTTTTTTTTTAATGTCTATTCAGATCCTCTATTTTTAAATTTTTTTGTTTTTTTGTTATTGACTTGTATGAGTTCTTTATGTATTCTGGATTTTAACCCCTATTAGGTATATGATTTGCAAATATCTTCTTCCATTCAGTAAATTACTTTTTATTTTGTTGGTGGTTTCCTTCACTGTACAGTAGCTTTTTAGTTTGATGTAGTCCCACTTGTTTGCTTTTGCTTTTGTTTTCCTTGCTGTTTCCCTTGCCTTTGGAGTCAGATCCAAAGAAATATCACTAAGACCAATGTCAAAGATCTTACTGCCTATATTTCCTTCCAGGAGTTTTAAGTTTCAGGTCTTACATTCAAGTCTTTCATCCATTTTGTGTTTATTTTTGTATGTGGTGTAAGATAGTGGTCTGTTTTAATTTTTGCATGTAGCTGTCCAGTTTTCCCAGTACCAGTTATTGAAGAGATGGTCCTTTCCCCATTCTATATTCTTACCTACTTTGTCATAAATTAATTGATCATATATGCATGAATTTATTTCTGGGCTCTCTATTCTGTTCCATTGACCTATGTATTTATATTTATGCTAATACTGTGCTGTTTGATTATTATAGTTTGAGCATGATACTGCTGGATTTGTTTTTCTTTCACAAGATTGTTTTGGTCATTTGGGGGTCTTTTGTGGTTCCATATAAATTTTAGAATTATTTATTCTAGTTCTGTGAAAAATGCCTTGGAATTTTCATAGAGACTGCATGAATCTATAGATTGTTTTGTCTAGTATGAATATTTTAATATTAATTTTAATTCTTCTAATTCCATGAACATGGAATATCTTTCCATTTATTAGTGTCTTCTTCGATTTCTTTTATCTACAAGTTATAGTTTTCAGTGTACAGGTCTTTCACCTCCTTGTTTAAATCTATTGCTTGGTATTCTTTTTGATATGATTGTAAATGGGATTGTTTTCTCTGTTTCTCATTCTTATAGTTTGTTAATGTATAAAAACACAACAGATTTTTGTATATTAATTTTGTGTCCTGCAACTTTGCTGAATTCATTTATTAGTTCCCATAGTTTTTTGTGTGTGTGTGGACTCTTTAGAGTTTTCTGTATATAATATGTGATCTGCAAACAGTGACAATTTTACTTCTTCTTTTCCAATTCATATGTTTTTACTTCTTTTCCTTGCCTAATTGCTCTAGCTAGGATTTCCAATACTATGTTGAATAAAAGTGAGGAGAGTGGACATCCTTGTCTTGTTCCCAATATTAAAGGAAAAACTTTCAGCTTCTCACCACTGAGTATATTAGCTGTGAGTTTGTCATATATGGCTTTTATTTGTTGAGATACATTTCCTCTCTTCTTACTTTGTTGAGAATTTTTATCATAAATGGATGTTGAGTTTTTTCAAATATTTTTTCTGCATCTGTTGAGATGATCGTGATTTTTATCTTTCATTTTATTAATATGGTATATCATGTTGATTGATTTGTGAATGTTGAACCATCCTTGCATTCCTTAACTAAATCCCACTTTGTCATGGCATATGATCCTTTTAATGTATTGCTCAATTTTGTTTGCTAATATTTTGTTGAGGATTTTTATATCTGTGTTAATTGGGGATATTGGCCTGTAATTTTCTTTTTTGTGGTGTACTTGTCTGTTTTTGATATCTGGGTAATGCTGGCCTCATAAAATGTGTTTGGAAATATTCCCTCCTCTTTAATTTTTTGGAAGAGTTTGAGAAGGATAGATGTTAAATCTTCTTTGAACATTTGGTAGAATTCATCAGTGAAGCTGTCTGGTCTTGGACTTTTGTTTGTTGGGAGGTTTTTGATTACTGATTCAATCTCCTTACTAATAATTGGTCAATTCAGATTTTTTGGTTTTTTTATGATTCAGTCTTTGAAGATTTGTAAGTTCCTAGGCATTTATCTATTTTTCTAGGCTGTCCAATTTATTTGTATGTAATTGTTAGTAATTGTCTCTTATGATCCTCTCTATTTCTGTGGTATCAGTTGTAACTTCTCTTTCATTTCTGATTTTATTTCTTTAAACCCTCACTTTTTTTTCTTTGTGAGTCTAGCTATAGGTTTGTCAATTTTGTTTATTTTTTCAAAGAACCAGCACTTCATTGATTTTTTTAAATTATCTTTTTAGTCTCTATGTTATTTATTTCTGCTCTGATATTTATTATTTCCTTCCTTTTACTAACTTGGGCTTTGTTTGTGTCATTTAAAGCCAATGTTTCCTTATTGATTTTTCTGTCTGGACTATCTATTAACTGATACAAGTGGGTGTCAGTGTCTCCTACTATTATTGTATTGCTGTCAGTTTCTCCCTTTAGGTCTCTTAATATTTGTTTTATGTTCTTTGGTGCTCCTACATTGGGTGCATATATATTTAGAAATGTTTTATCTTCTTGAGGTTGATTCCTTTATCATTATGTAGTGCCCTTCTTTGTCTTTTATTATAGTCTTTGTTTTAAAGTCTATTTTGTCTAATATGAGCATAACTACACCAGCTTTCTTTTCATTTCCATTTGCAGGGAATATCTTTTTTCCATCCCTTCACTTTTAGTGTGTGTCCTTACTTACGAAGTGAGTCTCTTATAGGCAGTATATAAAAGTGCCTTGCTTTTCTATCCATTCAGCCACTCTGTGATTTTTTTATTAGAGAATTTAATCTATTTGCATTTATTTTAATTATTGATAGGTAGGTACTTATTGCCATTTTTTTACTTGTTTAGTGACTGTTTTTATAGTTCCTTTCTATTCCTTCCTTCTTCTCTTTCTTCCCTTCTGGTTGATGACTTTTTTTAGTGTTATGTTTAGGTTCTTTTCTCATTTTCTTTTGTGTATTTAATACAAGTTTTTGCTATGTAGTTACTGTAAGGTTCACATATATCATTCTATGTATATAACTGTCTCTTTTAAGTTGATAGCAACTTACATTTGAACATTTTCCAAACCCTACATTTTAACTACCACACCCCTTCATGTTTGTTTTTGATGTCACATTTTACATCTTTTTCTTTTATTTCTCTCTTAACTAATTATTGTAGTTTTAGTTAATTTTATTTTGCCTTTTAACCTGCATAGTAGCTTTATAAATTAACCCATTACCTTTACTATATATTTACCTTTTCCAGTGAGATTTTTACTTTTGTATGCTTTGTTGTTGTTGTTGTTGTTGTTAACAATTAGTGCCATTTATTTTCTGCTAAAAAAAGTCCCTTTAACATTTCTTATAAGGCCAGTTTAGGAGTGATGGACTCCCTTAGCTTTTGTCTGGAAAACTCTCTCTCTTCTTCAATTCTGAATGATAACCTTCAGGTAGAGTATTTTTGGCTGGAGGTTTTTTCCTTTCAGTACCTTGAATATATCATGTCACTCTCTTCTGTCCTGCAAAGTTTCTGCTGAGAAATCTGCTGATTATGGTGTTTCCCGTGTATGTAACAATTGGTTTTTCTCCTACTACTTTTAAGATTCTCTCTTTAACTTTTGACAGTTTAATTATAATGTGTCTTGGTGTGGATCTCTTTGAGTTCATCTTATTTGGAACTCTCTGGGCTTCCTGGACCTAGATATCTGTTTCCTTCCCTAGGTTAAGGAAGTTTTCAGTCATTATTTCTTCAAATAAGTTTTCTGCCCATTTCTCTTTCTTTTCTCTTTCTGGAACCCCTATAATGCAAATGTTATTCTGTCTGA
This sequence comes from Neomonachus schauinslandi, assembly GCF_002201575.2. Classification (NCBI taxonomy): domain Eukaryota; kingdom Metazoa; phylum Chordata; class Mammalia; order Carnivora; family Phocidae; genus Neomonachus; species Neomonachus schauinslandi. The sequence continues at coordinate 51,621,846 of NC_058410.1, read as the reverse complement.
TGTTGTCTCATAGGTCCCTTAAGTTATCTTCATTTTTTAAAATTCCTTTTTCCTTTTGTGGCTCTGTCTGGGTAAATTCCATTGCTTTGCATCTAGCTTGCTGACCCATTCATCTGCTATATAGATAAATAGATAAACATCTGATGTTTAAACCCTCTACTGTATTTTTCAGTTCAGTTATTATATTCTTCAGCTCTGTGGACTCGTGTTTAGTACTTTATTATATTTTCTATCTCATTGTTGGACCCTTACTGTGTTAATCCATTCCTCTCCCAAGTTTGGTAAACATCTTTATGACATTTACCCTGAATTCTTTATCAGGTAGATTACTTATCTCCATAGCATTATGGTCTTTTTCTGAGTCTCTCAGTCTTGGAGTGCCCTTGTGTAGCTGATGAAACTTCTCGTTCAACCTTGCCCTAGCTCTTGGTTGTTTCTTGAAACTTTGTGATTGTCTAATCAGCCTGATTTATTATTGATATGTCCTTGTTATTGAGGATGTACCAAGGCCTGTCAGTGTTCCAATGGGAGAAATTTCATTTAGCACCAAGTTTCAGGCTAATCTGAAGCTAGACCCTCAGGCAGCAGCTTTTAAAATATGCAAATATATTGGGGTGCCTGGGTGGCTCAGTAGGTCAAGCATCGGCCTTGGGCTCAGGTCGTGATTGAGCCCCACATCAGGCTCCCTGTTCAGCGGGGAGTCTGCTTATCCCTCTCCCTCTTCTCCTCCCTCCTCACTCTACTCGTGCTCTCTCTCTCTTGCAAATAAATAAATAAAATCTCTTAAAAAATATATGCAGATATAGTCTTGTGTAGCCACAATCATAATCCCTGCTGGCCTCCAGACCAAAAGATCTGAAGATATCCTCTGGGTGACAGTTGCAAAACTTGGGACTCTACATGAGTGTATAAGCTCTTTCTGGGAGGACTTATTGAGCTGTATCGAGGCATAGGAGGTGCACAAGGATGGTGTCTTCCTGCTTATGTTTTCTGGGAGCATCTCTGTAGCCTCTAGATGTAGGGAAAACCTGAAGCCTGCTCCTTAGGCTGAAGCTGCAGGCTAAGTAAATAGGCTTTTTTCATAGGAAGAAAGGTTGTGCTTCAGTCTGCTGTCTGCCATGCCCTGGAGGGGTGGCCTGCCAGGTGCTGCCTTTCTGACTGTTACATTGCCTTGGAGCTCAGGAATGTCAACCCCCTTGGCCCCCAGGGCCAGGCAGTCAAGGAGCATACCCTGTGTGGTTTGCATATATCCACTGGCTTTAACTAGGTAGCTGGAGAATGTAGGGGGTGGGACACTCTCTCCAGCTTCAGAAAGGCAGCAGGAAAATGTCTTGACTGCACGTGGCTGGGGGCTTCGGGAATGCAGCAGGAGGAAGGAATGTCCTGTCTGTGCACATTCTGGCTTTAGGCTGAGAGCAGGAAAGTGCTGGGACTGCTCACAGTTGCCAGCCGCATCCAGTGAGTGCAGGAATCTTGCAACCCCCTGTGCTCAGCAGCTTTAGCTAAGGTGTGGGAGAATGCTACTACTGCTTGCTCTCGCCTACCCCAGCTAGGGGGCAGGGAAGCGTTGCAACTGACTCCCGCTCTGGCTCCAGCAAGGCAGCCAGTGCCCCTGCTTGTCTTAGCAAGGTGGTGGTAGGAGGATTTTGCATCTGAGTTTGCTCACCTGTGCTAGCAGGGTAAGTGGAGGGTGAAATATTGGCATCTGCCAGTGACATCCCCCATCTCTGGGGAGCGTTCATCTGCCCCTCCCCTCCGTTTGCTTTTAGATTAGCCAGTAAATCTCCTTCACATAGTCTAGGTGCTTTTCAAACTGTTCTTTTTTTGCTGGGTCTTCAGGTTTGAAACTGCACACAAACCCTTTAAAAGGGGCATCTTGGGGCTTTTTGAGCAGAGGGGGCTACATGGCCCGTAGGCTGCCCCCTCCCTGTCACCATGCTCAGCCTTGCTCTGTTGAATATTTACCGTCACTCCGTAAGGTTTTATTTGATGAAAGGTTTCCTGAGGATAAACAAATCTGGAAATCTTGAGTTAGCTGCTTAGTGAGGAGGTAGGCTACTTGCGGGGCTGTCAGCTGTGTGCAGGGCTGTGGGCTCTCCCCTGGGTCTGGCTTGCCAACTCCACCTCTGACCAACCCTCTTTCTGGCAGCTGTGCCTTTCTGTAGATACGTTAATAGCACTGATCCAGTTACACTATGTGGGTGTTCTTCCTGTTCTGAGCCAGGAAACTTGAGTATCTGAGGTGCTGTTACCTGAATGTTCTCTGAGGCCCTTCTTGCCATAACATCATGATCCAGGTTTGCCATCTTCGTCTGCAAAGCAATGCTCCTTTTTCTGTGACTGAGACCCTGTCATCAGGGTGAGGGCCTGGATGCAGGTCCTTGTTTTGTCTGTCGCTCTCTGGGTGACTCTGGCCCTCCTCACACTCTGGCTGCAGGAGAGGGGGACCTGAAAACCTTGTTCCCTCCACATCCTCCAGGGCTCAGAGCAGCCCCTCAACAAACACTGATTTAGGGAAAGTACCAATGAACAAATAAACAAATTATAATTCTAAAGGAAAATTGCCTTTGAATAATAAATTCAAATTAAGAGACATGTAAACTTTTAAAGGATGGGAGAAGGAATAGGAGATAAGATAAACTTACGTTTCCATTTCCTTATCCATAAAACAATAAAATCCCTAATCTGAGGTTATATTACAGCCCTACCGTGAAGGGGAATTAAATCTCAAGTGTGTTGAAGGGCACTTTCCAGAATGCAGAGGCTAAACATGAAAGGCTCAATTTTTCAAAGGCAGGTAAAATGTTAGTACCCAAGTAAAAGAGTTTTTTAAATGAGTGATTCAAGACTCAAGCAGAAAGCTGAAATGGAGACATTTCCCTCTTTTCGGTATCCTATGTATTTGGAAAGGATGCTTACCCTTTCTAAGCTCTAACTGTGCTGTAAGCCCATGAATCATTCCTCCTGGGGAAAATAGGCCTTCTCCAAAATGTTCGTTCTGCATGGGCTATATGTAAAAGTTATCCTATATTGATCTATGATTAATAAGGAAGAATTTCTGTAATGCTTTCAGGCAGATTTGTCCAGAGTGCCAGGATTCAGAAGTCCATTCCAAAGCAGCCCAAAAGCCTCCAGGCTGCTGAGGGGCCCATGCAATGCAGTGATGTCCCTTGCTTTCTTGAGATCATTTCTGGTGCTGTGGAAGCAGCTGGAAGTGCTAAAGGAGCACTGGGGCCGACTCAAGCTGCCAGGCCAGGACAGCGATTCTGTCTCCTTCCACAAACAGTTCTCAGAACTCTACGGGTGAGTGTTGCTGAGGTGGAAATTTTTGTGAAATGAGTGGAATCTGGGGTCTGATAAATTCCTCCCCTTACTCTGAGGGTGGGATTTGGTCCATAATCCTGGTACGCCCAGCCCCACTGAGTACAGAGGAAGCTGGGCAATGTGTCCTATAACCAGCGCTTTACAGGAAAAGTTGGGTTCTGTTGACTGCAGGGACTGTGCCGGGTTCCGCTAAGGAACACTGTGTATCATTTACCTAGAGTTCTGTCTCTGGGAACTTGAGCTTCTCAAGTGTCCCCATGGTGCTGACTCTTCAGCCTTTTTAGTTCATAGGATCCCAGTGAGCACTGGGTAGAGGGATGCTGCTGCTGTAAACTAGTCCCCATTTTCAGCCCCATTAGACCCAAGTGTTGAGTCTCTGAGAGCTTCATGAATTGCCGCCAGAGGTATAATGTGGTGCAACATGAGGTTTTAGGTCTGTGGGATGGTGGGGTGTTTTCACAGCTTCAGGCTCTAGCTAGGATGACTTAGCTGGCAGGAAAGACATGTTGCTTCTGCCATGTGTCTGTTATCAAACAAGCATTCACTAAGCATCGACTCACCATCCGACCTTACTGGGCATAAGAAGGTTCTCTTTGGTGGCATAGTCCCATTGGTCTATCTTACAAGTTATTACGGTCAACTTCCCTGGTAACTAGGGAATGAGAGAACTTGTCAATATTTTGAAGAATGAAGACTGAAGTTATATGTACCCAATGGGAGAAGGCCTCAGGATTTAATATTGACTAAGGGAGTGGCAACTGTGGTAAAATTAGATGTCAATGTGAGTGACTGTAATGGGTTGGGAGGTTTATACGTGATGACAGAAAACAGAACGTGAATGAAAATGATTGTCAGAGAATCTGAATAGGAAAAAAATATGTTTGTTTGCTAATTTCTGTCTCTCTTCTTCCATAGAACTGACATTCTCTACCCCAGCATGAAAGCTATAGCTAGGCGGATGGGGAAAGAAGATGAATTCGAAGGTATTATAATAAGTAGCCGGTCTATTCTTCCCCCCAAAGGAGCTTCAGAAATTGAAATAAAAACTGAGCAGGTATGCAGGAACTATTTTGAATGTGACTTTGAAATTTTGCTTTATGGCATAAGCATGTAAAACTACAGGTACACCTAAGTGGCATTTTTTTCTAAGGCATTAAGTGGAGATTGAAGGTATGTAAATCATTGAACAGACTCAGAGGGAACTAAGTATTTAAAAGCATGTAGAGCTCTGATTATGCAAATAACTATCCCTAATACCTCCATTTTGTAAGTCTAGATCTTCGTATTTTGATTTTCCTCTAATTAAGGTAGACTACCACAAAAAAAAGAGACTATGATAGAGAACATACTAACATCTTAAACTTAAAATCTAGCACGCAGTTATCCACTCCCTCCAACACACACACACCCATGAAAATGGATTATTCAAAATAGCTCCTGTGATTGTTTTTCTGAGAATAAGACAACATGATTTACACACTAGTCCATTTGGTGTGCTAGATGTGAGAGTTTGTTTTTCCAACTGTTTGTTCACCTTGGTCCTGGGACAGAGTCTCCACGTGGCTGTGTTCCCTTGTGTCTGTAACAGGCAAGGCTGTGTTCTCCTTGTTACTGTAACAGGAAAGCAAAACTTCTAGCTGTTTGAGTGTCAATGGACAGATTCTCGTCCCCTGAAGGTCAAGAATTCAGTGGCAATCTGCCCCCCACCCCCACAACACACACACACACCCCAGTCCCAAGCCCATTGCTTACCCTTCTGAGCCCTGGTTCTCTCTTGTACCTGGGGTCCTGTGACAGGGAGAAACATGGGTTCTACAAGCATAATGGGTAAAGTAAGGGCTCATGGTTATTGGGAGAGATTTCTCCTGGTCATGTTTGGAATTTTAAATCTTCTCATGAAATCCTCCTTGATATCTAAATTGAGTTTCAGGCCCAGGCGTTTCTCTTGTAATGACATCTCATGAAATTCCTGACCACATTTAAGAGACCCCAAAAACACATGAGGTCACCTCAGACATTGAGCACTTTGCAATTTATCACGACTTGGTAAAAAAGGGTTGTATTTTATCAACTGGGATGTGGGCCAGGAAGAAAAGATGTTGGTCTCCAGAGAGGTATAACTACCCTTGCAGAAGCACTTGGAAACCCAAGAAAGGAACCCTTCCTTCTTCCCTGAGAGAGAGTAGCTGAAGGACAGGACCTAGCCCCAGACCCTTCTGCAGGAATTTGACTTAGGAGCTCAGAGTATAAGCTGAATGTAGAAAGTGACTCTCAAACTTCTTACTCTAGCTTCAGAAACTTCTGGAAAATCTTGAAATTCATCTGATCCAAGAAGTATTAAGAAAAGTTAACAGAGAGATAGCACTAGTGGTATCAGAAAAATCCAAGGAGCAGGGTGCTCTCCCTACAGGTAAAGTATGTTTATTTTATTACTTCACAAAACAGCATTTATTTTTTTTTCCTAATTATAAAAGCAATCCATGTATCATTTTCATTGTAAAAAAAGTATCACAATGTCCAGAAAATGATATAAAAATTACTTTTTAACACCTTGGCCTAGAGAGAACTATTAACACTTTGATATATTTCCTTCTACTTAAAGTCTTTTAAATAGAAAACATTTGTTAAGTTCAGTCTCAACTCTGCTAGTTAACTCATAACTGAAATAAAGTTAAAATGGGTAAAACACATAAGCTTTTCTTATTTGTAATATATTTAAGTGTATATATGTATATATATATATATATATATACATATATATGACATATATGTCAAAATCTTACAAATACATGTATTGGGGTGGGAAAGCAATCAAAATTATTTCCTTTCATCTGAAGTCTAAAGTCAGGCTCACTTCACGGACATGTGATCAGTGCACTTACATAGGACCCAGGAGTACTTGGGGTTTAATGCTCTATGGGTACCATCTTGAAACTCTTGATTTTAACTTAGAATTTGTGTTTTGTAACTGGAATTCAGTGAGTCCATGGAGCATGCACCAAGGACTTGGAGCCTTTGCCTTACACACAGTTCCACTTCTTACTGCCTCCCTGCCTTGCCAGGAGGGGTTCTCAGCTGCCTACTCATCTGCTCTCTGGCACCCTAGGAACCCCTAACCTCCCCCTCAGCATCCCCATCTAGCAATTGCTGCCACCCTCCTCTCCACTGGGGGCCTGAGCAAGAGGAAGATCAGAATATGTGTACCTAGTAGTATCTCAAGGACCCTAGTCTGGCAACATCATGGTACATCTGATGGGTGACTCAGTGGGAGTAAGCCTATTGCCTATCCTTAGATTTGTATACTATCCCGGGATGGAGGTTACAATATCCTTGGGCTTGCCTGTCCACAGTGGGCCCATGGGAAGGAAAGCTGCCTGGCTCAACTTCTCTGCCCCTGGCCAGGACATGGGGCTGCCGCCCAGCAGCTGCATATACACTCATGCTTCCGGTCACAGAGTGGAGCCCCTGGGTGCCTGGGAGGGTCGCACTTGCCTTGTGAGCATTCCTGTGCCTGAGGAGTACAACATTAAAAATGAATAAAAACACCATGACAGGTCAAGAAAGAGACTGCAGAAGAAAGAAAACACTATCTTTTAGTACCTATAGTTGTGCTTTTTTCCTCTACTTTTTGAATAAGAAGCCCTGCATTTTTATTTTGCCCAGGGTGTCATAGATTATGTAGCTGGTCCTGTCTGAACTTCAGTGTCTACTCCTGACTCCTACTAATTCTGTAGGAAAAATCCATAGCCTTTAAATGACGGAGAAGTTGTTTGACTAGGAAACTAAATTAGATTTTCCTTTTGAGACAAAGTCCACAGATATTGTAATGTGCATTAATAATCTATGTCCTCACCTAAGATATTGTCATTTTTCTCAGTGCTTTGAGTAACTGAATTCTGTAAACAGGGCTTTGGGAAAAGGCTATGCAGTGAGAGGGCAAGCCACTTCTCAGCTGGGGATGTCACCAGAGAGCTAAATGTCACCAGAGAGCTAAGTGAGGTTGAACTTCAATTACAGAGCATTTAACAAGACACAAAGCACTTGTTGTCTGTGCTGTGTTTGCTGCATCCAGGTGGCTCCCTTCGAGTCTTGGGAGAAAATCCACAGGCATGCAGCAGGTGCAACCATCTGCATGTTTCAGGCTGTGGTTTAATGAGACACCAGGATGGTGGGGGAAGGGAGGAAGCATTTTTGTTTTGAGGTTCTGCTGTGTGTCCCCTGGTGCAGGGTGCTCGTCAGCTGTGCTTGGAGGGAGCCGTCAGTAAGAGGCTGGTGGGAGTCAGGCAGAGGGGAGGGGTAGAGTTATTGCTAATGGTGGTAAGGTTGATATTACCAAAACTTACTTTGGCTAGAGTATACTGGCCAATTCTAAGCTCTTGTTCAGATTCTATACTCATGACTTTTAAAACAAATGCCAATAGTGAAGGTGTTTTTTATTGTTGGTTTTGTTTTTGGTCTGTTAAGCATGACTCAATGTGGGTGTCCTCCTGTAGTGAGTTACCCCAGGGCAAGTGACGGAGTCCCCGCTGTGTGCCAGGGGTGCTTTTACAGACATTTCTTCAGTATAGTCTTTCTGAGACCTGTGGACCGGGAACCTTCAAAGAAGGCAATAAAACCTTGGAATCCCCACCCACCTACTGTGCATCTCAGCAGCAAGAAGCCACCATAGTGGATGCGGCTTCCAACAGGGGCTGCTTTATCATGCAGAGACCACCTTTTGTGGCCAAGGTTAGCTTGGCACTAGGAGTTTCTAAAGAGGGAGTTGGGAATGGAGAGTATTGAGACCCAGGGGACATCCCAAGCTCTTGTCCTTCCCTCAGGGTCTTCTCTGTCCCTGTTGGCCAACTCTGGTGTCTACATTTATTACCAGCCAGAAAGAAACCCTCCAATACTTCTCTGTCTCCTCCCTCCTTCCCACCTTGTCTTGGAGCTTCATCTTCTTTTTTTTTTTTTTTTTTTTTTAAGATTTTATTTATTTGCGAGAGAGAGAATGAGAGACAGAGAGCATGAGAGGGAGGAGGGTCAGAGGGAGAAGCAGACTCCCTGCCGAGCAGGGAGCCCAATGTGGGACTCGATCCCGGGACTCCAGGATCATGACCTGAGCCGAAGGCAGTCACTTAACCAACTGAGCCACCCAGGCGCCCGGAGCTTCATCTTCTTGTATAACTTCTGAAGGGGTTTCCAATTTATCAGCGACCATCGAAAATGTGGCAGCCACACCTGGTCCAGTGCTAGTTTGTCGGAACTGAACTGGTGCTCCCCTGAGAACTTTAAAAATTTGCTCCAGACATCCTTGTTAAGTCTCAGGGCTTGGCTTAGCAGAGAGTTGGGCTCCATGGATTAAAAAAGTCTCTGCTATTCCCCATATTTGACATTTTGGCATTGAAGTAATTCTTAATTGACTTTCTCAATTTCTCTGAGCATTTATAAGGTCAGCAATCTCCAGAGTGGAGTGCCTATATCTCAGGGGTGTGGGAAGAAAATATTAGAGCTTCTAAATAGATTAAATCCATATATAAGAAGTCACATGTCACACTCTACACTGAGGTGTCCCGAAATGACCACTTTGAGGCAATCCACAAGCAAGCACTAAGAATTAGTGGAGACACTTCTAATCCTGGTACATGCTTATTGTCAGCCACATTATGAGGTTAAAAAGATAACCACATCTGAAAAGTCAGACAAAAAAATTTAAAAGGTCAAGAAAACTCTTAGGAATGTAGATTGAGATCCATTCTCATTGTTGATGAGCTTCACCCTAAGCATATCATGCTATACAATATTAGCCAGTGATAGTATTGTAGGTAGTTAGAAATACATAAATATACACATGTTAATAGTGAGTGGAAAAAATGTTTTGCTTGAGGGAAGCATAATCCAAATACTTAGGAGAGCATGGTCAAGGCCAGCATTCCCAGCAGTGTGCCCTAGAACACCAGTTTCTTAACATGTTAGTGCAGTGGTTCTCTCCATCACCCTGTACTAACAGACTCACAGGCTACCTGATGCTTTCCATTCCCTTGGTAACACAAGCTGGCAAAATACTCACTGATCACAGTCTTTGGGTTACCTATGTTTACCTAGTATCATTGATCATTGTTTGCTCCAAACCTGTTCATGCCAGTTTTGCTTATCATTGTGTTTGAGTAATTTAATTAAGTATTGTTTAAACTAATGACATAGGAGTACAAAAAGAGATCGAAATGGATAAACTGTGGTACATCCAGTCAATGGAATAATATTTAATGCTAAACAGAAATGAGCTATCCAACCATGAAAAGAAATGGATAAAAATCTCTATTACCGAAGCAAAAGAAACCAACCTGAAAAGACTACATATTGTATGATTCCAAATATATGACTTTCAAGAAAAGGCAGAACAATGGAGACAGCAAAAAGATCAGTGGTTGCCAAGGGTTTAGAGGGGAAAGAAGGATGAACAGGCAGAATACAGAGGATTTTTAAGGTAGCGAAGCTATTCTGTATGATAGTATAATAGTGGAGAGATGCCAATTATACATTCATCAAAGCCATAGTTTCACCAAGAGTGAACCGTAATGTAAACTATGGACTTTGGGTGATAATGACATGTTAGTGTATGCTCATCAGTTGTAACAGACACACCACACTGGTGTAGGTTGTTGATAGTTGGGGAGGCTGTGTGTTGGGGGTAGAGAGGGCAGGGAATATGTGGGAACTCTCTGTACTATCTGCTCAATTTTTCTATGAACTTAAAACTGCCCTAAAAAGATGATACATTTGGATTGTTCCATTGTCTTCTAGTTTTCTTTCCATAAAAAGAAACAAGCAAACCAATAAAACCACATACTAGAAAACCACACAATGTGTTATGGTTTCTAGAAGAAAGATAGTACAGAACTCCAATGAGTGGGTGCATACAAAGAAAAGGCCTAAGTTCTATGTTAGAAAATTGGCAAATGTTTGTATATTTTTAAGTTAAATAAAATGTTTAAGATACCGCAAGTCATTTTTTTAAAGCATTCTCTGGTTTAACAGACTTCTTTTGATTAACAAACCAACTCTTAGTCTTGATTGCAAGGAAAGGACTTCTACTGTGTTTTGCAAGGGTTGAGGGGCAAGGGGAAGCTTTTGTTTATTTGTTTTTTGCCAAAACAAGTTTGGGAAACTTGTGGTAAATAATGTTAAAAAGGTTTCTTTGCTCCAGGCCTTCTCAGAGCCTTTACTATAATAGTGTGCACTATAAAGTTCCAAAAGAGAGTGTATGAAATATTCTTTATTTTTTTTAAATTTTTTTTTTTTTTTAAAGATTTTATTTATTTGAGAGAGAGAGAATGAGAGACAGAGAGCATGAGAGGGAGGAGGGTCAGAGGGAGAAGCAGACTCCCCGCTGAGCAGGGAGCCCGATGTGGGACTCGATCCAGGGACTCTAGGATCATGACCTGGGCCGAAGGCAGTCGCTTAACCAACTGAGCCACCCAGGCGCCCTATTTTTTAAAAATTTTTAATTTAAATTCAAGTCAGTTAATGTATAGTGTATTATTAGGTTCAGGGTAGAGTTTAGTGATTCATCAGTTACATATAACACCCAGGGCTCATTACATCAAGTGTCCTCCTTAATGCCCATCACCCAATTACCCCATCCCCCCACCCACTGTAATGTTCTTTAAATTTATTTAACCACAGAACACTTTTCTCCCCTCATGAGTATCTATCATCCACTCAAGGGACTAGTGTTCTGGGGAGCAGTTTAGAAACACAGGAGTAGAAAATACATACATACATACATATGCTTGAAGCAATAAGGTTCCAACCTACCCACCTTCTGGGGACCCCTGGCTGGTCAGGAGAATGTTGGTTGGCAGTTGGATGCCTTCAAGTTTCAGTTCTGCTCAGCTCAGGACCCAGGAGCCACTTAGGCAGAGGCTAGTGGTTGTGTTAGAGAAGTGAAATGCTATGAAACCAAAATGCCTTTCCTAGAGGGAGGAGGCTGACTAGAGGGTAGGGAGAGTGTTCATAGAGGGAGAGAGGGGAAGTGGTTTGGCCACCAGGAAGTCAAAGTTTCCTCCAGTCAAAGGACCTGGGAACAGAGGGAGAGGAAAGAACAAAACGCTAATTTAACCTCCAGTGTGCTGTCTCCTTCCCACCTCCATGCTGCCGTCTAAAACTGCTTCAGCTTAAAGATGCCATGACCACACACACACACACACACACACACACACACACACACACTGAAAATGAGACCCATTTGGAGACCACAAACTCCACTTGGCCAGGAATTACTTCTCTTGGATGAATTCAACTCTCCCTGGCTTCCCCTTACTCCTGCCTACAGAAGTACTTGCATGTTTGAACTTGAACTCATGAGGAAGAAGTATGGTGGGAAGATTTCCCAGCACTTTGGTAAAATACTTAATATTCCCCTTCAGCTGAAAAAAAAAAAATACGTCCCCTTCAGCTGAGCCCAGAGCTAAACCCTAAAACCACCCCTGTGGGCATTTGCCAGGTGACGGCCCCCAAACCAGAAGTGTGTGGCAGATGTGGTCCCTCACCAGGCTTTTCTGTGAGCCAGAGACCTACCGCTAATGTACCCTGGAAAAAGTATCCAATTTCTTGTCTGAAAATTTTCTGAAATATACATGAGCTCTGTTTTGTCAAAGCTTAGACTTAACAAAAAGTCTTAAACGTCTTAAGAAGTGTGAACTTCTAGGCACATTAACTCTATTGGATTTTCCACGTCAACTATGCCAGGACAGTGGTATTATGTCTACTTACCTTTATTATCCTAAAGGAAAAACAAAGTCAGATTTCTGTTTATGATGGAAAGTATCCAACTGTGGAATTCTGGAACCCCAGAATTTTCAAAATCAGGACCACCCAATAAATAAGATAATTGCAAGGGGCTCCTGCTCTGTCAAAGCCACATTTCTGAGAGGATTGTGCTGGATGCTTCCCCTTGTGTGCACCACGTCTCCTGTCAGAAAAAATGAAAGTATGAGTAGGAAATCACATCTGAAATTAGAAACAGCTGGGGACAGGGAGTAGCCCTGTGTGTACTCTTGGTGTGGCCAGCACCCCCACAACAGAAAAGGGAGTGGGGCAAGGCTTGGCTTCTACCTCTGACTCCATAGGTTTCTCTTTGTTTCCAGACTCCCCTGGGGCCATGCACAAGGAAGTAGACCCTACCCAACATAATTAAACATACACATACACAACTTGCTCTCCCATATGGAAGTTAAAGAGTGTTGATATATTTACACAGCTCCAGCACTGTCATATTAAGTTTTGATTTTTTTAACAGCTAATACATTTACCTTATTCAAAACTCAAAACAATATAAAAATATATGTGTTTAGAGATCTCGTTGCCACTACTGACCCCCTTTTGTCACCCCATGTAAACATTTTGGTTAGTTTTTTAAATATATACTATCAATGCTTCTTTATGCATATACTAATTCATTATTTTATCCAATATCTGTTTACTGAGCACCTAGTATGTGCCATACTACTATATTTTAGGCCCTGTTTGGGGGATACATCCTTACTTTCATGGAGCAAAACTCCTTACTCTTGTGGATTTTATCATCTAGAAGGGGATAGGCAGATAATAAGCAATAAACAGAAGAAATAAGAAAATAATGGAGTAAGGAGGATGGTGGTGTGGAATTTTGAAGCAGGCACATTGCAATTTTAAATAGGGTGGTCAGGAGAAAGTGACACATTGAGCAAAGTTTGAAGGTGATGAGGGAGTTAGATACTATGTGGGTATCTGGGCAGACAGATAAACAGACAAAAGAACAGCCCATCCAGAAGAACAGCCCACACAGAGGCCCTAAGTACCTACCATGTTTGGAACAGAAAGATCCAAGTGTGGCTGGAATGGAGAGAGTGAGGGAGAGTAGTAGGAAATGAAACCAGAGAGGAAGAGTGAAAAGAGGACGGATCACTTAGGGCCTACTCTTAGTGTTTACTCTGAACGTAATGGGGAGCCTGTCCCAGATTTTGAATGACATGATCTGACATATTTTATTTTATTTTTATTCTAAAAGATGTATTTATTCATTTGAGGGGGAGAGGGGCAGAGGGAAGCGGGGAGAGAGAATCTCAAGCAGACTCCCTGCTGACCATGGAGCCCAACTCGGGGCTAGATCTCACAACCCTGAGATCATGACCTGAGCCAAAATTAAGAGTCCGATGCTTAACCAATTGAGCCACCCAGGTGCTCCTGATCTGACATATTTTAATGGAATCTCTCTGGCTGCTGTTTGAGAATGGACTGTAAAGGAAAAAGGGTGGAAGAAGGGAGAGGCTACTTTGGAGGCTACTGTAACAATCTGAGCATGGGGAGATGGTGGCTCAAACAAGGTTGGGAGCAGTGGAAGTATTACATGGTCAGATTCAAGGCATATTATTGAAGTAACCACTAATGGAATGTGTATTGGGTGTGGGAGAAAGAGAAGAGTCCATGATAACTCCAAGATTTTTGACCCGAGAAACTGGGAAAATAGAATTGCCATCAGCTGAGATGGCAAGTTAGGGAGGGAAGATCAAGAATTTATTTATGCCCAAATGACATTTAAAATGCCTTTTAGACATCCAAGAAGAGATGCCAGGTGACTACTGGATCTAAATTTGAAGGTTGTGAGCATATGGATGATGTTTAGCCATGAGACTAAATGAGATAGCCAAGGGAGTGAATGTAGATAGAAAAAAAGGAGGTGAACCAAGGGCTGAGTCTGAGGACACTTAATGTTAAGAGCTGGAGGTGGGGAGGGGAAAAGGCGAACCAGCAAAAGGGACCTAGAGGGAACAAACAGCAAGAAGAAAACTAGGACAGAGTGGTATCCCAATGTCTAGTGATGAAAGTTTCTCAGCAGGAGGAATGTGACAAATTATGTGACATGCTTCTGGTAGTCGAGTAAAATGAATGTTTTTAGTCATGTTGGGGTCACTGGTACTTAATACAAAATCAGTTTCAGGGAAGCTGTGGGGGGAAAAAGCAGGTCAGTAGGCTTAAGAAGGATTTTGAGAGAAGTCACAGACAGTAAAGATAGGCCTTTCTTTCTGAGAGTTTTGCAAAAAAAAGGGGGGGAGCAAAGGAATGAAGCAATAGCTGACAGGGGAAGTGGGGTTAAGAGACAGATTTTTATGAAGTGGGAGAAATAATGTGTGATATTGTGAAAGACCGAGGAAAGAGGGGAGAAGTGATACTGGAGAATGCTGTATTTCTGGAGTGATAATCTTGAATAGGCTTGAGGGGATAGCTCCTCCTTTATTATATTTATCACATCTTTCTTATGAAAGATGAGAATATCTTTATATTCACTGTTCCTCACCTGGTGTTTTTCACATAATAAACTCTGGTTCTTTCCATATCAATACATGGAGAAGGTTCTTTTTTATAGCTGCATACTATTCCATTGGAAGGATATACCACAGTTTATGTGTTGCTTCCAAGCTACTGCTGTCCTAAACAATGTTACTCTGAATAACTGTGTATATGCCTCATCTCATATGTCAGCCTGTTGCTACTTCAATCCATAGTCTGTCAGCTCTCAACATTTCTAGTCTATGACTATAAATATAATAGCTCTTCATTTCTTTCTTTCTTTTTTAAGATTTTATTTATTTATTTGACAGAGAGAGAGATAGCGAGAGAGGGGAGTGTTCAGGCAGGGGGAGTGGGAGAGGGAGAAGCAGGCTTCCCACCGAGCAGGGAGCCCAGTGCAGGGCTCGATCCCAGGACCCTGGGATCATGACCTGAGCCGAAGGCAGACGCTTAATGACTGAGCCACCCAGGCGCCCCACTCTTCATTTATTTCTGTTAGTTGTGTTAGGCCAAAATAATTGTTCAGATATATGTAGGGACTTAATGAAAATAGATATGTTGGATCAACAATAACATTTGATTCAGGATTTTTAGTTATGATAACAGAATATTGTTCACTGGGCTTCAGAGGTACTTTTCCAAATCTTTTCATTAGGAATCTTGTTAGAGATCTTCCTTATTCCTATGTTCTGGAGGATTCTGTGACCTCAACCAACTCCTCCCCTGCCCCTGCCTCACCCATTAGTTTTTGTGTATTTGGAAACACCAGTTTCTTGTGTCCAGGGTTATGTCTCAGAGAGTAGCCATTAATTGTTGTTTAATGTTTCATGACACTAGCATTGGTGTGTTTCTCCCCCTAGACCTTTGGAAGCACCATGTCATGAAAGAAAACTTTTCTGTTAGCAGACCACAGATAGTTGAAAAATTTAAACAGAGATTAATGGAAAATTACCAGGATGGTGGACTAGAGGTATGTATTGAAAGTTAGTCATTTTAGAGTGTGTTTTTTTGTAACAGAAACCCAAACAAGGAAGACTTTCCCTTTAACGCATTTCCTAATGCTTCCCTTACTCCCTTAGAATAAAGATATGAATTCTGAGGCTTAACTCAAAGTAGTAAGCACTTGCTATCATTTTAATTTTGGAAAAAGATTGATTTCTAATAAAATATGGGAGAGAAATTAGAATATGCATGTTGGCTAATTTCAGATTTGGCCAGTTTTTAAAAGTAACCTTGGAGTTTGTTGATGAATAAGTTGTTTTTAGCAACATTTCCTGTGTTGATTTTTTATTTTTTTTATTTTATTATTTTTTTTAAAGAGTTTTATTTATTTATCTGACAGGGAGAGAGAGAGCACACATAGGCAGAGCAGGAGGCAGAAGGAGAGGGAGAAACAGGCTCTCCGCTGAGCAGGGAGCCCAACGCAGGGCTCGATCCCGGGACCCTGGGATCATGACCTGAGCCGAAGGCAGACGCCTAACTGACTGAGCCACCCAGGCACCCCCTATTTTATTATTTTTTAAAAATTTTTTTGAGAGAGAAAGAGAGAGTGCACGTGTGCATACGCACGCATGCCAGTGAGGGGTGGAAGAGAGGTGGAGAGGGAGAGAGAGAATCCCAAGCAGACTCCATGCCCAGCGCAGAGCCCAATATGGGGCTCTATTTCACGACCCTGAGATCATGACCTGAGCAGAAATCAAGAGTTGGATGCTTAACTGACTACACCTCCCAGGCACGCCCTGTGTTAGTTTTTTAATATAGAAAATTTAGAAGAGAGAAACTAAAATAGCCTATAATTCCACTACCTAGAAAACATTTTTTAAATGTATAATACAAAAAAAAAATATATCAGAAAGGTAACATTTCCACCCCTCCTTCACTGTACCATCCCCAGTTCTCTCCCCACAAAGGAAATCAGTATCAACAATATTTTGTGTTTATATATATATATTTGAATCCATAACTGTATATAATATATATTTAATAACAATAATATGTATTTAATACATACAATACACATATACACAGTCCTTGGAGTTTTCAACTGTTGACTATTTCTAGACAGTGCTGAAAAGGCAGAATAAGAGAGTGTTTGTGGCGCGGCACCTGGGTGGCTCAGTCGTTAAGCATCTGCCTTCCGCTCAGGTCATGGTCCCAGGGTCCTGGGATCGAGCCCCCATCGGGCTCCCTGCTCCGCGGGGAGCCTGCTTCTCCCTCTCCCACTCCCCATGCTTGTGTTCCCTCTCTTGCTATGTTTCTCTCTCTGTCAAATAAATAAATAAAATCTTTACAAAAAGAGAGAGAGAGAGTGTATGTGGCTCTATGGCCATAGCAGAGCTTTCAGGATCATTAACAAATGAAGCATAAGTACATTAGGTAGATATGAATCCAGTTGCCTTTGAAATTCCACCATTTTTTTTAAACCCGATTTAACAAAATATGCTTAAATTTTTAAAACAATATTTCCGTCAAACTTTTATTTTTCTAAGCTCTTCAAATATTCCCCATAATTTTATAATAAACACTTCAGTTTCTAATTACGAGGTAGAGAATTCACTAGCTTGCTGGGGACACTTTTTCCTCAGAGCTTGATGATTTACACATATTTCATTTAAGCTTTCAGTTACACCCAAATGTGGTCCTGTGTATTCTGATGAGGAGGTGAAGTGGTTCCTTTTGGTCCCTGCAGCTCAGAGGTTCTCACCAGAGTGATTAGGGTAGGGCATGCTTAGAAATATGTTTGAAGTTGGGGCTCCTGGGTGGCTCAGTTGGTTAAGCGACTGCCTTCGGCTCAGGTCATGATCCCAGAGTCCTGGGATCGAGTCCCACATCGGGCTCCCGGCTCAGCGGGAAGCCTGCTTCTCCCTCTCCCACTCCCCCTGCTTGTGTTCCTGCTCTCGCTGTCTCTGTCTCTGTCAAATAAATAAATAAAATCTTAAAAAAAAAAAAAAGAAAGAAAGAAATATGTTTGAAGCAAAAAATTGGGTGGCTCTCCTTAAAAAAAGGAAAGAAATTCTGACATGTGCTTCATCATGGATGAAGTTTAAAGACCTTGTGCTCAGTGAAAAAGGCCAGTCACAAAAGCATAAATGCTACATGATTCCGCTTCTGTGAAGTACCCACAGTAGTCAAATTCATAGAGACAGAAAGTAGAATGGTGGTTGTTAGGAGCTGGGGGGAGGGGGATGGGGAGCTGGTGTTTAGTAGGAACAAGTGTCTCAGTTGTGCAAGATGCAAAGAGTTCTAGAGATTGCACAACAGTGTGAATGTACTTAATGCCACTGAAGTTTACACTTAAAAATTGTCTAAATGGTGGCGCCTGGCTGACTCAGTTGGTAGAGCATGTGACTCTTAATCTCGGAGTCAAGAATTCGAGCCCCACCTTGAGTGTGGAGATTACTTAAAAAAAAAAAAAAAGATTTCAATGGCAAATGTTATGTGATGTATATTTTACCACAATAAAAACAAACAAAAAGTCTGTGGCTCAAGATATGCTCAACCCCTATGTATATGCTTTACTCCAACATTGAAGATGGGATTGTCTAGGAAAGAAATGTGGATATTAGGGCAAACCCGTATTAGGTATAACTGAAACCCAAGGTACACTGAAGAGGTTGGTGACTGCCTGCCAGTGTCTTGGAATCAGAGGACACCAGGACGTTAGATCCCTCCAAACTCTATGCCTGGTGGACCTCTAGCCTCTTCTGGATCATCTGCAATGACAGGGAACTCACTCTCTTGCAAGCCCACCTGCCCTCCCCAGCCATTCCTGGTAGCTCTTGTTTTAAGCAGCTCTTACTGAGTTGGCTTTGGCCTCCCCACCATCTCCATCATGGATCCTAGTTCTGTCCCTGGGACATCACAGGTCATGGTTCTGACCCCTTACAACAAGACTTTAGGTATCCAAAGGCAGGTCAGTCCGAGAAACTCAATTAAGCACCATTGCTAGCATGCGTGAAGCCTCGGTAAAATTACAACGAAGGGCCTGCTCTGATAGCACAAACCCAAACGAGTGCCCCTCTGGGTGGTGGGTTACAAATTGTTACACCTTCCTCCAGATGGGTGCGGCCCAAGCCAGGGCACATGAACTGGAAAAGGGAGCAGGCGCTGGGCTCCTCCCTCACCTGGGCGCCTCTGTGCAGAGGACCTGAGCCCAGCCTTCTCTTCTTCAGACTAAACCTCTTTCATGTCCTTCAATCACCTTATATGAGCAGCCCTCCCATCCTGATCAGTCCCCTCTAAATGCAAGATCGTCTGACCAGTGGAAAGTGTACTTGTCCTGTGTGATCTGCTTTGATTAATGCCCATGAGTGTGCTGGGTATTGGCAGCTGCTTCACGGATGACTCATGAGGCTAACAGTCACCTGAAGCCCGCACGTTGCCTTCAGGCATCCTGCTGCTGCCATATTATTAGCTTTTTTCTTACTCAATTTAGTCCACTCTGAACTTCTTGAAATCCCTAAAAATCTGGATTTTTATCATCCAGCACACTCTCTCTCCTTCCCAGGTTCATGTTAGCCTGCCCTCGGTCTCCTCATTCAATTTATTACTGACAATGTATGCCAGGACAGGCCCCAAGCCCTGTGCTACCCCCTTAGGGTCCCCTTCAGGCTGACCCCACTCTCTGGGCACAGTCTTTCTGTGGCCAGCCGCCCATCCGTTGTACTGTTGCCCAGTCTATGTTCTCCATTGGTCCACAAGGACATCATGAGGAACCTTTCCAGATACCCTGCTGAAATCCAGGTACACCGCATGCACTCTATTTCCTGAGGAAAATGTTCATCTGACCTGATTTTTCTTGAATCCATATTGGCCTCTAGTGATCTTTTCTTCCTTCTCCAAATTCTAAAAAAACCAGCCTTTCACAATCAGTTCTAACATCTTGCCCAAATTTTATACCAAATACACTGACCTAAAGTTAGAGACTGACCTTTATTGCGAATCAGAACTATAATAGTCTATTGTGTGGATTCCAGAACCATTTCCATTCATATGCCAAAAGTCATTCATTCATTTAGCCAGTGTTTATAGATCTCCTATTTTTTTTTTCTAGGCACTTTATTAGATTAAAGGCAAAAGGTACAGTTCTTGCCCTCAAAGAGCTTATGGAATCAGGTGACCCACAAGTGTCAGGAAAAGGTACTTTACATTAAATGCTTTGAGAGAGGCATACACAGGAGATACAACCCACCTAGGGGGTAGGGAAGAAATAGTCAGGGAAGACTTCCTGGAGGAGGTGTTGTCTGGGCCAAGTCTTAAAGCACAAATGGGAGTTAGCCAAATGAAGAGGGGCTGGGGAAGGAAGGTAGAGAAATTTAAGAAGGGAGTATAGCAGAGTTCAGAGGAGGACATTGAAAAGGTGGACAGGACCGGTTGCTGAACGGCCTTGTAGGCAATCCTTAGGAGTCAGGATTTCATCCCAGAGTCAGTGGGAAGTCACTGAAGCATTTTGTCAGCAGAAGTGGGTTTTAGAAACATCATCAAAACACCTTGTGCATGCCTGATATTACACCAATTATGAGGGGCTCCAAGATGAAACAAACCACAGAAGTGCAATTTGCTCCCAGCAAAGCCAGACTTTTGCCATAACAAGGCCTAGCACCTGCCAGGCTTCACCCCAGGCTGGCTCTCCAGAAGAATCTGGTGATTTTCCAGCCAGTGCCATTCATCACAGTTCAGGTTTAACTGTTGGTGAAGGAATCAGCCCATGGGAGGGCATGGTCTTCACTCTGTGGTTTTATGGAACCCAAGGACCTGCCCTGAAGGGGAAGTTGGAAGATGAACCTACTTTATGCTGCATTTTGAGACAGAGCCGACATTTAGTGACCTAGGAAGGCAAGGGTAGGTTGCAGAAGAGCTTTTAAGAAACACAGTAACAAAATACAATTTCTCTGGCCTCTGGAGATGCTCAAGGGGGTCCTGGCCATTCCTACACCTCTGGTGTAACACAGACTCACCCAGAGGTGCATTACACTGGCTAAGAGGGGGATGGTAGAAGGCCACTGATGTTCAAATCTGCATTTCTGTTTGTTGGCTATCTGCTATGATGGCTATGGTAATATTAGTTTGAGAAGTGTTGGCCCTGCCAAAAAGTTGCTGGAGGCCTTATGGGTACGCTCAGGTCCAGAGACTGCCGTCCAGGACAGTGAGGGGTGAGTCCCTGTGGCCGATTCCAAGCACTGGGCCCAGCCCACCTGGACAGGGTCACCAGCCACACCCTGATGGCCTTGAATATGGTCTCACAACTCCTCAGTGTTTCAGGCTTTCATCATATTCAGTCTGGGAAGTGTTTCCTTTGTCATTACTAAATTTATGTAGCCTCAACCCTGTCACCATTAAGAAGTCAAGGGCCAGGGGATGGAATCTTGGTTCCCCTTGCCTTGATGTCAGAAGCTAAATCTGGCTGTCCTACTGCTCACTTTCCAGAGCAGGGTGGATTGCCCTCACTCCCACCCCCCTGAAGGGGCCCCTTGATGAGGCCCTAGATGAGGGAGGGAGGCTGAGTACCCTGCCCTGACTGCCTGGCTCCCATTCATGAAATCCCCCATGAGCAGAGGGTTTCATCTACGGTCTCCATTCTGCATCTCTTCAATGCACCCAAGCTGCTGTGGCTGATGATCTTTACAAAAGCTTTACTATCTTTTCATTAGGGTATACATTTTATTTACATGTACATTTTCATATATAATTATCTTAATTGTGTATACATATTAGAAAATAGAAATATGATGTATTAGAAAATACACTCATTAGCTTACCCTCACTGACAACTACTATTATTATGTTGGCATATTTCCTTCCAAACTTTATCATTTTTTTTATTCGTTAACTTTTTAAAACCAAATTAGATCATTCTATATGCCCTTTTATTATAGTGTACTTATTTTCACTTGAGTACATGTTATCAACACGTTTCCTTGTCAATAAACATTTATGTCCACAGCAGAATTTTTGGTGGCTGTCTAGTATTTCATTTGTATAGGGAGGTGAGAAAGAGTCAACCTGTTTCCCTTTATTAGGCACTTTTGATCATTTCCATTTCTCTTTTTGTTGGAAAGGCTACTATAAAGAACATCTGCTTATGTATATTTTTGTGTGTCACTTTTATTATCCCCTAAAGATGAAGTTCTGGAAGAGGAATGACTGGGCCAAAGGGCACAAACATTTTAAAATCTTTTCACAGATATAGCTAGTCTGCCCTCCAAAACGTCACCCTGATTTCCCTTGCCATCAGCAGTGGTGAGCGACCCACTTCCCTCACTCCGTCGGGACTGAGTTCTATCACTGTTTGCCATCTCTGCTAGTTTGTCTCAGTAACTCTCCTTGGTAAAGCCTGGCTGGGCTTTCTCTGGAGGTCAGTGGGGGCACGGAGGTATACTGGGCCTCACAGGGACAAGCAAGTCAGAGACACAGGACCCACCGCAGGCCAGAAACTTCTGTAGCACACTGCCAGTGAGCCTGGAGCCCTCCTGACCCTGGAAGTATCACAGATAAAGCTCATGTATGCATGCGGGCTGGGTCTTGGAGTAGGCCCCCTAAGACACCCAGGTACACACACAGACACACTTACTGATACACACACAGGGACACACATAGACACAGAGACCTATACAGACAGTCACAGGGACATCCACAGAGACATAGACATACATATAAATATACACTAATGGATACAGACACACAAACATCCACAAATGTACACAGATGCACTCACTGATATGGATACATAGAGACACACGTGAGCACTCACCTGGACTTGCAGGCCCTAAGCAGATAGATCTGTCCTATCTTCTATACATTGGCTCCCATTTCTCTCCAGAGCCAAAATCTTAGCTTGCCTTGGAGGGATGGACTTTTCCTCTGTTCCTTAATGGCTACCTCTTCAAAAGGGAGCCCGATCTCTTAGAGAAAGGGAAGGAGTGAGACTGCCAAAAGAGTAGGAGTATGTCCCTTCAACCAGAGCAAGAGGGGCCCTTGCTGGATGCTCATTCTTCAGAGGGCTCCTCTGGCTCATCTCCAGCCCCACTGTCCCTCACAGGGTGAGAAATACCCACAGCCAAGGGGATATGCCCACTCAGATCTCTGGCCTTCCTTCTAGACCACACTTCAGGAGCCTGGTATCCTGGAATTCTCCCTGGAAATTCTCCCGATCCTGCTCCCCAGAGGGAGAGTGGGCCTTACTGACAGTGTGCATACCCCAGCCTGAGGGGTGGTCCAGAGCAGCTGTGTAGGGATGTAGATAGCCGGAGTGTCTATTTGCATGCACGTGAGAGCCCTCCACAGTGTGATGTGGGGCCAGAGGTGGGAAAAGAAAGGGGTCATACTGTAAACTGTAAGTTGGTGAACCAGCTCTCTCCAGGTCACCACATTTCAGCATAGACCCAGAGTAATCCAAGAATGATAAAGTCAAACCTGCCCTTCCAAGTTATTTTGAAGATCTTTTTTCAAAGTAGGAGAATTAATAGTTTATTAGTTGGACTTATAGCCCTTAAATATCTAGCATACTTAGGTATGTGGCATGTAGGCCTCTATTTGAACTCTTGTCCCTGCCCTGCGAATACTAAGAGTGGACCTGAAAGAGAGACTCACAAGGCCAGAGCCCATGTTTCTCTGTGGCAGAGAAATGGACAAGGGTCTGGGAGCTAAGGCAACATGTGCCCTGGCACGTGAGGCCGTCCTGCTGGAGCTGCTGTGAATAATGCCCCTTCCTTTTCAGATCACATTCAGGAAAGACCACCTTGAGGCCTGCCTCCTTTCCTTGGGTTGTGATGTGATGGCGAGAGAACGCAGCAACTTCGAGAGCTACTCCATGTGTTATGAGCATGTGTTGGAGCATGCTAGGCAGAAGCTCTGTCAAAAAGAGCAGGTATGTTCCCAGAGAGACAAGAAGTGTGATGGGGAAGGTATGGGTAGGGAGGCCCAGGACTCACTCCAAAGAGGAGACTAGAACAGAGGGTGGGGGAGGTGGTCTCATGTAAGAACGGAGGGTGAAAGCTACTCCCCAAATGTCTCCTCTTACTGGTTCATTTTCTTGGGCTCTGGTCTTCTCAGCTGCAAGGGTGATGGCCCAGCAACACTGGGTTGTGTGCTTTGGAGGTGTCTAGTGGGGAATATGAAACATTAGTGACAAAGGAGCTGCCCCTCAGGGAAGATACATAGCTTACCTTCTCACCTCAGCAAACATAAAGCGCCTGTGCTGTTACTGGTCTAGCAGAGAAGCCAGGATCCTTGAGTAAACTCTGTCTTCAGGATGTACATCATGGGTCTCACTGATGAGACTTCCTTAAAATGAGGTTCCCCTGGTGGGATCCAAGAGTCACTTCTCCTGTCCTAGATTGCACACTGTTTTAAGTGGATTACATTAGAGGTTCAGTGTTATATTACTTTTTACCTAAGAAAAGTACACAAGACTGAGAAAAAAATCAAATGAAGCATTCATATAGCAAATGAGTCTCGGCTTCACCCCCAGTTTGGCTGATCCCTGTAGCCAAGTCTTTGGCATCAGTGTGGATACCCGGAAGTTAATGCTATCTTCTGATCTCATGTTAGGCATCCTAAAGTCCAGTGGGGCAGCAAACGCATTTGGGCTCCAGATGGAGCCCAAGGATCTGAAAATGAAGCTCCATTAACAGAAATACGAGGTGTATGGAACATGTTGTGCTGAAATGAGCCGTGGTTGGAAGAATAAATGTTTGAGTTTGGTTGTGCATTGTTTTCTCCTCTTCAGGAATTAGATACTATCCAAAGAAGTTCAGATCCACTTGACGACAACGCTGGTCAGGTAGGTCTGTTCTTACCAAAAAGCTTCTCTTTTCCAGCTCACAAATCCACATTCTCAGCAGTAGCCAGACAGGGGACTTCCTAGTGTCATTTTCTTGTGCCCCTGTCAAGAGTGGCCTATAGAAGTCTCATTAATGAAGATCCACTGCAGAAACACCTAAGGAGCGTGCTTTCACTTTTTAAGCAATAAGGGCTTTCTTATTCTTAGTTTTTTTGGTGTTTTTTGTTATTTTTTATTGCTTTGATTTTTCTTTTTTGTTGTTAGTTTTGGGTTTGGGGTTGGGGGCTTCGTTTGTTTTCTTTTGAGGCCAGCTTAAGTGAATTCCAAAGAAAAGGGATTTAGGTTGAGGTGTCAAAGAAGGCCCATTTGGAAATGGAGATGAAGACAGCTGGAGTATTTTATCCAATTAAAAAGTACCTAAGTGTGTCTCTTCTGGGGTCATTCATTCAGCAACCATTCATTGGACACCTACTATGTGTCTGGCACTGTTCCGAGACCCTTAAGCCAACCTTAGATTCTTCCACCCATATTTGTACAACAGGATGTTCGCCTCTTTCATTAGATTCAAGGTAGAAGAGCAAATCTGACACTGATATACAAAGAACTATTCTGTAGTGGCAGTTTGGATTGCTTGAGTTATCTTCCATTAAAACAGTATTTCTGCCATTAGGTTGCAGAGCTCAGTCATACTATGATCATGGAAATCACTGCTCTAAGAGCTCAACTCACAGATTTGGAACAGGAGAATCTGAATCTCAACAAGCAGATTAGAAAAGAAGTCCAGGAAGAATATGAAGACTTAGTCCGAGCTTTGTTTGCGACGTGTGTGCACATAAAAGTAAGTGACCTGTGTTGGACGTCTGGGCAGTCCCGTGGGAGCCGAGGCTCAGTGACCTCCACAGCCTCTGCGCACACAGCGATCAACGGCAGAGTGTGTGTGGTAACAAGAGCCCACAGGGCCCACGAATTCTCCAGCACTCAGCGTTCACGGCAGGGAGGGGTCAGCAATGGGTTGTCATTATTTTGCCATGAGAGACACTGAGTTTTAGACAATTTAGATGGCTGCCGTTTTCCTCACTCTGCTGCTGCTGCCGTTGCTGCCGTCTGATTGCTGTTAAGGCAGGGTGGGGGGTGTCTCCTCTGAAACTCCAATAGCTGATATCACAGTTTTGTCTATTGAGTGCCACCATCCAAACAGGAGAGTGCAGTGCCCTGAGCCAGGCCAGACCCCAGTGTCGGTAGCAACAGGTTCCTCCTGAAAACTCACTGGGCAGATTCAGAATTTGAATTCGCTTTCAGAGAAGTTTTCAACCCGTCAAATGCCTGTCAGCCTATCTCTCCCATCCAGTGTCTGGGAGCTGCTGGCCTGTCAGGGAAGGTTGTCCATCTGGAACAGGAGAGATGGGGTGCCCATGTGCCCACGGCACAGGGTGGGGGGTGCGGTTGGAAAGCCTGTCGCTTTCTTATGATGTCTGAGCAGCTGTAAGACAGAGGCCCTAAAATGGGCCATCACAGAGCTTGGTCCAGCTGCCCCACAGATGTGAACTTCAGGACAAACCCGCCCCCTCTCTTGCTATTGGACGGCTCCCAGAGCCAGCCCCCCAATGAGTCCATACTTCATTGTCTCTCCTTGGGCATTCCAGCCGGTCCCTGAAGCTGTTCCATTGAGAGGAGCTTCCACCAGTGCTCTGCCTTGGTGGATGTCAGAGAGGATTGGAGATTCCTTCCTACTTATGAAGGATCCACAAAATACAAGTGCTTACAAATATTGTAGGGTCAAAACCAAAATGCACTGGGCCTGGTACTGTAGGAGAGGGATGAACAGCCAGTGAAGTCTGGGATTTGCTCAGTCATCTTTCGGGTATGAAATTGTTGAAAATTTTCTTAAGTTTTTTTTTTTTTTTTTTTTAACTTATGCCTGATTCCTAGACAGAAAGTGGATTCTCTACTTCTCCCAGGCTAAACCAGTTCCACAGGCCCCCACAAAGTGGAGAATCCCTGTTCTACCCTGGGGTCCCAGGTGGGTGGTGAAGATTTTGCCATGTGGCCGGCAGTCAAACATCCTGCCGTGGCTGCCAGGCTAGGCAATACCCTCCTGCTTTCCTCTCCAGGAAAGTGGTTCAGAGATGAGAGGACACCCAACTCTCCCCCCTCACCCAAGGATGCAGGGTCTGTAGTTATACTTAGCGATGATCAAGCCCTTCCACCACAAGCCATTATCCATAAACCATTCGGAACAGGCTGTTTCATAGTGAGATTTCTGCTGGAACTTAAATGGGAAGGTAGCCAGGCTGATTCCTTCCCCTACTTTATCTATTTTTAATATAGTTCCTCATTAGTGGCTCATCTATAGTGTTCTATCTGGTCGGATTCTGCTGAGTCAACCTGATAGCAAAAATCCCTAGGTTCAAATTCTCAAGCAACCTTTTGGGAGAAGAGGAGTGGTTCAGTTTTCTACCTGTGACCTTCCACTTTTCTATCCACTCACCTTACCTTGGCAGCTGACAGCCTGGGCTCTAAGATGTGTAGGGTCCACATAAGGAAGCCCTGGGGATTGAAGACAACGCTAAAGGGGCTGCTAGTGAGACTTCCAGATGATACCTGAGGGAATAATTGGGTGGATGGTTTTTTCACATGAAATCATTTCTGAAAGTTGTGTTTTACAAGGCAAAGTGACTCTTCCTTCCCTGCCCTTCTTGAACTTGAGTCTGCAATTTGCAGGAAAAGCTGGATGAGAATCAGATTAATTTGACCCAGAAAGTGTGTGAGCTCATCGGCGAAGTAAGAACAGAAGGGATCGACAATTTGAAGGGCCTAAAGACAAAATGGGGTTCTGCCAGACCCGATGAAGGAATGAAAGAAAACCCAGCCAAAGTACGTGATTTCATTTAGCAATGAGATACCAGCATTTCATCCCAGCATCTGACTCCTAGCTCACTCTGTATGCATTCCAGTCTGTGGTTTCCCCGAGAAAGCATTGCATCAGGCATTTAAAAGGGGCACTGGGGCTCCCTGCACAGTTGTGTCATCCTCTGGAAGGCATGGTTCTGATGTTAGGATTTGTGCCATTCCCTCCGGGGGAAAAGTGTTGGGGGCAGGCTTTTCTGAAAGTGAGCCTCTCTCAGCAGGAGCAGCTGCAGGCCTTGGAGCAGGAGAGCAGCAGCCTGGCTGCACTGGTGTGCAAAGTGAGGAGCCTGGGCCACTGGAGGCTGGCTGTGCAGCAGGCTCGCTTGCAGGGCCAGCTGAACAGGGCAGAGAAGGTGAGCGCCAGGGGAGGGAGGCCCCGCCCAGCAAGGAGCGGCGAGGTGGGTGGCACCTGGCTTCCTTGGCGGCCTCGCTGCCCAGGTGGCCTGGTGGCCCATGGCAAGACTAACACGCTTAAAGGATCTGACCGTTGGGGAGTTTTCCTGGGAAGTGGCAATGTGTCAGAGCCTCCAGAGAAACAGGAAAGAGCCAGAAGTAAATGGCAAAGAAGCAAATGGGAGAACAGATCAGAGAATTTAGCACGAGGGAAGGGGAAAGATGGAGGGGGAGACTTTACCAAGGGCTTGAAGCAGCTTCATCAAAATATACTGCAAATCTTTGAGTTCCAAACATGATTATCTGAGGAAAATGAAGTAACAAATCGAAAATCTCCCTCAAGGCGAATTGAAACCAAAGCACAAAATACTAGTGGTTTGGACATTTTCACTTAGTGTTTCTGAAAGTCTTTGTTTACTCTGATCTGTCACACTGTACTTAAGCAAAGACACAGAGGAAGTGACCAGTGGGAGCTCCTTGCTACCGGAAGCTTTAAAAAACGATGGATAACTGAAGTGGTCTAGAGACTCTTGTAAACTAAAACTATGGAAAGAAAACTTATTTCCCATCTCACTGTGTTTGGGGCGTTCACAGGAAGCTCTGCAAAGTAAAAAAGAGTGCTTGAGCGTCCAGCTAATGGCAGAACAAGAAGTGGTTTTATTTCGTCAACAGTTACTGGCTCTAAGGCAGGCCCTGGCCAGGGCTCAGGCCAAGAACACCAGGATGCACGAGCAGCAGGAGAACCAGGTATCTGAGCCCCAGGAGATACCTCTCTGCCTCCCCCTCTCTGACCTCGCTCTGCGAAGCTGCATGTGGTAGTGGAAGCAGCACCATCGCTGCCCAGAGCAGTCATCAGGGCTCCGCAGTGTGCGGCCGAGCACAGGGCGCGGCCAGAGAACCACTGCCCAGACCTCAGCTTCCCTTCTCCCTCCTCTCTAGTCCAGCAACCAAGGAGAGTGGCCAAAAGGCTTTTGGTTTTGTTCGGATTTGGCTAAGACGGGCAAGTACTACCCATACAGAAGACCATTGTTCGGTGTAGTGTGTACGTGTGTGTTTCTCTGAGGATCTTATTACCCAGAGGGCATCTTGGGGTGGAGGTCTCTGCCCTTGACACAGTCCTTCCATCTCCAAGCACACTTTCCATTGACAGCAACCTTGTGCGCATGGAGTGTGGCCCAGCCATCAGCATTATTCCCCAAACCGAGTCTTGTGTCCTTTCCGGATGACCCATACTAAGTCTTCATTTCAGAAGTTACTGCTGCTCAGTAGGGGCCGGCACCAAAAGAGAGGTGTTTCCAAGTTTAAGCCCTTGATAACTGTGCCAACTCTCTGAGCATGAAGGAAGCAGAAAGACCCTAGGTGTAGAGAGAGAAGAGGCAAGTATAAGTAAGAGCCTGGGAAAGCTGGGCATATTTAAAACCTAACATATAATTTGTTCCTTCTAGACCCTACATCCTCCGTTATTGTGCACCAGGTAAACAATGGTGTATAATTATGCAAACTGTAACATCGCCATACAAACAGCATTAGTATTAGTATTATAACTGAGGATGGACCCTCTGGTGCTTATGGTGCTACTGATTAGAAAAATTTCAGAACAGGACCAAATTATTACTACTCTTTTCCTTCTCTAGCCATCTGGAACCTGGCCTCCCCAGAGCTATTCTGGAAGTCAAAACAGAGGCAAGATTAGAACCTCCTTTGTCCACTCATTGCGTGTATTACATCACCCCTTCTCCACGGGCCAACCCTTCCCTGCTATCTCGTGATTAATGCTCAGGGACACTGCACATGTAGTTTGAGGTGGATAAACCTATGTGGTTAATAAGCTAAGTAACATACATATTATCATCACATTTGGGCCCCGAAAGTCCGAACTGTTTGACCTGGTATTGCGGGTGGCATTACCACTTGCCTGGCTTTTCCTGTTTGTTCCTTTTGTTCCCTCCCTGACTGTTGCCTCAGGGCTTACAGTAAGCGCCGAGCCGGCCTAGATCCTGGTAGTCTTGCTGCCTGCTAGCCCGGACCCGAACGGCCAGGCTCTAGGATCCTGAGCCCAGGAGTACGCCACAGAGCCGTGCCCCTGGGCCCTACTGGAGGGGGTGGTTATCCCGTTGGGCAACTTCTCGTTCCCCTTTTGCTGAGAGGAAAGACTCTGTGCCTTCATTTCCTCTGGCCTTTTCCTGCCACAGGCTCAACTGCTGAGAGAGCTGCAACACCGAGCAACCCAGGAGGCTCGCCACTGGCAACAGATGGATCTAATGAAAACCTCCAGCATGGAGAAGCTCTTGGAAGATGTGGAGCAAAAGGAACAGCACCTGCAGCTCCTGACAGAAGCGTCTGAGAGGGCTTCCAGACTGGGCCAGCTTCAGCAGAAGAGAAGTCAGAGAGAACTCCAACAGGTAACTCCAGAGAGAGGAAGCTGCCACTCGGAAGACAATCTGGATGTACCAGCCAGAGCTGGGGCCTTCTTCTGGAATTTTCCATGCCTCTGGTGTCCCTCACCTTTGTCATTTCTAGGCCCACCAGGATAATGGAAGTACTTCTGCCCACGCTGGGGTGATGCTTGGGCTGCTTATGGTGAGAGAGGATGATGGCTTCACTGCCTCAAGGCCCAGAATCTTGGCACCTTTATAACCCACATGAAAAACATGTTTTCACTTGGCTATAATTTTTGAACTAGGGATCTTTTAGAAAATTCCAATAGTTAATCTGGAAGAGCAGCAAGTATTATGGAAGCTATTATAAGAGGATTTTATTCAAGGTGTTTCTGGAACTTCAGAGACAAAAAGGAAAGGCAAAAGTGATTTCCAGACACAATATATTTTTGTTAAATATACCCGTACAGCAAAAAAAAGGAAAAAAAAAAAAGAGGAAGAAACAATAGATATAGATGTGGATTAATGCAAGCTCCAACAAAGGAGACCACAGAATATAATCCAATACAAAAGGCAAAAGAAGTAGCACCTTCTAGAGCAGGCACTTCTCATGCATTCACCAAAGGAATAAATCACTTAATTAATTCACCAGAGATGTTAAGAAACAGAAGTTGGACAGTTAAATTAAATTATTGGCCAAGTGTTTCAGGTGCTTAAGGAGGAGATCAATGAGAAGTCCACAAAAATAAAAAAGGGCAAAAATTGAATTGAGGCAATGCTAGAGAAAATATTTGTGGAGAAATGGAGAAAAAAACGAGTAGCTTTAGACTAAAAGAAAATTAGAATTTCACATTTATTTTATGAAAACTAAACTAAAATATGACTTGAATCCTTAAGAAAATTTTGGTGTCACATATTTATCTTTCAAGTTATGCTTTTCTAAAAACCACCACAAAAATAAGGTGTTAGGGGGTGCCTGGGTGACTCAATCGGTTGAGTGTCCTACTGGATCTCAGCTCAGGTCTTGATCTCAGGGTCATGAATTTGAGCCCTGCATTGGGCTCCACACTGGGTATGGAGCCTACTTAAAAATAAATAAATAAATACATACATACATACATACATACATACATAAAGTGTTAGTTTCTCAAAGTCCTCTCTAGTTAACAACTAATTTTTGTCTAATGGTAGAGAATCTAAAAGTAGTCAGAACAAATGTTTTGAGGCTTCTCTCAACAAATACATGTTTTTAGTGTATGTATGTAACAATCTAAACCACCCCTCTACCTCTGCCGGCAGCCCCTGTGCCCCTGGGCTTACTGTCCCACTCCCCACCAACTAGCAATCCACCCTCAGCTAGCAAGAGCCCCTACGACCCACAGTGACTTCTTTAATCCATCTCCAACCTCCAATTCCAAGGGCAGATTTTGACCATCTGACCTTGGAGAGCATGACTGTCGTTGCCTACCTCCTGCTCCTGGGGAGACCATTTAGAGCAGAGGCCCTAGACTCAGACTTCCTGATTCACACCCTGGGGCCCTCCACTGCATGACTTTAGGCTAGATGGTGCTCTCTCTGTGCTGCAGTCTTCTCATTGGTACAATGGAGAACAATATACTCATTTCGTGGGATTTTTTAGAAGGATTAACTCAGGTAATTCCAATGAAGCATTTAGAACTGAAACTGATACACAGCTCTTGACAAATATTGGCTATATGTCTTTTTGCTGGGAATATGAATGAAGGTGGACAATTTTGGAAACAGATTGACCTGGATTCAGATCCTGGCTCTGCCACTAACTGGTTGTGGGATCTTGGGCAAATCACTGCACCTACCTCTGTGAAGTGAGGTGGGATCCTTTTTAAGGTCCTAACACAACACAAGGCCC
This sequence comes from Neomonachus schauinslandi, assembly GCF_002201575.2. Classification (NCBI taxonomy): domain Eukaryota; kingdom Metazoa; phylum Chordata; class Mammalia; order Carnivora; family Phocidae; genus Neomonachus; species Neomonachus schauinslandi. The sequence continues at coordinate 51,589,865 of NC_058410.1, read as the reverse complement.
TTCCTATGCATGTTTTTTTCCTTTGCTAATATTTTTCAAATTGGTTCAGCCCCAGCCTGGCTCAGGGAGTCTCGACATGTTCTTCCTGGTTCCTGCGCATGGGGACTGGGGAGCCTATACCAATCCTTAGAGTACATACAGGGACCTTGGGCCTAATTTGTATTAGGAAGTTTTCCTAACTCTGGGGATCTGATCTCCTACTGAAAGTTAAACTACACTCGAGAGCATCTGCACACACAAGAAACTGCCCCTTAACATTTGTAAGATGAGCCTGTGGTCACAGCTTTAAGAGTTCACAGGCCTTCTTATTGGGTCCATGCAGACAAGAGTAGGATTTAAAACACATGTGGCTGAATTTTTTATATTAGCATGTGGATTAGTTTGTTGTAACAAATCACTGTAAACTGGATGGCTTAACACAACAGAAATGTATGCTCTCACAGTTCAGGAGGCCAGAAGCCTGAAATCAAGATGTTGGCTCCTCCTGGGGGCTCTGAGGAAGAGGCTGTTCTCTGCCTCTCTCCTAGCTTGTGGTGGCAGCCTGTAGCCCTTTACATTCCTTAGCTTGTATCTGCATCACTCCGATCTCTGCCTTCTCCCTCCGATGGCCCTCTCCCTAGGTGTCACTCTTGTGTGTCTGAACCCTTTCCTCTTCTTATAAAGGCATCAGTCATTGTATGTAAGGCCCACTCTTAATCCAATATGACTTCATCATAATTTAATTACATCTGAAAAGACTATTTCCAAGTAAGGTCACCTTTTGAGGTTCTAGGTAGACATGAATTTTTGGGGGGGGGGCACTATTCAATCCACTATACTATTATTGCTTTTTTATACTTCATAATTTTATAATATAATTATAATTACATTACTTTTTATACTTTTAGGTAATTTTTATAATTAAATTACTTGGTATAACCTATATAAATTTATATTTATATAAATAAAAATTCAAAAGAAAAAAACACCTGTGCTCTGTGTGGATGAGATGCACTTTGGACCCAGCCACTCTCTGGCTGGGGGTCCAAGGGCCAGCTGTGCTAGCAGAGAGTCACATGAGTAAATACAAAGGTCACCTCTTGGTAGGGGTCTCATATAAGGCCTGGGAGATGGTGCTCAGGGCGTCCCTGCAGATGATGAGCTGAACCAAACAGAGATCTGGGAGAGAGATCAGGTCTTTCCTCTGCTTGAAACTGTCCAGGGGCTCCCTCCCATCCCTGGGGTAGTTCCGTGGCTTTGACCCACAAGGTCCTCTGTGAACTGGGCCCTTCTCCATTTCCTCTCCTCCCCTCCCCTGTGATGAGATAAACATAAAAGATAAAAATGTTGTGAGTGAACTCCTGGCTATGATAAGGTAATAAGGGGTTCCAAGGGCTGCCTCTATTCCTCTTTGGTTAAGTTCTTGGCCTTCTTGTAGCTCTCATTAGAAGGCTGAGTTCAGCCTGACCAGGACTGTATGAGGACTTGTATTCCTGGGGCAGCCTGGACCCACACTCTCCGAGGAACCCCAGGAACTTAAGTATGCACCAAAAAGCATCTCTGCTTCCTAAGCACTTTTCCTCTCAGATGAGAAGCCGGCTTGCCCAGGAGCGCAGTGTGAAGCTGGATGCTTTCCAGCGCGTACAAGAGCTACAAAGTCAGCTTAATGACGCCGAGCGATCATCTGTCCAGATGAGCTCACCAGGCGGTAAGCAGGTCCCCTACTCTGGCTAGCACAAACTCCCAGGGTCTGGGGTCTGCACTGAGGATGATCTCAGGGTCTAGCCATAACAACGCAGTGGTTATCGAGTGAGTGCTCCATGATGGCTGTTGAATGAATGAATGATACATGAATGAAAAAAACTTCATTCTGATTTGCAGTCATAACTTTCTACTTTAGTTCACCTTAGAGTACTGACATCCTATGCTAAAAGGTTTTAGTCATAAAAACTGGTCTCAGAAGTGTGTAATATACCACTTACAGAACACTGGGTACTTCACTATATTTTGTCTTAATGCCTTGGGACATCAATGATGACATTTCTCAGATGTTATTTATAAAGTATATTATGATTCGTGGGAGCTGGGGGCCCGAGGAGTCCTATAGAAATGGCAATCAAAACAGCCCTCTGGGCAATGTAGGAGCAAGCAGCATGGAGCAGGGGTCAAACCCAGGATGTCTCTAAACTAGCTTCCTCCCCTATAAGTTGAGGATGAAATACATTCTAAGTTCTTTCTAGATCTGACTATCAAAAATATCATCAAATATCAGTATACACAACTGACTTATTATTAAGATCAGCCACGCCTCTGCTTTTCTGTTCCGGTGTAGCCTGGTGGTTGAGGGTGTGAGCTTTGGTTCAAATCCTGGCTCTGTCACTGCTAGCTATGTGACCTTAGACAGGCTAATTAGCCTCTCTGTAAACTGGGACTCTCCACCTCAAAAGGGTATTCTGAGGATTAAATGAAATAATGCACGTCTGCCACGTTGTTTAGAAACACTAAAACACTTGTTCTGTTGTTTAGAAACACTAAATAACTGCAAATGTTGATTATGATGCTCCCAACATCAGAAGCATCAGAGGCAAAGGCAGAGTTAAGGGGCGAGCTCTCTTTACTTGGCATTAGCATGGATTCGCCTTAGGATCTTACAACTCCTGGGAAACTATAGCATGTTCTAGTGCAGTTATTCTTAAAATACTTAAGGGAAAAACAAATGAAATCACTTGGCTGACAACACTGTGAAATGTTCAGAGGCAGACTGGCTTCAGTTCGCTTGATCCCGGTTTGACGTTTTTCACGAGCACTGATTTCTCTCTCGCCGCCTCTGGGCTCTGAGAATGCTGGGAGCAGAGAGGAAGTGGAGCCCCTTGGGGAGCAAGATGGCTGCCACCGCTGTAGCTCCCCTGCTCTGTTCAGCTCACGGGGCAGGAGTCAGTGCGGAGATGGGACAGTTAAAAAGAATCAGCCTCAGACTGGGCTGACTCGAGTCACGTGCCCGGGTTTGAACAAATCACTAAAGCCAGAGACTAAGATGCTCAGTGCGTTTAGGATCAGCTCACATGTCCCTCCCCTGGAGCTGAGGATGGGGTCAGCTCACTCTCTCCTCTTCCCAGTAACTATTTTAAATCTTCCTGGCCTCTTCAGACCTTCAAACACAGTCCTCCTCTCCAGCCAACACTGTACCTCAGTTTCACAGAGCAGTTAAAAGCCATCCGATGGGAACCCCCCTCTATATCTTGAACCCAGCCCACCTACATTAAATACTCAGCCGCTTCTCCATCCTTCCCGATAAAATGGAAAAGGTGCCCCTTCCTGGGGCCAGTCCCAATGCATGGGTTCCCATCTGGTCCTACTTTTTCAGGGGTCTTGAACTAATTTTTATCAGCTTTCTCTCTACATACTCATATTTCCCACCCATCTACCCTTCTAATCTTGTGACCTATTGAGTATATATGTGCCAGGATCATAAAATCCACCATAAAATAAAATTAACATCTATCCAGTTGCTTAAGCCAGAAATCTAGGAGCTATTCTTTGTCACCCTGCAAATCCAGTTAATTACTGAGTCTGATTAATTTGAATATCCCTAAGTCTGTCCACTTCTACCCACCATAGTCCAAGTCACCTATCATATCCTTCTCTTTCACTTGGCCATGTGACCCTCAGGCAAAAGATTCCATCCAAGCTTTGACATCTTCACTCAGAATTGACGAAGCTGGATTAGATGTTCATTTTAAGCTCTAAAATTTTAGGGATTAAATCTAGGCTTATACACTGCAACCAGAGATATAATTTAATATTTTTTAACATTATAGGCCTTATACCTTGGGCTCAATATTCCCTACGTTCTGCGCCCACATCATCCAGACACTCACAGCAACACCTTTTAAAGACTAATCTTATGAGCAGTAAAATAACAAGAAGGATTCAAAGGCCAGACACTGTAAGTAATGATGAATTTGATTATATATGTGAAACAATGAAAATGTAAATATGAAATTGTGGTTTTAGGTTCACTTCAAACTTACATTAAAAATATCAGGCTCTTATCTAGATACCTGGGTCTAGATAATAAAATTCTGGATTTCTCACAGTGGAATTTGTTCATGAATTGTTTCTGAATCAATGCATTTGTGGGAAGAAGGATGATCCAGGGTTTCCCACTCTGCCATCTTGCTGATGCTATTCCTCAATAATTGAATTCTGATGTCAAAACAATTCAGCCCAAAAGCACTTACTCAGTTACAATTAAACAAATGGATGTGGAAGTCAGTATCAACACCTTGCTGTGTTCTGTCTCTGAATTTCTTCTCTGAATTTCTTCTTTTTCTTCCATCATCTACAATAATTAACTAGCAGCATAAGATCACTTATCTGAGTTCCCTGGCAGAGCAGAAAGTTTCAGAAGTTATTTTAAAAACATGTGAGAAATCTACCCTCCAGAGAAATTCTTGGAACAGATTAGGTCAAGGTATAGCACGTACATGAATTTTTTTTTTAACATTTCAGCTTTTAGTTTATGTAAAACATTTACACGCTCTTCCACTGCCTTCTCTGCACTACTTTGATAAGTATTACACTCTTTGCCCCATTGTTTTTCAGAATCCCCTCCAGAAGTTTACATGTCAACACATTTAAGAATTCCTGCCTCTTGCTTTGAGGAAAATTAAAAGAAAAAGATTTAATCATATTGTCAGAGAAAATATGCCAATTCTAAGGTCTTTTTTGAGGGTGTAATTCTGCAGCGGAGGGTCTAGTTATTGGACCAAACATTTGTTGCAGTATTTCTGAACATGCAGTTAAGGAGTCATACACAGAAAGGGAAGAAACAGGTCAGGAATATCCATTTGAGGTCCTTGAACCAGTAGGACCACATTATTAATGCCCGCCATTTGCTTGACTTACCAATCTCTGTGCAGTCATCTTTCACCAAAAGGTGAAATTCTAGTAAACGGCTGTTTGTTTCTGAAAAAGCCTTTTCCAAAAGGAAGCAATATTCAGTTGGTGTGTATGGGACCACAAGGGCTTTTAAGATTCACTTCATCCCCATTTCACTCCCAAAAGCAAATGTGGCTCTCATGGAGGTAGTTGATGATTATAACTCATGGCTGAGAAGGCTGCTTAAGTCACTAAATGCATTTGAGGAGATCCACTGTATTCGAAAGACTTAAAAGGGTGATGGTCTAAACAAACCCTAGTAAGTAAGGGAGTGTTTTGTGGCCCATTAACCTGTGTACATTATAAAAACCCCAAGCAAAAAGCCTAAGGTCCAGGAAAGGCACAAAAGAATTGGAGCCTCTTCGAATCTAAGCTCTGGCTTCTTAAGAAAGGCCTATAAGACAAATCAGATAAATACAGACTGAAGAGGAATTTATACATAGCTGGAATGTAAGACCGCCGATGATTTTCTAAAAAACAAAACACTGCGCTAAGACAAATGATAAACTATTAAGGAACTTTTAGATTACTCCACATACGGGGTATCTTTTTTCCTTAGATGAAAATGGCTTTCTGTTGATAGATTAAATTCATGACCAGTTCCCTTTATGACAAGTGGCAAATACAAGAAGGCACCCTAAATGGCCTAACCCAGACTGACCCAATGATCTTGGTCTTATGAGTAACAGTGACTTTTAATGATATCTCCAATACCTATTTAATCTTTATATTACAGGTACCTATTAAACACAAAAAAAGGTCTGACAACGTCTTTCTACCCAGTGTGGCAGAAAATGCTCAACATTCAGCTTTTCAAATTCGCACAGCTCCATCCATAATCCCATAAGGACCTGACTGGTAATCATATATGCTTTTCCACATTTTGTTTTCTTGAGCATTTGAATGAATAAAAATGATTCTAACCTCCATTAAAACTTTACCTAATTTTTATTAAAGTACTATGAAGAAAGTGTGGAAGGACTGAGATGATTATATCCGAATGTCCTGGGTGAGGTAGGGTTTGGCCTTAGGTTTTAAGAACTTAGAGTTGATCCACATTTCTACAACCTAGGCCTTGCCTTTGGTCAAGCAACAGCCTCTCATTATGGGTTCTAGATTGCTGATGAGGTGGTGGGAACCAGGAGAGAGGGCATTGCTGCTAAGCAGTATTTATTAGCAAGTGAAAAACCAGAACAGATTAATCTAAATAAATTTCAGAGCACTTATTTCTATTTGTTTCACTTAAAAACATCATCCTCTCTTAACAGTTTTTTATCCTTCCTACAAATACTGAAACCCTCTTCAGACTTTTGTAAAGTCCTGATCCAAGTCTTATTGTTCAGACGAGGAAATGTATCCTGGGTAAAGGAATAAATAGGTAGATGAATGGAACAGAACAGACCAGAGAAACATCTACGTACATAAGCTTAAATATGATATATATAGCTTTTCAAATTAAGAATAAGGTTGAGTCTATTTGAAGTAGAATAAATTGTCACTTACACTATACAAAATGAATCCTGAATGGATTCAAGATCTATATGCGCACACACACACACACACACACACACACACGCACACACACATGCACAAAGACAAACACAAACTTATTTCTGAAATAGAACATGAAAAACAAAAGCTAAGAGGAAGATCGATGACTTTGATGTCAAAGCTAAAAATTCAGCATGACAAGGTATGGTACCAATTATTACTTTATGCCTCTCAGCTCTAAATTCATTCTTGTCTGCTGTGATATAATTAATATGGACCCTGTAAATATTTCTTCTTTTGCCCACTGCAAGATTTTAAGCTCTGTCAGGAGAGAGTACTGGAGGGACGCAGGAGAAGGAGGTTCTGGGGTGCTCCTCTTGGCAGGCTCCTGCCATGTCCATGGCTTCTGTAGCACCAGGCTTCAGTGCAGGAATGCTCAGAACATGCAGCTTCCTGGTGGAGGGCCACTGGCATGGCGCCTTCTGTGAAGGGCTTTCTCCTCCTGCTCCCCTTCTGTGAGGGCTGCTTCCCAGCCTCAGTGACCTTCTCTGCCATCCAGTGAGCCTTGGTCACACCCTCTCCAATGAGGCCACACCCTCTCCAATGGATGTCAGCTCTGGAGGGTAGTGGCTGCTCACTATATCTGCTATCCCTATATTCTTCAGAGCTCTCTTTATTGCTTCCCAGTCAATCCTCCCATTACTTCAACCCCTTGTTATAGTTAATAAGCCTTTATATTAAACTTTCTCACAATTTGATTACTGTGTGGTTTCTATCTCTTAATTGGCCCATGAATAATACAGAACTCATACCAGTAGTGGAGTGGTCTTAGCGGACAGACTCACAAAGACGGGGTTTGGGGATTTGTTTCATTGCACCCTTGGGCTTGAACACAGTGCTGAGCTCCTTGACAATAAGAAATGGAATACTAGTAATCCTTCGCATGCAGTGGCATGACAACTAACCAAGTTATTACCCATGGTTGATTGTGATGAAGCCTACTGAAGCATATGCCTTGGGAACCTAATTTGCTACTATACTGACTCTCATGGCAATAATGACCATAAATAGTGGGGTGTGAGATGGACTTTCTTGGATGCACTTTATTTTATTTATTTATTTTATTATGTTCTGTTAGCCACTGTATATTACATCATTAGTTTTTGATGTAGTGTTCAATGATTCATTTGTTGCATATAACACTTTAGCACTTACAGAAGAAAATGACAAGCTCTGGTCCTTTAATTCTCAGCTCAAATCATGGTCTGCAAACCAGAGAGCTTCCACAGCAGCCTTTAAAAAAAAATCTCTTATTTCTTGTAGTCACAGGGGTAATACTGCTAAAAATCAAGCACAAATTTTAATTGTACAGAATGCTAAATGATAATGACAGTTGAAATCACAATCTTGTCATTTCTCATTGCTGTTGACATGGGCTCTCTCATTTCAATGGTCATGATGCAGTCCCAGAATAGCAGAAGGCAACTGCCAAGGACAAGGTGGGTATGTCTGTTATAAAGGGCCTCAGGGACATATCAGTATTCAGATTATAGACCTGGCACTTAGATATCTTTGGTGGTCAGCGTGTCCCCCTGAATGAAATCATATGGGCAGCCAGTTAAAATATTGCTTGATCTATACAACAGGAAAAACTCTGGTAGCCAAACACCTGGCTTGAGTTAGCACAGAGGAGAGTCATAGTCTCTCACTCAGATTCCATACCTAAGTCAATTTACAGACCTTGACCTCATGGGAGGCTGGATCCTCTTGAGAAAGGACCCTATACCACTGCTGTAGGTACACATCATAAATCTTCTTCAAAACATTTTCCTAAGGGATCTGTAGTCATTTCCTAGAGTTACTGTTCATCAGAGAACAAGAAATATCTAGACCATTTGGTGAAGAATAGGCAGTACCTCCAAATTAATTCTAATTCCTGGGAACCCAAGGGATGCCTGGCTGGCGCAGTCAGTAGAGCATGTGACTCTTGATCTCAGGGTCATGAATTCAAGCCCCACATTGGGTATGGAACCTTCCTAAAAAATAAAATTGTAATTCCTGGGAACCCAAAACACGCTGTGGCTCACCAGTTAAAATGAAGGTTTACAGTGAGGTAACAGAAGGGGTCTCAGGTTCAAATTACAGTGGACCCAGTCAATCCATGGACCCACCATGTGGTTATTTCCACAGTTCCTGAATGTATAATTGGAATAGACATAATTAACAACTGAAAACACTCTTATATTGGTTTTTAACCCATGAGTTGAAGGCTCATTATTGTAGGAAGAGATCATTGGAAGCCCCTGGAACTTCCCCTCTCAGGAAAGTAAACCAGAAGCAATATTATATCCGTGGGGAAACCACAGAGATTAATGCCACCATCACAACCTAAAGGAAACAAGGATGATGATACCTATCACATTGCCACTTAAATCACCACTTTGGCCTGTGCAGAAAACAGGTGGATCTTGGAAAATGACTACAGACTATCAGGTTCACATCTTAATGAGGTGGTGATTCCAATCGCAGCTGCTATCTCAGACGTGGTATCTTTACTGGGGCAAATGAGTATCCTCCTGGCATTTGTTATGCGGTTGTTGACCCAATTTCTTATGCCTTTTGTTCCGTAACAAATTGTAAGGACCATAAGGAGCAGTTAGCTTTTACCTGGTAGGGCAGCAGTAGTATACTGTCGAAGTCTGGCCTTAAGACTTTGTCAATTCTACTCTCTGCCATGATAGAGTCTGTAGAGACCTTGATCATGATGACATTCTACAAAAATCACATTGGTCCACTATGTTGATAACATTATGCTGATTGGATATGATGAGTAGGAGGTAGTAAATACTTTGGCGCCTTAGTAAGACATACAAGAACTAGAAGGTAAAAGACAAATTCCACAGAAACTTAGGGCTATTAACCCCAGTGAAGTTTCTGGGTGGGTTCAGTGGTTTTGAGCATGTTAAATATCTCCCTCTAAGGAGAAAGACAGTTTGCTTTAGCTCAAGCTATATACCGTGAAAAAAAGGCTCAGTAGGCCTTTCTGGATTTGAAGGCAACATGTACCATATTTGAGTTTGCTATTTCAACCCACCTCTAGAGTTACCTATAAGATTACCAATTTTGAGTGGTGAGCAGGGCAAGAGAAGGTCCTGTCATGAATTTGAGTTACAGTATAAGCTGTTCTGCCATATAGGTCCTATGATCCAGCAGAGCAGGTGATACTAAAAGTATCCTGGCATGTATAGAGCCTTTGTCAAGCAGAAACACAGGGCAGAACCCTAGGATTTTGGAGCAAATCTAGGCCCTCTTTTGAAGATAACTATTCTCCTTTTATGCCTTGTAGAGACTGATTACCCAGCCATGGGATGGTAGGTGAGCAGGTAGCCTGACCTTCACATCATGAGTTGGGTGTTGGAGAATCTACCTAGTCATAAACTTGAGCATGCACAGCAGCAATCTATCATCAATGGAAATAGTTTACAATTGTTAACTTGATGGAACAGTTCTGAAAGGTACAAATAGCTTGCATGAACATGTGGCTCAGACTCTTTCAACACCAACTCCTGTTGCCTCCTCTTCCTCAGTCAATACCGCTGGTCTGGGGTGTTTCTAACAACTAGCTAGCCAAGAAAAAAAAATATTAAACCTGGTTTATAGATAGGTCTGTAGGATATATTGGATCCACCCAAAAGTGGACAGCTGTAGCCCCATGCTCCACTCAAGAGCGAGCCTAAATAAAAGGAGTGCAAGGAAATCTTCCGTGTGAAATGCAAGTAGTACATTTGACTGTCCACTGTGTCTGATCTGAGACATGGCCAGAAGTACAAATCCACACTCATTTTTGGGTAGTTGCTAATGGTTTGGTTGGATAGTCAGAGACTTGGAAGAAATAGTAAAGGTTGGTGACAAGTAAATGTGGAAAGAGGTATGTGGATGGATCTTGGAATGGAAACACACTGTGAAGATATTCGTAGCCTATGTCACTGAAGGGCATCTACAGCAAAGAAGGCTCTTATTAATCAGGTGGATAAAATAATGCACTCTACGGGTATCAGTCAGTCTCATTCCCCAGCTACCCCAGGACTTGCTCAGTCGACCCATGAACAACGTGACTATGGTGGCAGAGCTAGAGGCTATGCATGGGCTCAACAACATGGATCTCCCCTTACCAAGGCTGACATGCACTACCTACCCACTACTGCCTAATCTGTCAAGAGTTGAGACCAATACTGAGGCTGCATGCAGTATGGTATTAATCTCATGGGTAACAGCCATTCATGTGATAGCAATTTGATTATGTTGGGCCTTTTCCATCGTAGAGGACAGAGATTCCTCTTGAGTGGAATACACACACATTCTGGATATGGTCTATAATGCTTCTGCCAGCACTACTATCTGATACACATACTCACAGAATGGCTTATCCACTGTCATGGCTTTGCCTATAGCACAGCTTCTAATTAACGAATCAATTTCACAGTAAAGGAAATGTTGAGGTGAACTCATGCCTGTGAAATTAACATCCCCCAACACCCAGAAGGGGCTGGTCTAATTGAAAGGTGGAATAATTCATTGAAAACTCAGTTGTAATTGTTGGGAGATACCACCTTGAAAGGATGGCCTTGTCTCACAGAAGGTAGCATATGAACCCAGGAATCAATCAGGGGTAGAAGTGGGCGAGACTCCTCAGGATTATACTTCTCATCTCAGGAACCTCAAGCTGAGCTGGTTTGGAGGTCTTAGTTCCCAAGATTTGTTTCAACCAGGGACACAACAATGGGCCTATTGATATAAGATCTAAAATGAGACTGCCACTTGGCCATCTTGGGATTCATAAGCCACTAAACCAATAGGCCGTGAAAGGTGTTACCCTACTGGCTGGAATGGTCAATCCGGATTACCAAAGGGAGGTTGTATTGCTGGTACACAATGGAGGCAAGGACCGTATCTGGAACAAGGGGGTTCTCTGGGTGCCTGAGTAGTTCCATACCAATAGTAAAGATTAATGAAAAATTATGCAACCAAAACAGGTAGAACAGTGGAAGACTCAGACCCTTTGGTAGTAATATTTGCGTCACCACCAGGAAAAGAACTGACCACTTGAGATTCTCAGCAAGGGCAAAATAAATATTAAATAGTGGGAGGTCATAAATCAACAGAAAGAAGGGCTTTAAGCTTTGAATCCACCTGTTGCCCGCTCCACCATTATAATGACAATGGAGTTGAACCATATGAGTGAATACTTCTTTGCTAGGTGGCATGATGTTTTGTCAGTAGACAGTACTGGAGGAATTTCTTTTCCTGGTTCTGGGCAAAACTCTAGCAGTGCACACAGCTTAGCAGTGGGGGGTCACTGGTGTGGTACGTCCTGTGCATGGCTTACCCTGCATCCCTTGGATAACTTCGCAGGTTACCACTGGTATATCATTTCCCCATAGCTGCCTGGTAGTGGATTTGCAGCTACCACAAACTTCATCCAGACAGCCACGACTGTATCCTAATTATTTCTGGAATTCAGTTGAGGGAGAACAGATAGTGGCCATCTTATATTTCCTATGCCAGTATTCTTTAGAATCCTTTACTGCTTTGTCTGTATTTCTTAAAATATTACAGATAATATGTCCTATCACTCCAATCCACTCTTAGGTCAAACTTCCCCTGTTCATATTATGTGGCTTCCATCTTCTGCTTGTACTCCGGTGATACAGACACCATAATCAAAGACAAAGACTTGAAAATATTGAAGAAAATCCATTGACCACAGATGAGCACCCAGCACATTTTAAGATAAAAAATCCTACAGTTAAGGGGTGCCTGGGTGGCTCAGTCAGTTAAGCGTCTGCCTTCGGCTCAGGTCATGATCTCAGGGTCCTGGGATCAAGCCCAGCATCGGGCTCTCTGCTCAGCAGCGAGTCGGCTTCTCCCTCTTCCATGGCCTCTGTGATCTATCTCTCTCTCTCTCAAATAAGTAAAACCTTTAAAAAAAAAATCCTACAAATAAGAAAAGACAATAAAAAAAGACAATTCACAGAGGAAGTACAAATTAAGGACAGTAACCAAGTAAATCATTTCACTCACCAGAGTACTAAAATTTAACTTTGCCAACATCAGATGGAAAGGATATAGAAAACTCTCAGGTACCTTGGCTGGTGGAAATTGGAAGGCAATCTCAGTCTGTTAAAATGTACAAAGTGTGGATGGAACTAGAAGGTATTATGCTAAGCAAAATAAGTCAATCAGAGAAAGACAATTATCATATGATCTCACTGATATGTGGAATTTAAGAAACAAAACAGAAGAGCATAGGGTAAGGGAGGGAAAAATAAAACAAGATGAAATCAGAGAGGGAGACAAACCATAAGAGACTCTTAGTCATAGGAAACAAACTGAGGGTTGCCGGAGGTGAGCGGGTGGGGAATGGGGTAATTGGGTGATAGACATTAAGGAGGGCACATGATGTAATGAGCACTGGGTATTATGTAAGACTGATGAACCACTGAACTCCACCTCTGAAACTAATAATACACTATATATTAATTTAAATTAAAAAAATCAGTTAAATATAAAAAGTTCAAAGTGCAAACCCTATGATGCAGATCTCCACTTCTCCATGTTTACTCTAGAGAGAAATTCACACATAAACAAGGGGGCAGGTGCAAAGATACGCTCTGCAAAAGTGTTACTAAAAACTAAAAATTGCAAACCTACTATCCTTCAATAGGTAGATACTTATGATACATTACATATGACCTTAAGAGAATTTAAGAATTTAAGAATACACTAACTAGGAAAGATCTCCAAGAAGTAGTGAGAAGAAGTTGCAGGCTGATGTTAAAACAAAAATCCACATTATGTATTTCCTAAGGGTACAGAGAGTATATAAACAATGCGGGCGGAGAGGGGAGTTTAACACCAGACTAGTTCTAGTAATTACCTCTGCAAAGTGGAGAAGCAAGGGGAAGGGATTGAGGGACGATCAAAGCAGACACACTTATCTTGTATAGTTTAAGAAAAAAAAAAACTTAAGAATATGTATTTGTATGTTCCTTGAATTAAAAATTAAAACTTTAAAATCCCCATCTTGAACTTTTTCTTCTGGCCAAGATGAAGTAAGAGACCGCATTTACCCTCAAACTGAAAAACTGGACAGCACACACGGAACAGTAGTTTTCAATACACTGGACTTTGGGCAAAGGTCAGCAATCCTTGAAAGACAGGAAACTATTGACCCAGCCTACTGCCTTGAATTTCTAAGCCACGATGTGGGCAGAGGACACCCAGAGCCCAGTGCGCTTCCTGAGTTGAAAGTCAAAGCAGCTGAAGGCAGCTGGAGTTCCAGAGCAGAGCACCAGGGTGGAAGGCCACAGAAAGAGAACTCCGGAGATCTGCAGAGTGCAGTCTCAGCAACATATTGATCAGCATATGCATGAGGTAACTACCCACGGCTGGAGAAAGGTTTCCAGGAAACAGCACCGGGAAGCCCACACAAGGCTAGGAACAGAGCCTGTCCCCACAGCCCAGACTAGAAAGCCTCATAATCCAGGGGCACTGAGTACTCAGAAGGGTCTTGCCTCAGAACTGGGCAACTATTAGCCCTCCAATGAATGCTGCTCTTCTCTCACCTAACCAAAGTTTAAATTCAAGACCTAAAAAGGATCAAACTGTTTCCTCTGTCCCAGAACAAAAATAGCCAGCACCCAACGGGTTATAATTTACATCTTGCATGCAAAGAAATAGGAAAAGTATGACTCCATAATGAGCAAAAAAATCAAACTGACCCAGTATTAAAATTAGCAGACATAGGCATTTAAAAAACAAAACAAAACCCACTGTATGTTCAAAAACTAAAGAATGGATATGTAGACATGAAAGATATAAAAACATCCAAAATGAACTTCTAGAAATGAAGACATCTGAAATGAAAAACGCACTGGGTAAGATTAACAGATTAAACTCGAGCCATTAGTGAACTTGAACACAGTAATATGACATGAAACAGAAAAAGATTAAAAAAACTAAACAGTGCATGGATGAGCAAATCCCCACCAAAGAAGGGAAAGGATAGAAAAAAATATCTGAACAAATAACAGTGGAGAATGTCCAAAACTGATGAAAAGCATATATCCAAGAAACCCAACAAACCCCAAGCACAAGAAACGATAGCACAGCACATCATCATCAAATTGCTCAAACCAGTGATAGAGAAAAATCTTAAAAAGCAACAAAGGAAAACAAAGATATGTGCAGAGGAACAGAAGATGAAGAGGACAGATTTCTCCGAGAACAATGTGAGTGAGAAGACAATGGACCGACATCACTCAAGTGCTGAAAGCACTAAGCACTGCAAGTTTCTAAAGCTCTGTCCTCCACTGATGAATGCTTATCTTACTATCTGCTGGTCTTGGAGAGCAATAAAAAGAGAGTAGACAACCCACCCCCAAACAGACTGGTAAGGTAAATTCAACTAACATTAACTTTCATAATCAAAATGCAAAAATACTTCAGTTAATAAAAAAGAACAGATTAATTCAATAAACATGTAGATTTATTTTAAATCAGTTTGGTACATGATACAGATTGGTTTTGCAGTTTTTAATGAACCGAAAGAGAAATTTCTAAATACAGCAGCGTCTGCCTGTGCAACAAATATCTGTAAGGTAAATTAGGTGTTTTGATAGAACTGCATCCACATGAACAAATCAAGAGAAACATCTGAAAAGGTTTCTATATACCTTCTGGATTAAAAAAAAACAAAACCCAAATGGCTCAAGATACTAAAGGCGGGGACGGGGTGGGGGGGGGCGGGAAGGCCATGAGTTCTGTTTTAAGAAGTCTTATTGCAAAATCTAACTGGTTTCATATTACGGTTTTGTTGTCAGAGCAGTATTCAAAATTACAGAAGAGAAGAGGAGAAGCTTCATCAGCTACATTTTCACAAAAATTGCTGTATGTATTGACATTTATGTGTGACAAGGTAAATGATAATTATATACCACTGTAGCTAAATTTTGCCACTTTGGGAGAAATGGAGATTCCGTATATTTTCAAATGATTCTTGGATCTTACAGCACTCACTAAAAACTAACAGCCATGGCACCATAATAAAAATTTTTGTGAGGTTCCTAGAACTGATATCAGAATATTACTAATGAAAACACAAAAATGTGAGGTAAACCTACCTTTTCCCAAAAACCTTTGAAGCCAGAGATTTTAAACAATTAAGGCACTTGAAAACATTAAGTGTATGTACAAATGTGCAAGTAAAACAAACTTTAGCTGTACCAGCAGTAACAAAGAAACAGTAAATCTTCATTTTAAGAACCTTGAATATAATCATATCTAACTGCAAGGAATTTTGGCTTATGAAATGGACCAAAGCAACTTGTCAGTTCCTACTACAAAATATTGAAAACCAAGTGCTAAACTCAGCCTCTATAGGCTAAAGAAACTAAAAAAACTTTAATGACCTAGAAAAGCAAAAGGTTTTTTAAAAACTAATGAAAACCTCTGAACTAATCCAATATGTCAAAGGCAGGGGAGAAGTATCCCTCTAAAACTGAAAAAACTAGTGCTTCCTAAGAAAACTAAAAAAAAAATTAAAGT
Organism: Neomonachus schauinslandi; assembly: GCF_002201575.2. Taxonomy (NCBI): domain Eukaryota; kingdom Metazoa; phylum Chordata; class Mammalia; order Carnivora; family Phocidae; genus Neomonachus; species Neomonachus schauinslandi. Next base: position 51,573,848 of record NC_058410.1, on the reverse strand, counting down.
CTGCATGCTTATTATACTACGGGAATTGAAACTAAGAACAAAGGATGGGAGAGAGGAGAAAGAAAGAAGAGAAAGCACAATGTGTCTATCCAGGCAATCATCATTAAAAATCTACATTAATCCAATCAACCGAAAATCCTTAGATTTTCTGAAATTACACTGGTCACATTTCTGGTCTCAAAACTTAAAATGATTGTCTCATTCAAGAGTTAGTAAATGACTCTAAAACAACTGATTTCCTTCTTGCCTCATTAAAAAAGTTACTTTTCAAGGAAACCTGGTGAAAATCCTTTCAAGGTACAACAGTGTTAGGATACTTCCTGAAGTACAAAGGAAAATGTAAGTACATCAACTTCATACTTTTTAACAGCCTAAGAAAAATGTTGGGAAGTACAATATATGAAGGCTTTCAACTCTGTAGAACATCCTTTAGCTTAACTTGCTCAGGTCTGAAATAAAACAGTTAAGTTTTCAATTAAATACTAACAGTATGGTATCTACTAAAAGCAGGTTTGCTACAGCTTGTCAACAGTTACATTAGACCAACCTTTACCTGCCTTAATGTGTAAAGAACAAATCACAAATATCTGAAGTTACAGTCTACCTTTCAGTCTGTCTTTTAAGGCACTGTTCTTTATTTTCTCAATGATTTAAGGTGCTTTACAAGTATGAGCGATAACCTGCTATTTGTTAACGGTTTGTATCCTATTTGTTTCTTTAAATCTGGAATGTAATTCCCTGTGTGGCATCTTATTTCTAATGTAGAAAAAATAACTGTCATCAAGCACAAAATGTTACTCTAAGGATACTAAATTTATAGATTTATTCCACTTTTGAAAGGACAGCCAAAAGTCCACCCGATTAATGCTCATTTGGCACATTCTTCTCAATTCTGGTCACTAAACTACATCCTGAGATAGGATGACAATAATGCAGCTTTCAGGCTTTAAAATGACTAAATTTAAACTGCCAAAAGAGTCATGAGGTTGTCTGTGCAGGACGATGCTTCCCCTCACTTACAGAATTACATTTGGTACGTCAAGAAGAGATAACATAATCCCACAGCAGCAGCCATTTAAAATAAAAGAAGACAGCCACAAGGATTCATGCAGAGTATTTGAAATATTCCTGTTGAGCAAAATGATTTAAGTGACTTTTCTTCGAGGACGATGCTCCCAAGTATCCTATATGCATCCTTTGAACATGTAAAGATCCTGGAATAGCATCTTCCCTGTGGGACATCTTGAAAGAGAATATTTTGGTTTCAGTGAGTTACACACCAGTCCTTGTTAATTTAATGGGTCTGTTACAGAGTGTGGTAGTTTCGTTCTTTCGATTTGCAGAATTTATAGAGAAAGAAGATTACAGCCTGCACACCCAAGATGAGGACAATTCCTCCAATGAAACTGGCTGCATCAAAGGTAGACTTCCGCCGAGGTTGTGAAGTTGGACTTAAAGTGGTATTAGTTGTACCTGTTAAATAAGAAGGAAAAAATAACAAGACTTAGTAAGTCCTATGATCCTCTGATCCTCTACCCATAATTTCAAGACCCACCTGAGCTTCTACTTTGACTTTGCCATGAGTTAAATTCTATAAAGTATTTGCTCTTGAGTCAAGTCTTTACAACTAGAATTTATCCCATTTACTCCATCCAGTGATATCAAGTGGTCAACGCTGCCATAGAAATTCAAATATGGAAATGACAGAAAAAGATTCTCCTGGTACATAAATTATGCCCTGAGAACATGTCAAGCACTTTAAAAATTTGCAATTTCTTCAGATAACATATTGTTAATCGTTACAGTAAATATTAATATTTGTGTTGGAAATTCATATAACTTTTGACTTTTACTAAATATACACAAGGTAAGCAAAAATTCAGTTGCAATTTTTCAAAGTACAAAAATTATCTTAAGTATCTGCAATTTATGATTTCAACAAACAAAAGAACTTGTTATTAAAGGTATCGTAAATCTTACTCTAAAATTTTGTATTATGAGCATTACCAAACCATATGGAATAAAAGCACAAAAGTTTGAGTTCCCTTTTCAGGGAATAAAATGTTTTAAGAGGAAACAGAACATAAATTTCTTTTTAGGGAGTAGAAGGTTTCAAGTCGAGCACCATCCATTTTAATAAAAAGCAATTTCATATTTAAAATAAATTTTTTGTTGTTGTCCTATGGCATCACCTAAATATTTAGTTTACATCAACTCATTCATTAGTAGACAATTACTTTTCACATGCACTTTTAAGAGTTACAAAGGAATGTACAGAAATAGTGAGAAATAGGGCTGAGGTGCACATCTGCGGTGATCTTGGCTTTTTAGACCTTTCTCGGCAAAAAGGATGGCTCTACTCTCTTCACTCCAATCGCCATGATCTAACACAGCACACAACTAATCTCTAACAGTCATCAGTATTTATCAGTTGTAAGAAATGAGATCTCACCTGCAAGTTATAGTAAAAGGGTTTTAGAAAAACACTATCCCTTAACTCTCCTGTGTCTTGCCAAATGTGGCTACACATTAAAAAATGAGGACTCGCGGCCAACCTACCATTACTGCATTAAAAGCCTACTATCTTGGTCCTCCAAATGTCTGGTTCACAACCATTCATGACAGCAAAGGGAAAATGGGGGCAAAAATAGCACGAGGCAAGGCTGCACCCCCACCCTACCCCACAGTTCGTTTAAAACACCCTCGTTACCTGGTGTAGTAGCTGTGGGGGCGGCTGTAGAAGAGGCAGGCAGGGTGGTGGTTTGGGCTGCAATACAAACAAAACTTACTGAAAACGTCCATTTCCAAACCTCCCAGGACCTAGTCATTTGTCTTTTTAAAATAATGCTGCCAACTTCAACATACTTTCCATTTTTTAAAGAATGAAGGCCAAATTTCAGGTGGTGGTTCACTAACACATCTACATAGCCAGACTACTAGCCTTTAAATTACACTTTTGAAAACACAAAGCAATCATAAAATTCTATGTTAACATCTATGTATATATCTAAGTAGGAAATCTATGTATACATCTGGATAAAGTTTGCAAAAAGACACACAGGAGGGCAAGAATCAGTGTTTAGGTGAGGGAACTATAGGGTTTTTTTTACGTTTCTATGACAAAAACTATTAACTTAAAAAGTCGCGGTAAGAAACAAGCGTGGCTCAGGATTTCTCAAGTAGGTATCAAGGTTGGCTTATGTTCTTCACTTCAAGGGGCTGGCAGACCTTCTTAAAGGGGCAGACAGGAAGTATTTTAGGCTCTGTGCGGTGCGTAGTGCAAAAGCAGCCAAGGACAATGTGCAAATGAACAGGCATCGTTCTGTTCCAATAAAATTTTATTTTAAGAACAGGTCCCCTGGGGCCACAGATCCCCCAATTTAAATTATCTGATGATGCCTGTAAAGAAAATGAACTCCTGTGAGAAGAATTAATTTGAATGTAAACACATTTAGGAACCAAAGCACTGTAGTAACAGACTTCTGTTAGTACTGATGCTACCAACAGATTCTAGTCAATGATATGTTAACAATACTGATGGGATTACATGTTTGTATCCTTTTCTCTCACTATGAGCACTGCCGCACACATTTTCCCTACCCTGCTCTTGGATGGACAATTAGGTCATCTCTCATTTCTCCATACTATAAACACCTGGCAGGGAAATATCTGATCTCATCTCTGATAGGGCTGATTCTTAAACAGAATTCCTAGATTAAAGGGTCTGATTATTTTCAGATTTTTAATCCCTTAAAAGTTGCTGCAAAAAAATAACACTTTACAAACTAAACAAGCATATATTCTTTTCAATCTTAAAATACTTATTAAATTTTGTCTGACAATGGTAGGGAAACAAGTTTGCAAATTTGCCTTTTGATTCTTACTACCAGCCCTATGAACACCGCACAGACTAATTCTTTTTTTTGTAAATAGGCAAAACATTTACACACTTTTACTTTTGACCAAGGTATTACTTTGACAAAATTTTCAAGATTACGCAATATTTAGGGAATGTATCTCTATTGACCTACAGTATGTTCCTTTCATAAAAATAATAATAATTCAGCAGTTACAAAAGCTGCTATTGGTGATGGATAATTTTAAAAATACAGTAAATTAAGTAATCCCATCACTCAGAGTAACATGTTACTTCCTGCTGGCCATTTCTCTAGGCATTTATGTAACAAAAAAATTTAAAAAGTAGAACTTAATGGTTTGTCTTCCACTTAATATATTATGAACATTTCCCACTATATTTCTGACATAATCTAGGCATTCTATTGTAAGAGGTTATTTATCAATATTTTTATTTATAATATTTATCAGTACTAACAGAAGACTATTATAATTAACCCCAATGAGCACCTTTCTACATAAATCAGATTCTCCTTGCATCATTGCTTTAAATAATCCCTTAATTTCTCACTTGCTCTCTTTCAGCAGTAGCCATGGAAAGAGACCATATCAAGGTTTGTTTTTCAACTGCTAATTGCCACTCAACAGATGCATTTTCTGTAAGCAAGCCCTGGCTTCCTTCCACTTACAGAATGAAAGAGAGAAAACAAGAGACTCCATGGTACTTCACTGGAGAACCCAGTGTGGATCAAGCATGAAAACTACATCAAGGTTCATGGAGAAGAAATTAAAAGTGAACCCACAGTGGTTTTGAAGAAACTGTTTCTCCCCTTTCCCCTTTTCGGTTCACATCCCACCTTCTGGAAATTAATTTTCTCTCAACATCTCTGCTTTCATCAATCTTTAACATCCTCCTAGTCAGTGACTTCTAATGGGTGCTATGTAGCACTGTGTACTCTCCAAAAGTTCTGAAACATTTGCCCATTTCTATGGCACGAATATTTCCACCGTAATTCAAGCTACCAACACAGTATCACTGGCTGGCTACCAAAACCTGCTATGAGCTAGGTCACCACTGCCCAAGTCTTTCAAAATGAGTTCTGGTCCTTGCTACAGCATCTGACCACTTTTTCCTCTGAAAAACTATACCTAAAACACACACACAGTTTCCTGGACACACCTGTCTGCCCCCTCCCTACTCAGCTTCCTCTCTGGTCCTCTTCTCAACCCTTAGACATTACCATTCCCTGGAGTTTGGTCTCTCTACAAGCTGCGCCCAGTGGACAGTCCTGCCTACACTGACCAGCTCACCTGCACTCTCAGCTGAGGGTCTGCCATCACCTCCAAGTCCTATCCCTCCTACTTCCTAAGTCTATTTGCATACATCTGCCACTCTTCCCCTATTAGTTCTCCACAATTCCCACCACGGGTTATCTATTCTAATCTCCCTGTGTTCACTCTTGTCTCCTGTTCCAATCTGTCCTTCCAATCTGACTCTTGACCTGTTGACTGTCCAGCTCAACCATTTCTCACTGTGCACTTCCAAATGCAATTCCCTGACCTCACTATACTCTTTCATATCTCCTTCACATGTACTGACCGCCTTGCTCCACTGGAAGCTGTCCTCAGGTTTTACCAGGGTCATTTCAAGATTCAGTCAACATCTCCAGGAAGCTGTCACCATATTTGCCATATTACTCCATATACACACCTTCCTACAAATGTCTGCGCTTACTTACCCTTTCCACAGTTTCTATGATAGACAAAATGCCGTCTTCTGTTTCCAATCCCTATCATCCAGCCTACCTACTACTTGTCCTGGAGTAGTTGTTTTTTAATGATTTATTCCTCATATCACTTTGGTAAAGATTTTTAAAAGGAGAAATTATCTAATCCCGTTGAAGGGGTAGTGAAAACTTTCCAGTTGTTGCTGGAAATGAAAAGCGTATCTTTCTGAAAAGCAATCAATATTCAGTCTTAAAATAATCCTATCCTCTGACCCAAGAATGCTGTTTGAATCAATTCCATCAAGGATAACAGCAAATATTTCCCTGTAGGACATCTGCTACATGGAGAAGGAAAGACAACCTAACTATCCAACCAAGTGCAGGATAGTGAAGTGTATACAACAGTATAAGAGAGAAAACAATCCAAATGTGCATGGGTATATTATCCAAGTACATAAGTACATCTATTGAGAGATACACACAGAGAAGACTGGGAGAATCTTATCACTGAAGACATTCTGGGGTACCTCTGGATGATGGGAATTATAGGGAAGTTTAATTTCCTGTAGGCTTCTGTATTTCCCAAGATCTTCAACAAATCCACAAAGAGCAGTTTGTGGACTCAATGTCCAAAGATATGGCAAATCCTCCCCTATTCAATAACTGTGAATTGCTGGAGTTCTGTGCCAGTGGCATGAACAGTTCATACTAATGTGATCACTGTGGTCCAAGACCAAATACATCTACTAAGTTTTTAAATTATAGTAACAACTTTTAGGTATTTAATTACTAAAAAGTCCATCAAGAGACCTTACAAATCGTGAAAAGGGGGAAAGAGTCAATTATCTTGTATTACCTGTAGAATTCGTTGGCATCAGAGTGGGCTCAGGTGCTATTTAAAACAAACAAACGTTAAGTCAAAGCAATCTAAAATATCACAATCTATTACGCTATTTTTCAAATTGCAGTCATTTGAATACCCCTTTTCCAACGTTTACATTTAAGTACCACCTTGTGGAGGAGACGGACAGTTGCTCTAACCAATATTGCTCTCCCCTTCTTCAGAAATAGAAGCACCGATCTGTAGTTGAATTTCCCTCCCCCGGGGAAAGACAAACATTTCTTAGCCTCCCCTGTAGGTAGGTAGCCCAGTATAACTTCTAGAAAGCATCTGTAGGTAGATACGGGCCTCTTTCCTCTTCCTGTTGGCAGGAAAACCAATTTGATGGCTGGAACATGAGCAGTCACCTCGGAGAGTAAGGTCAAAGATATTTTTGAGCAATGACAGTAAACAGCCTGGGTCCCTACTGGATGTAGAGTGCTACATAGTCCAAACTAATTCTGATACATCATCAAATTAAGTAGAATTACTTACTTAATTTTTCTCTAAAGTAGTATCTTTTAAAAGGTTTTACTTAATCTTATTTCTAAGCAATTATTTTCATGAAACCACAGGTTTGGTATAATTATTCTTTTCTGACACACACATTAAAATAGATACTAAAAATCTTTGTTCTTTTACCACCTAAACCAAATTATATGAACTCTGTTACAAAGAGGATAACTGACCTCACACTAATGAAATTCTGTTATGAAGTTCAAGTTTGGACTAATTTACTAAAAGTAAATTGTTACAGGTAGTCTTTCAAGGTTACTGACACACTCCAGAAAACTCTTTTGCTCTATTTATTATTTATGCATCAAATTAAGAAGTTTGACTTCCCTGTCCATTTGTAATCTTGTTAGAAAAACCAGTTGTTTCATCTAGGAATTTTAACTATTTCCTGAGCAAAGAGTTAAGGTTAAAGAGTAACCAATTTCTTCAAATTAAAGTACAAAAATGAGAAAACAGATGAATACAGAAAAGATTCAACCAAAACACAAACTATGCTAGAGATTGTGACAATCACCAGCACCATAATCAGGAAAAGGGCCAGAACAAGATTGTCCAGTCCAGTAAAATGCAAATAAAGAAAGGATCTGAACTACAGTGAGTTTCCAGAAGAGTTAAAAAAAGTAGAGGCGGGATCTATACCTAGAGCATTCCACAGTATACCCAGATCACTAAACTAAGCTTCAAAGCACTGTCCTTCTAGATCAGTATGAATATGCTATTTCTACCCAAATTTCTAACAAGATGAGAATTATGGAAATGGCAAACCAATTATTGAAAGAAGACTTCCTGAGGCAAAGATCTTCCTCACCTCTTGGCCAATTTCCCCAGCAGCCAATGTGAATACTTACCAGAACAGAACTGTGTGCCATTCACCACCCGGCAATCACTAACTGTTGTATTACGTGAACAGTAGCTTTTCTCTGTTATGGGGGGGGAAAAGACACAGAGCACCAATCATTTGTTTATATTATCTTTTGACTTTGTTACTAAGCTCCAGAATTGCTTCCAAAAATCAAACTCAGGCATAAACACTTTAGAAGTCCACAGACCAAGAAAATACTCTGTTATTCTCTTTCCCTCATTGATTAAGAAATATTACATAGGATCCCTGCAAATATTCTTCTAAACTCCACATGAATACATAGAACAGATAAATCAGGAACACTTAGATCAGAGAATTGTGGCATGACTACTATATAGCAAAGGCTGCTAGAATCCACAAGACGGCTGAATCACAGGGAGCAGTCAGGATCTAATAAAGGCTTAGTAACCACAGGAGGTACCCCATTAGCAGCGGTAGGACCTCTGTTCCAGATCTCTGCTTTCTATACTTTCTAAAACTGCTTTCCTGATGGTCAAACTTGTAGCAAGAGTAAAGGAGACCCTTCCCCAACATATCCTACAGTAGGGCATTCAAGCCCCAAAACATACCAACTCTGCCATACACAAGGGGGGGGGGAAGGTACACTCTTAAATTCCATTTTATGACATAAAAAAAAGGTGACTCTTACACAATAAAAATTTTAATCCCAAATTAAACTAATACCTTAATTTTAAAAGAAGTTTTTAAACTTTGTTATGAAGTGATATAATGCCCAGAACTCTTAGATTTTTTTAACGAATAAAGAAGCTTAATATATAGCTTCGGCTTTTTACATATGTGTGTGTGTGTGTGTGTCTCTATATACACACACACACATACACACACACACCAGATAAATTGTTTTACTAATAAGAAAAAAAAGTAACTACCTTACATTAAGAAAACAGAATATGCTGTAATCCCAGGGTTCTAACAAAAACCTTACTACCATTTCAAAGTATCTCCAACTAGCTCTTTATCCTTCAAATTAAAGGTTAATTTTAAAATTGAACAAAAACACCAACTCTCTTTCCATCTCATTCTTCTCCCATATCTAAGTATCCAACTAAGTTTTATAAGGTCTCTGTATTTCATCTAGCAGGACACATACAGAAGATGAATGCCTCCTTTTTCTGGGAAACTGTTTTTAGGGGAAAATTTCACAACTTTCTTTCACAGCTGATTTCAGGGTACTTGTCCATTTAATCTTCCAAAGCTTTAAAATCTCTCTTCCTTTAAAACCTACTAAACCTTAATTATCAAGTCTAAGAAATTAAAGGGCTGGGGACAGAATGGGAGACCAGAGATTTTAGGGGAAATGTTAAGCAATAGGAACTTTAAAGGAAAAGTACTTGTTTTTCAAAATAAATAGTACATAATATACCTAATTTTCTTAATAATTTTTAAGTGTTTAGGAATACCCTGTAGAATATCTTAAAATGTTATAACAAAACAGTTTCCATTCTCAAAATTAAAGCAATCCCAAAGGTTCTTACCTTTACAGTCTATCCAAAAGCAAGTAGGAGTATCAAGGCTAACATTCAAACAGGAAACACAGCTGTTGTGGTTTTCACAGATTTCTGGTGGGGAGGGGCATATAAAACCAATCAATTGATACCTCACTTTGAGTTTGTACAACTTACCTTTTTTAAACAAAAGTGAGCATTACGTACAGTACCAGACTTACTGATTCAGAAAAATGGTAAAATGTTGTAGTCCATCAACAGATGAATGGATTAAAAAATGTGTTCTACATTTTGCAATAGAATAGTATTCAACCATAAGAAAAGGAAATCCTGCCATACACTACAACATGGATGAGCCTTAAGGACATTATGCTAAGTCAGACATTCAAAGAAGGACAAATACGGCATGATTCCACCTATATTAAGTATCTAAAATTGTCAAACTCAGAAGCAGAAAAGTAGAATGATGGCTGCTAGAGGGAGGGGAAATGGAGATTTGCTCCTCAAGCAGGGTACAGTTTCAAGTAGGATGAAAAGTTCTGGAGATCTTCCGTATAATACTGTGTTTTCAGTTAATAATGTACAGTACACTTAAAAATTTGTTAGGATGGTAGATCTCATGTTATGTGTTTTTAACCGCAAACACAAAAACACTTCATAAATTGGCTTAATAAGAAATTCCAATCATCATAAATGACTGCTGAAGCTGAAATAAACTCAAGAGAAAGGGAAGAAAAAACCCCCACAAACTACTGGGAATGCTCAGTACCTATCTAAACAACCCTTTTTTATAGGGCAACTATTTCAGACACTCAGGGTTTCTTGAGCCATTTTAAATCATCCTTAAAAAATAAAAATATTGGAAAAAAGGCTGTGTTATAAGGCCAACACTACACACAGGGAAATCACTGCCCCAAAACATCAGCTAAGACACTGAAATTTTTAATAGTAATAAAGATTTGTTACAGGTTGAACCCAAATTCGGATGATGCTCATTCTGAAAACCCCAGAGATTTGTAATTCATTAATGATCCGCTCTTTCCAGGGTCCTCCGTGACCGTGACTGGAGAATAAGAGACAATAAGATCTGGAAGTGGCTACATTCATGTACATACAATTTAACAAATTAGCAGGGTCTTTGTCAATAATTTAGGCCAAATGGCTACAAAAGTCTAGACTAGGGCTCTATCCACCTTCCTGGAAGCTAGATGCCTCCAAAAAACATTCACATTTGCTCTCCTTATGCCAAAAAAACAACAAAAAAAAAACCCCCGTTCTGCGCAGAGGCCATGCATTTCAATATTTTATCACCAGAATTTATCAGGGACTGGGACATACATAATACCCTTGAGTAAGGGGTTCACAAAGTAGAAAATAAGTTCTGCAGAGATTTGTGTACTGATATAAGATGCTAGTTGTCTAAAATCTTTTGTGCCTGATGACTAATGTCTGAAGAGCAGAGCCAATGTTATTTACAATGAACTAAACTTGCTACCTTTCATTTTAGGCTGCAGCTTATCCAACTGCTACTTACATTAAACAAATCATCTCCTTTGTATGACTTTCAATTACAAAAGAGCAATTAACTTGGGTATCTCCAAGCTTCACTTTGGAAAAACAAACACTCCAAAACTACAATCTGGGAAGAAACTGCCAAATAAGCAGAAAACAAAACATATTGTGCTCTATCATCTTAAAAACAGTGCAGTTAGAATGTCCAGTACTGTACTGCAATGTACTTTCCTCATTTAACAATTTTTGAATTTCACTATTACATCTTTCTGAATATTAATTATACATTTGATTAAACTTCTATAAAACACAAAAACCAAAGGAAGACACTCAAAACAGTATGATCAGCCGGGGTGAGGGGCAAGGTAAAATTCTGACACTTCAGCAATTCTTCAGTCAAGATGCCAGTTACTCCTTACTCGATATTAACTATTGGTAATAACCAATCACACTAGATTTCAGATTTTAAATATCTAGGGTTCTTTTTCACCTCAAATTTATCTTCCCCTCTCTCTTGTGCTGTCACGGCATTGCCAATTTCTGCTTTAAGATTCAGTGTACGACTCAACCAGTACCCAGAACGACTGCAGAGCTTAATAAAGGGTGTGTTCCTGATCGGGTTTTTAAAAATCGACAGACCTGGGTTCCAATCCCAGCTTCACAATCAACTAAACCTACGTTCCCGGCAGAGTTACTTTATCTCCATCTTCCTCCGAGATTTCACCACCTATCTTCCAGTTTAGTCTAAAATGCCAAAAAGAATATATGAAGCATCGGGTACACGAATGGGGTACTTTTCTTCCTTTGCACAAAGCAAGTTTAAAGTTTTAATTAATCAAATGCCCAAACCTCAAATACACCCCACATCTATCCGCAAAATCAAAATAGATCGCAGGCAACTTATTTTCTCAGACCCAAGTCTCAGACACTGGCGAGCATTAACGTCTTCAGTTTCTTTCCCTCTTTTGCCAAGTCCCGGAGAAGCCCTCTTTCGGAGACAGGACCTGGGTGGGCAAATGACTAACCCCAAAGAGAGGGAGTTCGACCTGATCGCCAACTTTGGAGGCGAGTCGCCTCGCCCACGATCAACCCCACTGCCGCCACCGCGGGAGGAAGCCACGTCCCCTCTTCCCCAACTGAAGTGAGACTGGGGATTACGAGGCACTTTTTAAAAGCACCTCGGCGTGGGACACTTCGGGGTGGCCAAGAGCCCAACGGCCACCGAGTCTCGGCCGCCCCTGCTCCCCGGGTCGCTCCCCCACCCCCGTCACTCCGATCCCGGCCCCGGCTAGACTCGGACGGGCCGCCATGTTGCTGGAGCACGGCCCGTCCCGGCCCCGGCCCCGCGCGCACCGCGGGCAGGGCGGGCGGCTCGGCGCGGCGGGCGGGCGAGTACAGGAAGCCCGTTGGGCCGGCGCCCACCTTGTGCTGGAATGGTGACCGGCGCAAGAGTCGTCACCGTCGTCACAACTGTCTTGGTGGTGGTCGATGAAGTCGTGATCACAGTCACGTTCGGGGCCGGGTAGGTGCTCTGAGCCGCGGTCAGCACACAGAGCGCGGCCAGGCAGGCGGCGGCCCAAGGCAGCTGGCGAGAGAGCCCCAACATCACGTCCTCCGCGCTGGCGTTCGGGCGAAAGTTGCGGCGCACTCCGCTCCGGCCGTCTCTCTGTCTCCTGCGGCACCGCCTCGGAGAGTCTGGCCCCCCACGAGAGCGCGCCGGGGTCACGTGAGGGGCCCCCCCTCCCCGGCCACGGCGTGCGGGGGCGGGCCGAGGACGATACCAACTGCACTCCTACGGGAGGGGGAACAGGGACATCGAGAGGAAATCGAGGGAGGTTGTCCCTCACAGCGACTGAAATGTAGCGAATAAGCTCGCCAGACGCAGTGACCTCTTTCCTTTTCCCTCAGATTACCACCCAAGATGCAGCTGGGCTGTTCTAGTTCCTGCGATAGGGAAAGCTCCCACCCCGGCTTGGATGGAACAACCTACATGAGGTGGCGCTCGGCGTACACGGGACGGAGGCCGTAAATCCGCGGCCCCACGTGACTTTCCGGGTTTCGCCTGCCGGACCGAGTCGGATGGCTGATGGTTACGGTGGGGTGCGGTTGGAACGAGCCCGTGAATTAAGTTTGTGGTGTGCTCCCGCATTTCGAAGGTGCTTGCAGAGATCGTTAGTAGGACCCGCGCTTCTCTCCCTTGAATTTTTGTGGAAGTGACCCTGTGTTGGGTTCCCGCAGGGAAATGAAGAAGCCACGTGGTTGAGTTTCTGCTCCGCCGCCCACCTAGTGTGAGCGGCCAAAACACCGACAGCGGTCTCCAGCCTTCCAGCCAGAGCTGTACGCAGTCTACCTCTATCCCACTTTCCCAACCTGTCTTTTCCGAATTTCTTGCTATTTCAGTCAGCGGTAGCAGCAGTCAACGCCACCACTACAGAGAATCAGAGACGAGCTGGGTTGGAAATGCATCTGGTCCGCTCCCACCCCCACTTTACAGGTGAGGAAACCGAGACTCAGGAAAAGTGACTTGACCGAAACACGATGCTTGACATCAGGACTGAATTTTGAAATGCCCGTTAATGTTCTGTCACTGCTGAGGCTTTTAGGGAAGGTGAGCGCCATCTGATGTCCAGTCTCACAGTACTTATCGTGCTTATTTTAACGAGTAAAAATTTGATTAAACTGTTTTTAATGCCGGTTTTTTTCAGTTATTTATATTTATCGCGTAAGTTTAATTATGCACATTTACCCTAATAAAATAAAACACGAGCATTAATTGCTTTTATGCTTTGCTATGAAAACACCAAAAAAGTTGACTCTATAAACGTCTTAACCTTTTTGGTCTCAATTTGAAGGCTTTAAAACTTTCTAGAATCTAATCAGTCGGACTCTTTTGTACCCTCATGACTATGAGCATTTGTTCTATTGATTACACCAGCTGGCGATTCGCTTGATGTAAACAAGAGAGACGATGTTTGATCCAGCCTATGGCCAGAAGAATTTAAAGTGCAGCCAAGTATTTAAATGAGATGCCATTATCCGCTTTCAGTGAACCCTCTCCTCTTCTCAGGGTATGGCTTCCACAGTATGCACAGTGCTGACACCCAAAGGCACTAGTCAACTTTGTTTTTGTTTTTTTAAGGTTAAAAACGTAATTAGAAGTTCTGTTTTCTTCCCATACCCCCATGGATCACCTTGTTTACACCGTAGGATCAATACATCCCATTGTGGAGGACATTGTTTTACAATTTGTCATCTGGGTGTTCAACTCTAGTCTTCAGATATTTATAGTCTTTATAAGAGGACATTTCACTCTCTTAAGACTAGAAAAGCATTGACTTATTGTATTTTCCGTGGCATCTGTTGAGCTAGCTCAGGGAATACTTCCAAAGTCACTTCACTGTTCCAGAGCAAGGACTGGCATCTATAACACAGTTTCAACAACATATATTAAACATTGTAATATTTTAATAAGTTTCAACAAAGAGCATTGTAATAAATCAAAGATTAATAGTGAGCTGAAATTGTAGATTCACATTCTTACTATTAACACTGTGATTATGATTGATGATAAAATACTAGAGATACTATCATTAGTAAGCTCTTTACCTTGACTATGGATATTTCTTCCATAACTGTTCTAGGCTTTCAGAAGGGAGCATTATGCCTGAGAGCAGTTGTTCTCAACCTTGGCTGAACATAGGAATCACCTGGGAAGTTTTGAAAAATCGTAATGCCAGGGTACCAATTTAATTACTCTGGAAAAATGCCTGGGCATCAGGATTTTTAAAAGCTCTCCAGGTGTTTTTAATCTGCAATTTAAGTTGAAAACCACAGCTTTACTCTTTTCAAAGTGTGATTCATGAACTGGTACACTCGTATCACCCGAAAGTTTGTTAGAGATGCAAAATCTCGGGCCTCACCTCAGACCTCCCAAATGGTAATCTGCATTTTTTTTTTTTTTTTTTTGAGATCTATATGTACGTGTGTTTTAAAGTTTGAGAAGACTGCTTTACATTATAACCTGTGGAGAACTATCCTCCTAAATTGCTGCAGTTCTTAATAGTGCCTCATCTACGAGATGACGTCAAGCAAAACATTTTGTAAAGTTTTTGTTTTGTTTTACAAATATAAGGGCAGGGTACAAATGCAAACCTCTTGGATGTAGATTCTGTCTAGACTGGCACCTGAGATGTATTTATTTTTGTTTCTACTCTGCTTCAAACCCTGGGTCTGCTAGAATTTTTTCCGTTATATCTCTTAGTTCTTTAGAAAACAGAAGGAAACCGTTTTTCTAACATATCCCTTTGGAACAACCCAAGTTCAATCTAAACTACACCCCAGGCAGCTTTCTTTCTTTCTTTTCTTTTCTTTTTTTCAGTTCCATTAAATTTCCTTTCTTTTTTTTTTTTTTAAGATTTTATTTATTTGACAGAGACAGCGAGACAGGGACATTCTGGTTTTTAAAAATATTCAAGGGATTTGTCCTGAGTGCTAGAGTCCCAGTCCCCCTGACCTAAGACCCCTCTGCCTTGTTGACTCTCCTGCAGCTGGAGGGCTCACCTCTAGTCCAGCAGGAGCTCCAGGACCCTGAACCCGGCCTCTAGTTGCTGTCCCTTCTGATTGGTCAGTGTTTGCATGTTTATGCTGCCTTGATGAAATCAAAGTTTTTTGTCTCATCATTTTTTCTCATTCTATTCTGTTGTCACATCTTGTATTTTATAACTTTTTCTTGCACATACCTGCATGCCACAAGTCTCGACTGTCTTTTTTTTTTTTTTTTAAAGATTTTATTTATTTGAGGGGCACCTGGGTGGCTCAGTCGTTAAGCGTCTGCCTTCAGCTCAGGCTGGGATCAAGCCCCGAATCGGGCTCCCTGCTCAGCGGGAAGCCTGCTTCTCCCTCTCCCACTCCCTGTGCTTGGGTTCCCTCTCTCGCTGTCTCTTTCTCTGTCTGTCAAATAAATAAATAAAATCTTTAAAAAAAAAAAAAAAAGATTTGAGAGCGCGCATGTGCTCACACCGTGTGTAAGCAAGGGGAGGGGCAGTGTGAGAGGGAGAGAGAGAATCCCAGACTCTACCCTCATGCAGGGCCCGACACAGGGCTTGATCTCACAACCCTGAGATTGTGACCTGAGCCGAAATCAAGAGTCAGGTGCTTAACCAACTGAGCCACCCAGGCGCCCCTATCTATGTCTTTAATACATCCCGGTGGTTCTTAATGTGGGGTCTCCAGACCAGCAGCATCAGCACCACTTGGAATATGTTAAAAATGCAGATTCTCTGGCCCACTCCAGACCCACTGAATCAGAAATTGGGATGAGGCTTAGGAACCTGTTTTTTGTTGATAGGCTCAAGCATTCTCATGCACACCGAAGTAAAAGAACCTATGATTTATCACATTTTGAAAGCCCTCTATCAAATACCAAACTTTGTACTTTATGTTATATATGTTACTATCGAGTTTGTTACAGAAATTTTGTATGATCTATAAAATTTATTTGAGATATGGACTGGCTAGATTGGCCAATTTAAGTTATTCCATTTTAGGAAGGGTGGTGGATAATATAATCAACATAGTAGTTTTAAAAAATGAGAGCGTATCACTAGGTGTGATGGAAATCCATTTTAATTTTGAGGATATACTTTTGAATAAATTCCGTCAATTGAAAATTAATGTGATGTTAATGACAATGCTAAGACTGAGCATAAGAGGGACTTGGTGTTTCTTGAAGTGATGATGATGATATTCTTTCGGTGGCAGCTTGACTGGTTTTTGTGGGTTAACATTCCAGAAGGGAAGCTAATTTTTATTGAATAGTTGCTACATGTCAAGCATCATCAGAAGTGTCTTCACATACTATCTCAGCCCTCAAACCACTGTGAGATAGATGTACCCCCATTTTACTAATGAAATTGAAACCCAAAGTAAGTAGTACTATTATTGATTTCATAAATTTACTCAGAGAATCTCTAAACTTTTAGAGTCAGAGCTAACAGCTTCTTTACTTCCAACTCCTCTTTCTACAAATGAGGAAGGTGAAAGACTAAGTTATGTGATTGCTACATTTCTAGGTAACTGGGACTAAGACACTCCTAATTTAAGATATGTATAGAGTGCAAAAACTCAAAATATGGAATCCTGAGGTTGCCAGACTCTTCATTCATTAACAAATAATGGGCATGGTTTGCAGTTGGGGGCAAACAAATTCTTCAGACAGAATTTTAAATGTTTATCTCAAATCTCCCAAAATGAGAAAAATGTCCAGATACCACAGTCCCCTTATTAACATGACAGTGTAAGTTACAGAATATGAGTTTGACTTTGCCATATCAGCAATTAGGGCAAGATCACATAACATTTTGTATAAATCATCAGAATGCCTTTACTTTCATATTTGTAGACATGGAAAAGTCTAGAATTCCTTCTGTTTAATCAAATCAGAGTCTTTCAATTTGGTTAAATCAAAGTCTTATATTTGGAGTTAATTGGGATAAGCTTTTGAATCCTTGAATCAATTTCTTCAAATGACATGGCTAAACATACATATTCTGATACAGAATACATTCTAATACAGATGTATCACTGTGTGTACCTTTAAATGGTGGTAATAAGAACTACTGCATATATAGATCTGTGATTAAAGTTTCTACAGCCAGAGAGTAGGAAGTGGGAGCGGACATAGGAACCGGGGACTTGCCTTCCTTTAGAAGGTTGGCAGAGTTCTACCTTTGCATTGCAGGTGAGTTGAAAAAAAAAAAAGAGCTGGAATCAGTTTCTTACACCCATGCAAATATCTCCGTTCTTTCACAATATCAGATAAAATGTTTAATTCCCTAGTATATGGGCTCATGCAAGTAAGAGCAAGTAAGAATTGCTCTGCTGCTTGTTATTACATGACTAATGCTTGTTAATTTGTTTTAACTAGGATCTCTGCAGAGCATCAGTTTCGTTCATCACATGCCTCACTATTGGTGAGAGGCCCCATGGCAAGCCTAGCTCCCCAGTAGGCTTTGAAATGTCACCAGTATGACCAGAGGAACCCATCCAAAGGCCCAGAGAGAGGATCTGGAGACTTCATGCAAACAGCTTAACCTCTCAGGTTGGCCAAAACTCTTCAGAAGAGAGGAAGAGGAACGGTTTCCTCTTTAGTGTTTCTCAAATCTCATTATTAATCAGAGTAATTGAGGAGCTTTTAAAAAATACAACTTCCTAGGCCAACCCTGAAGGTTATACACCAGTAATTTGTTGAGCATACATTTAATGAGCACATACAGCATAAAAAGGTCCTATTCTAGATCCTGCCTACAAATTATTGATTCCTTGGACCCTCACAACAACTCTATATGTTAGGTACTCTGCTTTGACATGAAGAAATAGAGGCACAGGGAAGTTCTTGCCTGAGTCCATGCATCTAGGGAATGGCAGGGCTAGGATTCAAAGCCAGGCTGTCTGGCTCCAGAACACACATTCTTTTTTTTTTTTTTTTTTTTAAAGATTTATTTATTTGAGAGAGCGAGGATGAGAGAGAGAGAGCACATGAGAGGGGGGAGAGTCAGAGGGAGAAGCAGGCTCCTCGCCGAGCAGGGAGCCCGATGCGAGACTCTATCCTGGGACTCCGGGATCATGACCTGAGCCGAAGGCAGTCGCTCAACCAACTGAGCCACCCAGGCGCCCCAGAACACACATTCTTAACACTCTGCTGCCTCTGGGTCACTTGAGAATGTGACCTAGGCAGTATGCTTTCTCCCCGTCCACCTCCAATCTTAGTATAAAAGCATATACCACATAGCAATAAAGCTGTTATTAAAAAAAAAACAAAAACATTTCAGTTGTCAGGAGTTAGGGATGGATGGTGGGGAGCAGGGGAGTAGGTGTAACCATAAAGGGATAGCCCAGGGGAGGTCTTTTTGAAAAGTTGCATGACTTGACTGTGGTATCAGTCACATGAATCTACACATGATAAAATGATAACACATATGGGACTGATGTCAGTTGCCTGGTTTCTATATTGTATATAGAAACTGTTCATATATTATATATTGTACAATCTATATTGTATAGATTGTAGAAATGTGTAAGATATCTCCATCGAAGAACCTGGGTGATCAGTACACAGGACTGCTTGCTCTGTACTATTTTTGCAACTTCCTATAAATCTATAATCATTTCAAAATGAAAAGTAAAAAAAAAAAAGCATATGCCTCCTTTTGGCAACCCCCAAGTCAATTAGAGGCCCGTCTCCTTAAGATTGGCTCAAAGAGAGATCATTCTTGGAAGACAGACCTTCCGCAAAGGGCAAGAAAAACCCAAAACGTAATGGCCTTGAGCAGAGCATGAATTCAGTGGCAGCGGCGGGTGGAGGCAGCTGAGCAAGGTCACCACCAACAGAGTCACGCACTTCAGTCACTACAAAGAGAGGGCTGAAACCAGTTACTTATGTCTTGCAGTGATTCCCAAATGACTAGTGCCCAGCTGGCTAAACAAGAACCTCTGGGTTGAGCTAAATGAATGCACAGAGTCCCTTTCCCACACGTAGAGACTCTGACTCAGTAGATCAAGGCCAGGGTCCAGCAGTCTGTGTTTTAAAAGCTCCCCAGGTGATGGGTTTGAGAATTTCAGATTAAGGAGCAGGTGATAAAGCAGGATCCCCAGTAACATCTCAGGAGTCAACCACTACAGGGTTTATTTGGGTTGGGATGATTAACCCAAGCCCTTGGTTTTCCTATGGTTGGTGTAGCTCAGAGCTAAGCATTCTCGTCATGTCAGATAACAATATCCAAAGTATATGCCTTTTTCTGAATGCTGTGTATAAACTGTGAACTATTATGATGAATTTTTCTATTGCCTCTTTTCTATTTGGTTATTTACCATGTTTCTTAGGGCAGAAATGTAGTTTACAAACAACACAATTCTGTTCCAAATGCTTTAGGATTGGAAGGCCAGTAGGTACTGCTGCTAAATTAAGAATGGTTTTGGCTACAAGTTGCAAAATAATCAACCAGTAGTAATGTCAACAAGCAGGAGCCTATTTGCCTCACAGTAAAAAGTCCAGAGATAGGTGCTTGCTGGTATTGGTTCTGCAGCTCAAGAGTTGGGGCTGACATCTCCAGATCTCTTGGCCTTTCCTTCACGGCTCCGACCTGTCTGCATTCAAGACTGGTTGAGGGGAAGGGACAGGACCACTGGCATTCTACTCTTGTCTCACTGGCCAGATGGTATCCCATGGCCACTACTGGTTGCAAAGGAGGCTGGGAAATTAAGTGTTTTGCTTTTTTTTTTTTAATTTATTTATTTGACAGAGAGAGACACAGCGAAAGAGGGAACACAAGCAGGGGGAGAGGGAGAGGGAGAAGCAGACTCCCAGCTGAGCAGGGAGCCCGATGCGGGGCTCGATCCCAGGACCCTGGGATCATGACCTGAGCCGAAGGCAGACGCTTAACGACTGAGCCACCCAGGCGCCCCAAGTGTTTTGCTTTTATAGTCCCTGCGGCAGAGGCAAGAAAGGAAAATGGGGAGGGATTGGGTGTTCGGAGGGCCAACCTAGAGCATCTGTACAGCTTTCAAATTAAATTTTATCAAGCACTGTTTAATTATAGAAACAGCTGATCAGATGCATGATAATAAGTTGTCAGAAAATATTGATATGAAAATCAGGCATAAAGATCTCCACTGTCAACAATTATACATCGTTGTTTTGGTCTTTCATTCTCTGTTGGAACCAATTCTAGTTTTTGAAGAACTTTGGTTCCTTCAGTCAATTGCCTGTATAGAAGGAAAAAATGGAAAATTTAGT
This sequence comes from Neomonachus schauinslandi, assembly GCF_002201575.2. Classification (NCBI taxonomy): domain Eukaryota; kingdom Metazoa; phylum Chordata; class Mammalia; order Carnivora; family Phocidae; genus Neomonachus; species Neomonachus schauinslandi. The sequence continues at coordinate 51,553,237 of NC_058410.1, read as the reverse complement.
CAAATTTTCACATTAGCTTCCATTCCTAAATCCAGTCTTATCCTGTTTAGCTATGGCTATTTCCTATAAATCAGATTATCAGTCATAAATATAAATAGCCCTAGATGTGTCCACTTTGCCATGGTTCCTCCACATCTGTTCTGGGACCCTTTGAATCTGTCATCCTCACTGCTGTCAGAGTGATCCCTTAAAAATGCAACCTAAAAAAAAAAAAAAAATTGCAAGTCTGCTCTCACCTCCCTGCTTAAAATATTTCAGTAATTTCCCATTATCCTTATGATAAAGACCAAAAATCTCCCACCATGGCCTGCCATGGGCTGCCTCCCCGCTGCCCCCCAGTGCTGTCCTAGGGCATGCTCCCCTGGCTCTCTGCCCCAGCTAGACTGACTTCAGTACCTCAGTATCCCATGTTGCTTTCCTGCCACGTCTGTCTGCTGTGCTCCTGCCCCCCGCTTCCCCTTCACGTCCCTACCTCCTGGTCTGCCTTCAGATCTCAGCTCAGTCATCACTCCTCGTCACTCCTTGCTTATGTCAAGCTCCCGGCTGTCTTTATAGGAGTTATTGGGGATAATTTGACATTTATTTGTATGCTTCTTTGGTTAATTTCTGATTCTCCCATGAGGACATAGTTCATGCTTTTACTTAGTACTCAATGCCTAACACACTGCCTGGGACATAGTAGGCACCTAATCACATCGCTGAATACGTGAATAAAAGCTCAAAGCCATGCTAGTTTGGATCTCTGTAGATATTCACTGGCCATGAGCTGGAACTCCCTGAGAGGAGCTGTACTTAACGATGGTTCTCTCAACTGCAAGAGAGTAACATGGGCTAGAGAGACAGCCCTAAACGTAGGACTGGTTCCCTTTGCCAGTGTTTGAGTTGAGGCAGTGGCTGAGGGGAAGGTACAATTTCCATTTCATGAACTTTTATATGGACACAGCAGTGCTGACACTGAACATGCTGTAGTCATCTCTTTGTCTGCCTCTCTGGCTGTCACCGTCAGAAACCATGACACAGAGCCCAACACAAGGTACATTCTGAGGATGAGGAGCAAGGGATAAACGGACAGATTCACCTCTGACCAAAGAGGATGTAGAGCCTGGTCTCCAGATTGGTTTCACAAATACTGAAGGAGCACCTACTGTGTGCATCTCTCCACTGTGACAGGTGTTAGAATAGAAGATGCAAGTTTTTACAGAGCGCCAAGGAGGACAAAGAAGCAGTTTGATTCTGGTAATCAGGAGGTTTCTGACTTAAGCCTTGAACGGGATTTTGGCTGAAAGGAACAAGATAAGCGAAGGCCCAGAGGCTGTCCTGGGAGTGTTGGTACTCTGGTCTGGCTGCAGCTCAGCTGCCATGGTGAGTTTCCAAGTCTCCATTTCCAGCCTTTGCGCCCCCTTGAATACCTACTTATGGTATCCCAGAGTTGCCTTCTGCCTCACGTGTAGGTATCCTAATCTGAAACATAACTTGTCCATCCTAAATCCATGATCTTCTCTCCCATATGCTCCTATTTTCTATCTTGGTGAACGGCATCAACCATCCAACCAGTTTTAAGATCCTAGGAGTTTGTCTAGACCGTCACTACCCAGTATGGTAGCCACTGGCCACAGGTGGGTATTTAAATTTAAAACTTAGTAAATTTAGTTCCTCAGTTGTACCAGTCAGATTTTGAGTGCTCAGTAGCCACATGGGGCTAGCAGCTGTCACACGGGACAGCACAGATTGTAGTACATTTGCATCACTGCAGAAGATTCTGTTACATACCACTGCTTGATATTCTTCCCATGACCTCACCACCACCATCGAAATAGTCACTAGAGTCTTGTTGAATCCAACCTCTGAGTATCTCTTGAATCTTTCTGTTTACCCCTCGCTTCTCTGTACTGCCAGTGCCTTGGGCCGGGACTTCATTTATGGTACTATTATTACTGTTATCATCGCTTCCAAACTGGACTTGCCAGTCTCATTTTCATCCTTTGCCAATCAATTCCCCACTTCTGCTGAAAAGAATTTTTTCAAAATGAGACCCTGGTTGTGTTGCTCCCAATTAATTCCTCCATGGCTTCCCATCTCCTTTGGGTGGGGGTCCCTGCTTAGCAGCATTGCACTCATAGCCCTTTGGGACCTGGGCCTGACCGTCTCCTCCTCTCTACCCTCCTCTCTCTCTCCATTCACCCCTAGGGTGCTAAGCTCTAGCCAGACCAAATGAATTATAGGTAAGAGGCTCTCTTTATTCCTTAGGGCCCCTCTGCAAAGGCTCTTCACTCTTCCTAAAATTTGATTTTACTCATTTTGATTTCAGTCTTCTCTGGCTAACTTCTACTTGAATTTCAATACTCATCTCACCTTCTCATGAAGCTTTCTATGACCACCCCCCCCCCTTTGGGGGGCCCCCCTAATGTGATTTAACCCCCCCCCCCACTGTCCCCAACATATACCCCTTCTACCTATGCATGTATGAATGGAGATCTTACAGGCTTGTGTTTTGACATTCTTTCCCTATGAAACCATTGGGCAAGATAGTCTCCCCGAAGGGCATTCCTAATGTCATCCATCTGAAGGGACAAGTTCATGTACCAGAAACTAGGGCTCAAAAGGAGGGTCTGTCTCTGGACCTTGCTAACCATGTCTGGGATTCCAGAAGCTCAGATAAACCTGGGGACGCTCTGAGATGATAGGAAGAGAAAGCATTAACACCAGAGGCAGCCCTACAGTGGAGAAGGATGATACCCCTGAAGGAGTTACACTTTGTCAGTATCTACTTGCCTATTATGGTGCTTCTCCCTAGTGTTCTTTAAGGTCTTGTTTAAATATTTCAGCCCAGACTCAGCTCTGATTTGGAGATTTAAGGGATCGATTGAGATCATACTTGGGCTAGAACAATAAAAGAGGTGCAGTGCCCCCCCCTAAAACCAGTGTGGTGGTGACAAAGAAATTGAGTGAGCAAAATACCCCTGGAGGAAGGTGAATCACATGGAAAATAACGATCGTCAAAAGGAGACCACATCCTCCACTCCACTGCCATCCTCTAGGGATCTGTGTTTGCTTTTACTAGAGGAGTTGGAGGGTGCTGTGTCCTGTCTCTCCTGTATCCCCAGGGCACTCTTACAGAACTGGCATAGCCTATGTCTCACTTACAGTTGTTGGTTTTCTAATACACTGTAGACTCCCTAAAGGGCAGAAACTGTGCCTCTTCACTCTTTCCCCAGGACTGAGCACCATGACTGGCATATAGTAGGTGCCTAATAAAATGCTGGTTGAATGAATAAAGGAGGCTAACAGAAGTGAAAGCTGAAATAGATGTGGGGTCAGCAGTAAAGGCCCCGAATGCCACTCTAGACTTTAGGGTATATGCATCTGGGGATGGACATGGTGAAAAAGGAGACATAAAACATTTTAAAGTAGTCATGTGTGCGTTTGAGAAGGAACCTTTTGGAAAGATAGGAAGGATCACCTAATCATGTGGTTAAGATGACAGGAAGATATTTAAATGATCCAAGAAATTATGAGTTTTATTTGGATTTTAAAATAATTGAAGAATGCGTTTTCAAAATCAGAATACAGTTTATTAGGACCAGGGAAAATAGAAGATAACATCATTTTAGGTTATGCATCTATCAATATAAAATTGTCTTTTGTTTGAAAATACACTTTCTGCTTTTTCGGTCTAGAAATATCACTTGCATTACACTGAAGGGATAATTGTGGTTTAAAACTGCTATGAAATTTCTTCATGGGATGAAGAGTCAGTAATTATCCCTGTGGAATAGCTGGAATAATCTAATACTTATTCAGAAAAATTCTAACACTCTGCATCATTTCAGGGAAGACCAAGTAAGCTTCTACTTATGTTCACTCCACTAATCAAATAGAGACATAAACACTGGAGTGATAAAGAGTATGTCCATCATCCATTTTAGGTCCACATGCCTATAAGCAACTTGCTAATAATATTCTAGTCATTATTACCTGAGGTGTTTCCATATTTTAAGTTGTTCAGTTAAAAAAGTTACTTGTAATTTGGATAGTTTTCATATATCTCTTCACAGTGTTCATGGACAGGCACTTAAATGGCTTCAGCTCACTTCTGCATCTAAATATATCTATGTGATTAAGCACTATGGTATTATTCATAGTAAATAAGAATGACAATATCCTTGAGGCTGAAGATAGAAGGATGGATGGGGGATAGTCAGAACATAATAATGGCCGTACCTTAATGGTTTCTGTGTTTTTTATAGGTAGCAGGCTTCTTATGAAATATTTATTCTAAATGTTTGTATTTGTATTATTTTTGTTTTTAAATTATATCTTCAGTTACCCATAAACTATGTGGACCACATTTTTAAAAAAGATTTTACTTATTTATTTTGGAGAGAAAGAGAGGGCATGAGCAGGGGGAGGAGCAGAGAGAGAGGGACAGGCAGACTCCATGGTGAGTGCGGAGCCTGACTTGGGGCTCAATCCCACAACCCTGAGATCACGACCTGAGCCAAAATCAAGAGTCAGGTGCTTAACCGACTGAGCCACCCAGGTGCCCCAAACCGTATATATATATAGACAAGCTTACAATGTACATACCCAAAAGCCACGTATTTTCTATCTAGATAGGGCGCTGGTTGTAGTGTGATGTAGAATTGTGACCCGTTGCTGTGACGGCCTTTGTTGGCCATTCCAAGAACTCCCCTTTTATTATGAGGAATTGAAAAGTTTTCATCTAGAAAAGACAATACATAGTAGGTCATTGAAATATTTCCAAATTGTATTCTGTTTCATATTTCACTCAACTGGGTTGTTAAAAAAGATAAGCTAGAAAGTCTTCATTAGAACTATTTTCAACATTTCTCCACCTTCAGTTTATCATTACTGTAGCTAAAACCAAGTCTGCTAAGAAAATTAGTAATGTAAAAGGAAGGACATCGCTGAGGAATAAAGATCAGCATATTTTCTTGTGCTGTGTGGCAGTAGTATTTCATTCAAACTACCAGTGTGATCACTGAAAATACCCTCTTTGGGAAGGCTTTTGGATCTGACCCCGGCCCTCACAGCACCTTCTGCAGCCCTCTGTGGTGTCTTTGTGACCTGCGCTGCTGTTGATACGACTTTTCTTCTCTACTATGTGCAGGCCGTCTCCGTATAGCTTTGCTCCTAAGGCCTCCTGGCACGTTAGCTGGCACAGATGTGGCCTTAAATATTGGCGATGAAAAGAAAGGAAGTCATGCTTATTTTTAGTAGTCTTTAAATAAAGTTTGATCTTAAACCTTATATAGATTGACCAAGATTTTGTGGAAAGTGATTTTTTTTTAATTTTTTTTTTTTAGTGTAAGGTTAGCAAGTAAAGAGAATTGTATGGTGGTGAATTAGGCCACTCTTTTCAGGAAGTGCCGTTTCTAGCATAAAGTAAGATTTACCTCCAAACTCAGAAACACAGAGGAAGTGGTGGAAGAGGAATTCACTAAAAGTTTTCATTCAATAACCTTTTAAAATTCTGGGAATATTTGAGAGGTATGAGCATTAACTGTCAAGATTTCCTGAAGCTGCAGTTGCTAAGTATTCGACGTTTCAAAGCTAAACCAACTAAGCAATGAAGCCGTATCCGTAGTAGTTACTTTTAGCTTTTAAATTGCAACTGAGTAAAAACCTCTGAAATCTTGTGAGGTGCATATAAAGCACTTTTGTACAAATGAGCCTATATAATTACATTGATGCTCTGTATTCATTTCAAGGGAATTAAGAAATAATCCATTACTTTTACAGAAAATTACATGGCACAGAAATCTGCCCAAGGTAAAGATTCAGAGTTTTAACAAAACAGTATTTGTCATTGCTCTCAGATATATGATAAATTTTTTCTTAAATTCTGTAAGCAATAAGAAGAAAATTTATAGGGTTGTAACATTTTTTTACCCAAAGTTCTATGATTATGGGAGAAATTTTAAGGCTTAATTAACTGCACATTGGGGAGGTATGTGCTGTGGTGAGCACTGTGTATTGTGTAAGACTGATGAATCACAGACCTGTACCCCTGAAACAAATAATACATTATATGTTAATTAAAAAAAAAAAAAGCTTAACTTTTAAAGTTAATATGTAGGTATAGGCAGCCCTTGACTTACAAATTTAAAGTGTGTTTACCTCAAAAGTGTGAAAATTAAGTAACTATGTTAACGATTGTTTTAACAGAATGTTGCTGTGGAACTTAAGGACCTGAGGCTTGTCGCTTCAAGACTGGCAGCAACGGCAGGGCAGAGGGGAGTCACTCGGTGACTCTGCCACACCAGGTAAAGCCCTTGGGTAGAATTATTCCTGGAAAGCATCCCACTGAGGGGAGGGGAGCCAACCCCCGCCCCCCCCTACACAGTTACTGGTGGTGGCCTTTGCTACGAAACAAGTTGTGGTGACCTTCCCATACAAACTCAGCATGAACTGCAGCTAGGACTGGGCCATTGGTGCCTCCTCCACAGCTCACTTGGGGAATGGAGTGGACCCCCAGCCTCACGGGAGCGTATTATCCACTTAAAGATCAGAGCCAGTAGCATAATGGAGTTCGAAATAAAATTCTGTCCTTAGAGAAATATTTTTTCACAAGTAACAAGATGGAGAGTGAAAATCCCAGGTTTAATTCAACATTTGTTTATTTGACAAATATTTTTACAATGCCTAGTGTGTTCTGAGGGTTAAGTGCAGAGCTTAAGACTTTTCAGTTATATAAAAAATGTAAGTTTAATGTGCTCACATAATTTTTTGAGGACAGGGAAAAACAACCCTTCTCCCCCCCACTTTGTCTGAGTGGGATAATTAACTATTCTAGATTATTTTCACTCTCTTAGCAGCTGTGAATGGAAAGGAAAAATTTCAGCAACCTACAAAAAAATGTTTTGAAGTAGGAAGAACAAAAAACGTCTTTTTTATTGCCGGGCAAAAATAGAAAAATTTAAAATTTGAGTGCTGGCTAAATCTGCAAAATTAGTAATAATTTTATTTTTAGGTCATGTTAACTGAGGCATGGAAGGAAGTTTAAAAGCTATGGTAAGATCTCAGGACCCTCTCATTACATTGTCTGTGACTCAGGAATTCCCGCCTCTACCACTTACCATAAGATATGGAATCGAGTTATTGCTCTGTGGTCAAAACTGGCATCATTTGTAACATACAACATGAAGCGTAACATGTAACTATTTGAAACAGAAATCAGACTTTATGTGCTGAAGAAAATCGGTTTCTGAATCTGTTTAAAATAAAGCTCATTGATGCTTACAAAGGAAGCAACTACCACAAGTCTGGGAAGACTGCCATGCATTCTCTCTGGTAAAAGTATAATTAGACAGGGGCGCCTGAGTGGCTCAGTTGGTTAAGCAACTGCCTTCAGCTCAGGTCATGATCCTCGAGTCCCAGGATCGAGTCCCAGGATCGAGTCCCAGGATCGAGTCCCCATTGGTGTTCCCTGCTCAGCAGGGAGTCTGCTTCTCCCTCTGACCCTCCCCCCTCTCATGCTCTCTCTCTCTCTCATTCTCTCTCAAATAAATAAAATATTTTTTTAGAAAAGTATAATCAGACAGGTTAGGACATTTCCATATAATTTGCTGAAGGCAATCATACCAAGTAAAAATCTGACCCGAATCCTGCAGTATCAGTTTTGTAAACCAACTGTTCTATTTTTACCATCATATTTGATAACAGCTATTCACTATTTATTATTATATAAAAGTACATGAAAGTGTGCTACTTAGCATGTTTTAATTGTTGCTTTAATGAAGCATTTGTAAGTAAACATGTTGATTGTGTGTGTGACATTAGGAAGGAATAGCCAGTATTCATGAACACTTGCAGGGATAAACACTTAGGGTGTATTTATAACATTGAACACTAGTGACGAGGACTCCAGCTATAGAGAACATGAATGAATTTCATAGGCAGTGCATGAACAAAAGAAGCAAGGCACACAAAGAATGCCTACAGTGTAATTCCACTTACTTAAAATTCAAAAACGGGCAAAATTTAACTGTATTGTTTAGGGATACACACAAGGGTGGTTAACTATCAAGGAAAGCAAGGAAAAAAGGCAGGCTAGTGGTTACCTCTGAGGGAGGTGGAGTATTGTTGATGATGGATAAATAGGGTTTTTCTGGCATGCTGGCAATTTTTCTTTCTTGACAAGGATGGTAATACGGGGATTTGCTTTATAATTATGTTTTAACTGTGCATATGCACTTTCTATATATAAGTCTCACAATTTTTTTAAAAATAGCCCATAAATGGCTACCCAGACCATACTATTTTCAGTTATTCAGTACTGACAATACATCAGGCTCTGTGTCTTTTATTAATGAACACTTTCATTTATTTTTTTTAAAGATTTTATTTATTTGAGAGAGACAGTGAGCACGAGCAGGGTGAGGGGCAGAGGGAGGAGGGGCAGAGGGAGAAGCAGGCTTCCCGCCGAGCAGGGAGCCTGATGTGGGGCTCGATCCCAGGACCCCAGGATCATGACCTGAGCCGAAGGCAGAGGCTTAACCGACTGAGCCACCCAGGCACCCCGAACACTTTCATTTAAAGGCAAGGAGATCTAAGAATTAGACAAATGGATGTTAAGTGCTACGTCTGTGAATTAGGGCACAAGCTAATATTAACAAACTGGTCTACTTAACGTAACAAGGATAACACAGTATTTTAAAATATTTTTCTTTTGCTTTTTGTATAAATGATATTTTCTTTAGTCAGCCCAAACCACCTAATTGCCAATCCTTGGCCAGTGAGAAGGATTAGGGATATTATACAAGGAGAAAAAAAAGGGTTAATAGTTTCTAACATTCAGAATAGGATTTGGGAAGATTGTTTAAAAAGTTGTGATGCAAAACAGACTTTCTTCAAGTTAAAAAAATGATTAACCAATTTATAAAATAATCATCTAATTGAATAAGTTACTACATTCTTTTAAATTCACTGTGCTCAGCTTAATAAAAATGAGTTTTGTGGTTGTAGTCATTTTTAGCAAGCCCCGGGTTTCAATCCTGCCGCTCATGGTAATAGGGTTCAATGAGAGAGATGTGGAGGAGGAGGGACGGGCTGGCCGCTGTGTGCATATCCCCCAGGGGCTGAAAGAGGGAGGGAAACCCATGCTTCTCTGTTCTGAGCAGTTACTCATCTCTCCTTGGGGGCATCTCTCCTTTTCATTTGATGGGTTATTGAGTTTCTAATTCTGCACCTGCAGACATCCTGAGTAATGGAGGCTTCCCTAAACACACTGGGCCTCCCCCTGGCACCAGAGGACAGCCGCCTCCATCTGGAGACTAAATCTCCGTAACAGTGTAAGGATAGGAGTAAGGGACCATCAGCAGAGGCACAGGGTTGTGCAGGGGGCAGGCAAGGGGAGGAGCTAAGAGATGTGTCTCCTGCTGGACAGAAGGGCCAAGTTGTCTGAGACTGTGCCTCCAAATAGGAGTCCGGGTGATCTGACAGCAGCCGTGGGGGGGGACCGACAGGGTGGATTCTCATCAGGGATTAAGCCTGTCAGGAAAGCATCCAGGAACATCCCTTCCCCATCTGCAGTGTTTTATTTTAAGACCCAACTCAAGAGCTACTCTGGGCCACCGCCCCCAACTCTCCCAGGCAGCTGGTGGTTCTTTTCCCACAGTGCTCAGTGCTTCCTCTGTAACGGCCATTGGCACTGTGCCTGGAGCTAAACTGTTTCAGTATCTGTCTGCACCAAACCTAAAATCTTTGAGGCTGGAAGCTTGGTCATATCATCTTGGTTTCCTAAGGTCCTAGCACCATGTAGGCACCTAACTAAGAGTTGAATGTTTTATTAATGAATAAATAAATAAATGGGGTCACTCGCCCAGCTTCATTTGATAAAGCGGGCTCCACATGCACTTAGAAGGAAATTGGCTTTTCCTTTTCCCTTCACTTTGGTATTGGTTCAATATTACTTTAAAAAAAAAAAACCTTTTCATTGTATTAAAATTTAGACACAAAAGCCATAGAAAACTAATGTATAGTTGTATTTATTATTAGTTATTGTAAGGGAAACACCCTTTTCATCCCCACTCAGTCCAGCTTAAGTGCCTTGTCTGGTTCAAAAGTAACCACTCCCCTGACTTTTAAATGCTCTCATGCTTAATGTTTCCTTATACGGTTGGCCCTTGAACAGCACTAGCTCTGATCTGCAGGGCTCCACTCACATGGGGATGTTTTTCAATGCGGTACAGAACTGTAAATGTATTTTCTCTTCCTTATGATTTTCTTTTTTTTTTTTTTTAAGATTTTATTTATTTATTTGAGAGAGAGCACATGAGAGGGGGGAGGGTCAGAGGGAGAAGCAGACTCCCTGCTGAGCAGGGAGCCCGATGCGGGACTCGATCCAGGGACTCCACGATCATGACCTGAGCCAAAGGCAGTCGCTTAACCAACTGAGCCACTCAGGCGCCCCCTTATGATTTTCTTAACATTTTCTTTAGCTTATTTCATTGTAAGAAGATGGTATATAATACATACAACTTACAAAATGTGTTAATCAACTGTTTGTTTTTGATAAGGCTTCAGGTCAATAGTGTTAGTACTTAGTCCACAGCTATCAGTAGTTACTAGGTAGTATAGTTTAGTCTTTACCATTTTATTTTTTTCCCTTTTTTTAAAAGATTTTATTTATTTGAGAGAGAGAGAGCAGGGGGGAGGGGCAGAGGGGGGGAGAGAGAGAGAGAGAGAGAGGGATAAGCAGATTCCCTGCTCAGCAAGGAGCCCGATGCGGCTCGATCCCGTGGCCCCGGGATCATGACCCGAGCCGAAGGCAGATGCTTAACCGACTGAGCCACCCAGGTGCCCCAGTCTTTACCATTTTAAAAGACTTGTTGTGACTTTTAAGTCTCTCTTAATCTTCAAGGTCTGCCTCTATCCCTTTACTTACTCTTATCTGTTAATAAACCGGAGCTGTTTAACCTCTAGAATTTTTCCCAGTCCAAAATTTGTTGATTGCACCTGCATGGGGCATTTCAGTATGTTTCTGTGTTCTCTGTCCTGTCCTTTTGCCTAGAATACTTGTGTTAAGAAGGCAAATTAGTTTCAACTTGATTGATATATTGGGAACATCTGAGCATAATGAAGCTCGCCCGTGTTTATGTGCAATGTCTAGGAGAAACACCAGGTAAATGTAGAAAATGGCTCCCAGCTGAACCGAGTTGCATAGGAACACACACACCTCAGACGTCCGCCACAGGTCACCACATCCACCACATCCACCACATCCACCCACGTCTGATGTTACAACCTGCCTCCAATTTCAGAGAGCCCTCCTTCCACCACTTCACAATCACTCCCAAGCTGCAACTCTTCCCATGCCACCTCCTCAAACGTCAGGGAGCTTTCAAGGTAGAGTGCCAAATTTATTATAGTATTTCTGTGTTTCTTGACCATAAAGTACATGTTAAACCGTTACTGTTTTTATCAGGTTACTCTATATTTTAATGTGTCACTGAGAAAGGGTTTTTTTGTACCGCACTTTTGCCGTAAGTCCTGTAGTTTTTAATGCATGATTTTGCATAGTGCAGAGATCTTTAAGACCATATGACATCACAACTGGTTGTATTTCCTGCAGATTGGCCGCTGGGTCCAGAGGCTTAATCAGACTCATGTTCTGTCCCTTTGGTGGTGTATTCTCTCCACAGAAGGCTCATAATGTCTGGTTGTCCCTGTTTTTGTGAAGTTGGCAGATACCAATGCAGCAAAGGCATAGATCCATTATTTCACTGGGGCAGCAAAATGGTGCTATTCTAATTCTTTTATTTCCTTGTCATCTATCTATTGGAATGCTTTTATAAGTAGCAATTTTATCTACAATTTAGTACAGTTTATATAGGAAAGGCAAGATAAATGCTTGATTCTTTGCTTATATTTCTCAATTTTTAAGATAATGAATTTGTTTCCCATCATTCCCCCAAAGATAAGCTGTTAGGCTTTATTTTATAATATGATGTCATTATGAACTCATGGATTTAAAATACTTGTTGGGTTTCAGTTATTTGCGATTACTGTTCTTTTTGAAGTTCAAATCTTTGGCCAGTGAGAGCCTCTTCAAGTTGTCTCCCAAGGCCTTTGACATGACCCTAGTAAATCTTTAATAGCTTTCTTGCTATCTGATAATAGCATGACTAAACAGCAGGTTCAAGGCTCATTTTGTAATTTCCTGTCCTGGAACTGAAACCTGCCATTTCTCCCGGGAGCTCTGGTTTCTTTAAGTGAGAATTGACACTTCAGAACACCAATCTAAATGCTAGGAGTGTGTAAAGCTACTAGGTTGGTCCTTGTAGACCAATTCAGTGGATAGAGCTATATAGGTAGATACGCTTTGTGAGTTTAAACTGATATTTCCAATACAGAATATTTTACTTATTAGCCTCTATCAATATTGCATATTTATCTCCCTTCTTGCACATTGAAAATCATGATTCTTTCAAGGACACATGAAACGATGAATTTAGGATATCCTATAATTACTTACTTTTTCCACATTACATATACAACAGTCTCAGAATAACAGTATTAATACCATCACTAGTATAATTACTGAAAATAGTTAAAAGTTTTTGCATACATTCTCCCCATTTTTTCCAGTTTTAAAAAGGTAGGCTAAAGATACAGTCATTACATATCATACTCTCACCCTTTATTCCTCATTAAAGTTTAGTTTCACAAGTCACTATGTGATTACTGCTCATCACCAATCCTTATGTCAGGGTCTCTCATAATTTGTTTGTGTGAAACTCATTCTGCAGTCGATTCCTCAGGATCAAGAAGGGCTTGTGGCAACATTATTCCCTAAAGTTTTACATATTGAAAAGTCTGTGTGCCCTTTATAATTCAGATTCAGTTTGGCTGAATATAAAATCTTTAGCTCATGATTCCTTTCCTTGAGCATCTTAAATGTATTACTCCATTTTCTCGTGACATAATAATATAATGTCAAAGAATATGATGATAACTTACTTTTCTTTCCCTTACAAATCACTTGCTCTTTTTGCCTACCTGCCCAAAGAATTTTTACTTTTTCTTAACTGTCCAAAATTTTACTAAAATATGTCTTAGTGTTGGTTGTTCTGGTTTAATATTATCAGGTGGCATTGTTCTCTTTCAAGAAGTAATGTCAAGTTTTTATACAATATTTTTACTTGAGGTACAAACATACAATAAAATGCATTTATCTTAGATGTTCAGTTTGATGCATTTTGACAGTTGTGTGTAGCTGTGTAACCACCACGAAAAACAAAAATAGAACATCAAATCCTTTTTAAACGCAGGAGGTTTTTTCAATATTAGTTCTTAGTATTTGCTCCATTCCCTAGCATTCATTTAATCCTTTAGGGACAACCTTCCATCCATATGTTGGATCTTCTCTTTCTAGCTATTTGTCACTTTCTCATAAATCCTTTTCTCTTTCTTCATTTCTTTTTGGTTTTAAAAAATTCCCTCCTTCCACCTTTTACTTCTTTTAAGACATACATATCTGTTGTGTTTATTTGACCCATGTTCCTTCTAGTTTATTTCTGAAATGTTCTTTTACTGCTGATTCTTCCCTAATTCTGTAACCTCTAAGTTTTTCTAATTCTGACTTATGAGTTCTTTCCTGTCTTGTATCATATTCTCAATGTCTTCTGGCTCACTCTGAAATTTGTAGTTTTGATCTGTTTTGTGAGCATGTCTTTCCTAGTGTACTTTCATGATCTGTAGTGATATTACTCTGCTCCTTATTCTCTTTTACTTCTTCTAATAACCATGAAACTTTTTGTTGCCTGTTTTTATGTAAAATTAGGTTTCCTAGGTGTTTAGAAGGAGGTGTGGCTTTAGAAGGAAGGTCGCTTTTCTGACTTCACAAAGCTCCCTCTTGTGCTGTTTTCATGTAGTGTTCGACAGTATGGCAACTTGCTTTCTGAGACTTTCTGGCTCTGTCCCCATTCCCTCTTTGTCGCTGTTGCCCTTCTATCCTGCATAACTTTGATTCCATTCACAGCAACACCTCCTTGTGTGGGCCTGTCTTGGAAGAGCGCCCTTTCAGATCAGTTTCAAGAGTTCAGAGAGGTTAGGCTGCTCCAGCCTCAGACCTTACCAGGGACCCCCTTGCACTCACCCACTGTTGGCTATTTTGGGGTTCTGCTAGTCTCAAGTCCACCAGATGTGCTGCTTTTTCCCACACAGATGCTGACATCTTGCAGATTTCATAGCTATAGGAAGTTTGTCCTCATCTGTTTGAATTGAGAATTCATTTAGATACCTTGTCACCTAGTTTTGTTGTAAATGTCATCCATGGGTTTTTAGTTTTTTTATCTACTTTTACGGTCTGTTTTTATGTTGGAATTTCAAAAGATTCAAAAACTGTGCCGTCACCACGACCTCATCTTCCCAGGATCCCCAACAGCAGTTTTAATGGGATGATTATCAAAGTACCAAATTCTGGGTACAAGCATGGCAAATTACAAGCCTTAAAAATATAAATTCCCGGGGCACCTGGGTGGCTCAGTCGTTAAGCGTCTGCCTTTGGCTCAGGTCATGATCCCAGGTTCCTGGGATCGAGCCCCGCATCAGGCTCCCTGCTCAGCAGGAAGCCTGCTTCTCCCTCTCCCACTCCCCCTGCTTGTGTTCCCTCTCTTGCTGTGTCTCTCTCTATCAAATAAATAAATAAAATCTTTAAAAATATATATATATAAATTCCCTTTGACCCTACAATACTAATTCTAGAAATTTAGCCTAAAGGAATAATATAATTAGGCAAGTGAAAAAATATGTATACAAAGCTGTTCTGGACTGGACTGGGGTGTGTTTCCCCCTATCCCATTTGTAAATCCCACTTTTCAGTGTGTTATCCCAAACACCATCTTATTTGGAGTTGTGAATTGTCCAGTCTTGTTAGATTTGAATTATCAGCTGATATAGACTGACAGAATTTAAAGATACGTACCTTCAAATGTTGGTCCATAAATCGACTCTCCATCATCTCCTTTTCCTTCTACTATATCTGAGAAATAACAATAAACAAACATTAGAATTTTGAGACTAAAAAAGAGTATGGTAATGGCCGGGGGAAAATGCTTTAAGTTATGATTCCACTTATACCAATGACTAGAGTAAGTTATATGATACATAATTGTTCAATATCTAAACCATGAAAATATTACTATAATGATTTCACTTGTATTTTGTAAGCACTCTAACATTCATGATCCCATTTTTTCCCCTGATAACTCTTTGAAGTAGGCAAAATTATAATGCAAAACGTTTGAAATGATGAAGTATTAAATTATAATTGTCATAATTTAAAGGAAGTGTGTTCATATAAATTCTGCTTGCCTCACAAGTTATTCCATAGTCCATCTTGCTTTTTAGGAAAATGGAAAGACCAGATTGAGAGAATGAAATAGGAACAGTGAGGTCTTTTTAGAAGAGGGATAAAAATAGATGGCTCTAAAAAGAATCAGTGTTCAAATTTTCATTCCTTGGAACCCCAGAGTGATGATTCATTTATTTAGCCAGTATTTTGGAAAGGAAGATCCCTTATAATGTAATGAGGTAGATTAAAAAAAAAAAAGTGATTTGTCATGTCCCATTTTGCATTATATGCATTATACACATACTTTTGCTCAGGCAGTGCTCCTACAGTAAACATCCTCCATGCACAAACGACTTTTTCTGTATCCACAGGTGAAAGGGAAACAAAGGTGACTACTGGAAATAGCGGACTCTGGTGGAAATAAGGGTCTCTCAGCTCTGTGCCCCCGGCCTCCCCATCAGCACCTCTTTACTTCCTTTCCTCTCTCATTCAGCCTCCTTGAGTAGTGTACAATACAGCTCTGTTGAAAGACTGTGCCATTTTAACTCAGTGTGAGTGAGTTACCTGTAATAAAAGTGCACTGTAAAGAAATCAGATGCAACAGCAAGCATGTGGAGAGAATTTATTCAAGACAGGCATGTAGCATTTAAATTCCATTCACAAACTGGTTCAGAAGTTAATCATTAATCCTGAAGTCTTCAACCCTACTCTGCCTGATACTCCCCGCGTAACTCACCCAGAGCCCTCAGCATCTCCCAGGGGCACACTGCAGTGGCGGAAGGCTAACTCCAGAAATGGGGAAGTCACACGTCCTCCAGCATCAATTCCTTCTGATCCTAGAGTTGGCTTTGCTCAGACAAATCGGCCTGTGGTTCACCACCCCTACTGACTCACTTCAGCATCGGTGATACTCCTTTGCCGTCTCTCCAACACCCACCATTCCTCTTGCCCTTTGTTTCACATCCTCCGGGGAAATTATTTTTTTAAATTTTATTTTATTATGTTATGTTAATCACCATACATTACATCATTAGTTTTTGATGTAGTGTTCCATGATTCATTGTTTGCGTATAACACCCAGTGCTCCATGCAGAACGTGCCCTCTTTAATGCCCATCACCAGGCTAACCCATCCCCCCACCCCCCTCCCCTCTAGAACCCTCAGTTTGTTTCTCAGAGTCCATAGTCTCTCATGGTTCGTCTCCCCCTCCAATTTCCCCCCTTCATTTTTCTCCCAGGGAAATATTTTATACTGACACCATTTCAATCAGTACTTGAATTCAGCCTTACGTATCTGATGTTATTTCTGTACTTCTGACGACAAATTCTACAATGCAGAGTAATGGTTCAAATTTTGATTTCAATCTTGATGTTAGTTACCTTTTCCAAGCCTGTTTCCTCATCTGTATAGACAGGAATAATGCTTAGTGCCTCCCAGGTAATTCTGAGGATTAAACAAAATCACGTTCTACTGACAGCACTTGGTGCAGCTCAGGGCAGAGCGCCACGCTCATTCACGGGGGGGGCCATAGTCACGCAGCATTGCATGCTTAGGGAATGCATCTTCTCATTACCACCGTCTTCACCATCATTATATTGATGATGATGATGACAAAATGTATTAAACTCTTTCTCAAGAGGTCCTTCAGAAGGCAGTAGGCCTTGTGGGAGCCACAGACAGAGAATCCCACCAAAGTGGCTCTTGATAGCTTCTTTCATTTTGTACTTTAGAAATGTTTAGAATGTATGTTTCCTGTTTATCTGTTCATTTATTCATTCATCGTTTCAACAATATTTTTTAAGCCCTTACTATATACCAGGCACTGCTCTGGAACCCGGGGATATAACAGTGAACAAAATAGATAAAATCCTCTACCTTCATGGAACTTATTTATAGTCTAATGAAGAGAAACAGACACTAAACGAATTCTCTAGGAAATATGTAATAGTATGTCCAGTGATGACAAGTGCTATGAACCAAAAATAAAATATTTTAAAAATAAAAATTAGGGGATAGGAGAGCAGCAGGGAAAGGGGTGAGGAGACCTGCGTGGATAGGAAAGTGGCAGTTTTAAATAGGATGGTCAGGTAAGTCTTGCTGAGATGAACTCTGGGCAAAAATCCAAACAGATTAGAGGCTGAAGCAAGGGGATCTCTGAAGCATAGCTGGGTAGGGTGTGTCCCAGGCAGAGGAAACAACAAAAGACCTCAAGCCCATGTATGCTTTGTGTGCTTGGGAAACAGCAAGGAGGCCAGTGTGTGGAGCAGAGCAAGGGTAGCTGTCAGAGGATGAGGTGAGGCTAGGGGTAGGGTAGACCATATAGGCCCTGCTGGTCCCATCGGGCAACCAGTAGTGTTGGGAGGCATCCTAAGGCACAGCATAAAACCACATTAGCCATATTCCAAAATTCCCCCCACAGCCCTGTGTGAATCTGGCATCTGAAGGGAGAATATTCATAGAGCTTGGTACTTCCAATATACCGTGTCACTGAATCCTGAGTCCTTGCCACATCCTGTGATATTATAATTTTCCCCATGTTAGGATTGAGAAACTGATTCAGAGATGCTAAGTGCCTACGTACTAAGTGGTACAACTGGTATATATCAGCTGGGTTTGAATCTAGTAATCAGCATTTTTTTCCCAAACTGTCCTTAACATTGCTGCTTCATTATTTGAAATCATGACCCAAGATCTGTGCATTTTACTATTTGGAAATTTTATTTCAAATAAGTCAACAAACAAGTAATATGACATACTTTTCCCAAATCTTGCTCTGGGGCTCGGGAAGGGGAGGTGTACCTCTAACCAAAAACCAAAAATAAAACAAAAAGGAACATAGCATCTGAGAGCCCAGCACATAATAGTCAACACTGAACTTAGTTTCAGGAGACCCTGATACTAGTCCCCTTGAGGATGGTTTTATACCAACAAATACTTGAAAACAATCTAAATGTTCACCAGTAGGGAATTAATTATGTTGACCTTTGAACAATGCAGGGGTTAGGTGTGCCAACCCCTTGCACAGCTGAAAAGCCCTGTATAACTTTTAACTCCCCCCAAATTTAACTATTAATAGTCTACAGTTGACCAGAAGCCTTACTAGTAACATAAACAGTCAATTAACACATATTTTGTATGTTACATGTATTATATGCTGTATTCTTACAATAAAGGAAGCTGGAGAAAAGAAAATGTTATTAAGGAAATCGTAGGGAAGGGGCGCCTGGGTGGCACAGTTAGTTAAGCATCCAACTTTTGGTTTTGGTTTAGGTCATGATCTCGGGGTCATGAGATTGAGACCCACATGGGGCTCTGCGCTCAGCACAGTCTGCTTAAGACTCTCTCCCCCTCTCCCTCTGCCCCTACCCCGCATGTGTGCACGCGCGCTCTCTCTCAAATAAATAAATAAATCTTTAAAAGAAAAAGGGGTGCCTGGGTGGCTCAGTCGGTTAAGTGCCTGCCTTCGGCTCAGGTCATGATCCCAGGGTTTTGGGATCAAGTCCCGCATTGCGCTTGCTGCTCAGCGGAGAGCCTGCTTCTCTCTCTACCTTTCCCCCTGCCCATGCTCTCTATCTCACTCTCTCTCTCTCAAATAAAAATAAATAAATAAATAAAAGAAAAAAAATCATAAGGAAGAGAAAATACATTTACAGTACTGTATTGTAAAAAATCAGTGGACCCCCACAGTTCAAACTCCTTATTGTTCAAGGGCCAACTGTAAATTGGTATAGCAATATATGAAAAACTAGGCAGACCCTAAAAATTGTACATGTTTATGTTTATTGCCGTAGGAAGACATACCATATATGTATATGAAATGGGAAAATAATGAGGTTAGGTAACACTATGGGTGATATCTCATTTTTGGAGAAACTGAGGGAAAAATAGTTGATTTTCATACAAATGCCTGGATTAAACTACATTTTTCTCATCAGCCTCAGAATGTTCCAGATTGTAGAAAAATAATTAAGCATTATTAATTTAAGCCTCTGCATATTTCATCAAGTTCAAGCAAATCTCCTTACACTCTTAGCAATTATTTTTAAATTGCTGCCTGATTGTTCCCTATGGGATACCTCCCAAAAGGCCTTCAAAATTTAATTTTGTGCTGTTAGTCAGAGACCTACTCTGTGTGAAGTCAAAGGACTGACCTGAAAAGATAGCGAAAATGGAGAACAAAATGCTTTAGCTCTTACTTTTACACTGTAACAATGTAACATCTTTGGTGAGAAATAAGTTGTTTTCAAATTCCTAGCTTTAGAATGTTTCTTAAAAGCATTGTATTTTCTAGGTGCTATTTATTTAGATGAGCTTTTTTTTTTTTTTTTGGGGAGGGGGGGAAGAGAGAGAATCTTCAGCAGGCTCCACCCTGGGCATGGAGGCTGATGAGGGGCTCAATGACTCAGGGGCTCCATCTCACAACCCTGAGATCATAACCTGAACCGAAATCAAGAGTTGGATGCTCAACCAACTGAGCCATCCAGGCGTCCACTATTTAGACGAACATTTAAAATTATATTTTGATATAAAAAATGGTATCTTCCTATCTTGTATCACTTTTTAATTTGTAATATTCTGGGTAACAAAACTTTAGATTTGTTTATTTCAAAATTTATGACATTTTAAAAAAGTATGAATATCTTAATCATTTGGCCATATAAAATATCCTTTCAATATATATATATAATATCTAATATAAATATATCTAATTCAATATGCATTTCACAAAGATAAAATTCTGGACATTCTGATTTGACGTTACAATTAAGTTGCATTTAAGATTTTAAACTTACCTCCTCCTTGTATCCAACCATTTGGTACTACTCGATGAAAAATTGAACCTACGTAATGTAGCCTGATGCCACTTTGAGAATACCCTGCTTTTCCTGTGCACAACATCTGAAAGTTTCTACATGTTTTGGGACATGCATCACAGTATAGCTACAAATAAAAATAAAAGGTTTCAAAGATTAAATATTTAATATTTTGACAGTTATAGATTCCTACCTCTACCTCCCACTTATTAAAAAAATAACAAAAATAAGAACAAAAAGCCTTTTACCTCAAAAACCAGTCTTCCAATTGGATAAAAATCAACAGAAATGTCCAAGAACACAAAAGCATGCTATTAAAATTAGGGAGAAAAAGATAATGCAGGTCAGTGTCTGGAAGAAAGTTTTAGAAATGACCAAAAATACCACAGAATAATGTTTTCAGTGATAAGATTTCAAAAGCAAGGACACCTGGGTGGCTCAGTCAGTTAAGCGTCTGCCTTCGGCTCAGGTCATAATCCCAGGGTCCTGGGATCGAGCCCCACATCGGGCTCCCTGCTCAGCGGGAAGCCTGCTTCTCCCTCTCCCGCTCCCCCTGCTTGTGTTCCCTCTCTTGCTGTGTCTCTCTCTGTCAAATAAATAAATAAAATCTAAAATAAATAAATAAATAAAACCCTTTAGTAGTGAAGCTTTGAATCATTTTAACCTACACACCAGACAGAGAACACATGGCCTAGATATCCCCTACGTTGCAAGCTAGGTGTGGAAAGGAACACTAGTTGGTCCCTTTGGGAAAAAGGACAGAATTTTCTGTCCTGAGTAATTTTGGGAAACATCCAGCATGAGTGCTATGGATTTGGTTACCATATATTCTCGATTTTGAGAGAGAGCACCAATTAGCTACCCAGAGCCAGGTCACGTCCTTTCTGAGTGGGAAAACAACGACACCATACCCATAGGAGGTATGGGACCAGGGGAAGGGAAGAGAATATGCTGTGCTTTCGTGTTATTTCAGTCATGCTCATTTGGCATCCTTTCTGATAGAGACAGCTAACATTTGTGTGATCTCGTCTAGCTCTACAAAGAGGCATCCAAAATGAAAACACAGTCTCCATCACAGTAGCATTCATTTAGGGAGCAGAGTGCACCTGATGGGATACATTTCAAATCTTGGGCACCATTCTTATACATAAAGGTGTCACCTGATTTAACAAACTACATAACTTGCCCTGCCCTATTTCTTAAGAATCTAGGAAACATAAATGAAATCACTTTTACGGTATCACTGTCACTACTTTATGTCACTTAAGCCTTTTTTTTTTTTTTTTAATTAAGAGACTGTAATAATATTGTGTTATCTGGCATCCAGGAAGTATTATGTCCATAGTAATTATGATTAACTTTTTTGTGCCTCTCAGCTTCTGTACTCCAAGTTCTGAATTATAAAAGAATAGTATAACTTTATTATAGGAGGCATAATATAATAAACTTAATAGGCTTGGGTGGAAAAAGAGGATATACTGGAAATCACGATTAACTTATGAAATGGGTAAGTCCATTCGGGCATCATTAAACTTCCCTCTGTGTCAATATATTATCTTTATGCAGTTGTCAAGAGTAGATAATTGGGACAATTCTAATGAAAGAGCAAATAAGCACAACACAAGGTAATGTCACCTAGCAGCCAAACATGCAAACATAATTACCTTGTATATCATTGCAACCCAGAAGTAAACAAGTCCCTGCAGCAAGAAAAATCTAGCCTCTGCACAAAAAAATTTAAGGATTTTCTCTGGAATCCAGGTCCCCCCTCCTCACTGCCATGAATTCAGGCTGTCATCATCTCTAGACCACACTACTATAGCAGTGTTCCAAGTGGTCACCCTGCCACCAAGGTCTCCCTACTCCACCCTGTTTTTGCACAGCCCTAAAACTTTTTCCAAAAAAGCAAAGATTATGTCATACTCTTTATGAAAAGTTCTGTTGGCTCAGCTTCCTTCTAGAAAAAAAGCTAACTCCTTAGTTCAGAATGGAGTTCAGAATGGACTAAGTTCAACCTTTCTTTAGTGGATTTTTTTTTCTCCCCCTCTTTAACACCTGGGGATGTTTCCCGTTGGGGAACTCTCTACGGGACCCACCACCCTCTAAAGACACTAAAGGGGCCAGATTCTCCCTCCCCCCACTCTGTGAGAGCGAGGGTGTGGGGTATGATTTGGGCTGGATTAGTCAGGTGCTCCTGCCTGGGGCCTTGGATGTCCAGGGAATGATGCAAAGACACCAGCTGAGAAGGAATTCTCAGTGAAGGTGGCCACTGAGAACTTAAAACCTACTCTTAAACGTTTATATTCCTTTGTTAGGATATCAGTTATTTATGCTGAATCAATATAAATGATCAAAGATTCCACTATTTTTCTTTAAAAATTAGTGTAACTTGCCTTGGTGTCTGTTAAGAATTTAGCAGAATAATCCACAGTAAGTGCCTCATAAAGTTCAGGGGGCTTAAAATCAACTACATCCCACATCTTGTGAGCCCATTTCTGAAGATCAAATGCATCACCCAGGAGCTGATCGTTAACAAAACACATCACATAGGAAGAATATTCCCAGATTTCATTCTTGAGTTCCTATAAAGGAAAAGGATAAAAAAAAAAAAACTATTGGGGGGGGCGGGGAACCAACCTTGCTATAAACCCACAAGCCAGAGCCCAACCGGGATAGACTCTTAACTGAATCTTTAAAAAAAGGGATTTTTTTTTGCTATCTTTTCGAATTTTGCTCTCAAATAGAATTTAAGAACATTTTTAAGAATCTGATATCACTAAAAGCAAAGAATGACCTAAAAGTAAATACTAAAAATGGTACAGTCATTGAAAGTAGACAGTGATCTGGTAATAAAAATCTGTATGCATAGCATACGTGTTAACTTGAAAACAAAACGTAGTCTCTGGCTTCATTTCTGAAATACAGTTTACTGTGTGTATACTTGGAAAGGGTAAGGATTCTGAGTAATACATGGTTTTCAGTGCCAAGGATGGAAAGAATGCTTTTTTGAGGGAGTGGGGTCAGGGAAAGGAAATGCCTCCTGGGGACCAGCAGGGACTTCTGGTGGACCCCAGGTGTAAGGAGGGAGAGAACTCACCTTTGTCAACACTTCCAAGTTTAAGCCCCTTAAAATGAAGTGCATTTGTGTGTTTATCCAAACACTAACAGTCAACCTCCTGAATTCCAGTGTGTGACCATGAGTAATGCCCCCTCGGAAGATAGATCTGGTTTATTATGACCCAGTGCCAGTCCTGGCAAAAGTATGAATAATTTGGGACAGCTGTTCTCAAATTTTAGCAGGCAAGCAGAATTACAGATTCCTGAGCCCCACCCGAGTTTCTGATTCTGATTCCGGAATGGGGCCTGAGAATTTGCATGTCTAACAACATCCCAGGAGATGCTGACGTTGCTGGTCTGGAGACCACACTTGGGGAAATGCTGGTTTGGGGAACAGTTTGCCTTCAGCTTGCCAATTTGCTGCACTCCCCGCTCTTCTCCCAGATTTCATATCCCATTCCAACACCCATATTAAAACCTAGTTTGAGGAAAAGAATAAACTTCTTGAGGCTGAACTATAAATCACTGATAAAGCCTGTGGGTCAATAGTCCCTAAACGGTTTAGATTTATCGGTGTTATCACATTTTATAGAATGCAAAACTTTAAAAAGGGGTATTTATTTAGCCCGGGTATGGCTAATGTGGATATTTATTTAGCCTGGTGGGAGAAATGCAGTAGAAGGTACACTTTACTCGGAGGCTGATGATGTAGATGCCTCATCTTTGTGTGTCGTCTGTGCGTGAGGAGGCTTCCTCTCACGCTTAAGATAGTGTCCTGGACCCAGTGGTTTCTGGGGCTTTCCAGCACTGAGACATAAGATGCTGCCTTCTTTGGAGGGAAGAGAAAAGCTTTTCCAAAGGCCCAGAAGCCACCACTCAGGGGAGGCATTACATTCTGCTGAAACGTAAGGCCAGCGCACACCTAACCTCAGATGTGCTAAGAGCACTACATATGACCCAAGGCACAATGCTTACATTGAGGAAGGCCGAAAACTGGCCTGAAACAAGAAAAGGATAAAGTGACAAGTGTCCAAGAGATGAGGGTGAGAAAAGGAAGAAAGGAAGGATAGGAAATAAAGAGTAGGTGGAAAGAAGCAGCAGTGATTACCTAGAAAGCCTCATTCAGGCCCCATGAGAAAAGCAGAAGGAAGAGAACACAAAACATCCCAAGGTCAGTAAACCCAGGCTGAAGTGGCTGGAAACTGCAGAATGGAATCCACAGCAGTCTTTAAGAATCCAGTGGGAATCTGTAAAAGGAATGGGTGCAGACCACAAAGCACGAGATCATGGCTCTCCTGTAGGTGGACAGTATGAGACTGGTAGGCAGTGTAAGTAGTTTGGTGATAAAAAAAAAAAATTAAGAAAAACATATTTTTGTTAAGGTAACCAACTGTCCTGACCAGCTGTCCCAGTTTGTCTAGGACTGTCCCAGCTTTAGCTTTGAAATTCCTGCTCCCAGGAAGGCCCTCCGAACTAGGCAAAGCAGGACCACTGGTCACCCCAGTTGTTGTAAGGATTGGAGTTAATATATACATAAGTCAAGAGAATAGCATCTGGCATATAATAAGCACTGTGTGTAGATGTTTGCTGCTGTTCTATCTGAATTCCAATGAGAATGTATCATGGCTCTGAAAATGGTAAGACTTAAAAAATGCATTGTGGCCTCCGTCCTGCAGCACTCACGTGAGTGCACAGTGCCATGAGACCGCACAGCAACACTGCAGGATAACCACAGGGTCACAGGACGTCCTCGTGCAACCACTGCTCTGGTCAGGGGACATGGGATTTCATCAGCCACTGGGGAGATAGGGTGGGGCAGGGAAACCAGGACTGGGACTTCACGGCTCTGGGCCAGGGATGGCAAGCAGGAAGTGTACCCCATTCCCACCTCACCCCAACAGGAGGCACGGCTGGGCCAGGATGCCACCTTAGAACTCTTTGTATCACATGTTCTAGGCAGAATTACCAAATGATCAGGGTTGGTACCCGAGAGGAAACCTATCTGCCCTCCTTAGGCAGGCTCTGCTAGCCCTGGGGCCTGGGGTTCTCCAAGGGTGCTGTTAGTGGGGAGAGGGCAGAGAGGAAGCTTTAGTTAGGACAGGGCTGCCCTGTGGGAACTTGGTGCCTGTCATCAGAGCTCCATAGGCCACAAGCTCCCCCCCCGTCCCCTGCCCCGCACAAGCCCCACACTGTGTCTGTGCTGTAGACCACCAAGACCTTCCAAAGTAAGGACCATGAGTGCCAAGGTGTCACAGGAAGTGTGAGTAAGCAGTGTGCAGGGAGAGCGGGCTAACCATCAGCTGGGGTACATAGCAGCATTGAGAGTCTAAAACTTACCTTTATCACATGTCTTCCAAAAGAAAATCCTGTAAATATTTTACTTTTTCTTAAAATCAGCCTGGTAAAATGATTGAAATGATTTAGGAAAAGTATATAATTTAGAGAAATCAAATCAAGTTGCTCTAAAATCACTGCTCCAGTTTTTCCAAAACAATGCATAGATGAATAACTGAGGCAAAACTCTGTTCATTGCCCATACCCCAAATATTCTTTACCCGTTTTTTCTCCTGTAGATATTGATCCCATGCAAATTCTTGAAGAGGAACTATTATAGGATCTTCAAATTTGGATGGATAATTACTCTTCAGAGTCTAGGTTTCAAAATAGAAATAATTATTTTAGAGTAAGTTCTCTTTTAAGGTAGAAATCATTTCCCCCAATTTTTATGGGGGCTTCAGGAGGTTTTATACAGTGCATACCCAGGCCACACAATCTGGCTTAGATGCCCCCAGAGGCCCCTGTGCTTACCTCCATTATTTCACTCCCCAGCTCATCCTGGGGCTCTGGCTTATTTGGTCTCTCATTTCTAGAGTATAAGCTCCTTGAGGGCCAAAACTATATCCTCTACTCCCACTGGCCTCAACATCTGGCGCGTAGTGGACCATCCACACATAGCAAATGAATGAGGAAATGAAGAAATAAATTTTGATTTGCCATGTTCTTTTAGGACCAGTTTTTCCCTAAATTAAACTCTTACTAAACTTTAGGGGATCTACAGATACTTTTTTTAATGAAAAGAAGATGTTACTTTATTTTAACTAGTGTTTTATCAGTTTCAGGTGTACAATATAGTGATTCAACAATTCCATACATCACCTGGTACTCATCAGGACAAGTGACCTCCTTAATCCCCAGCCCCTGTTTAACCCATCCCCCTCCCTCTACAGATAACTTTAAACTAAATTAAATGTTATTATTTTAATTTATCAATATGTGGAGAATGACCAAAAGGATATTGCTGTGGTTACACCCCTTGGGAAGAAGTGAAATAAATACTAAATATGTTTAGGTTTAGATACTGAGCATGTTTTGGTGTAACATACATTATTTTGTCTATACAAATCAGAGAAAATTCTTACTGGTTAACAATTCCTGTCAAAAAAACAAAGTTTTGCTTCCTGGTATGTTGCATTTTGCCTCCTGGTCAAGCGAGAGAAGGCAGAGGAGGCCCTAAGAGGCCTCACATTTCTGAGCGGGGCTGAGGAGGAGATCTGTCCCACAAGAAACAGTGACAGCAGGCTGCTGCAGTGGGCACCTTCTCCACTAAGGATGCTGCTTAGTGGTCTGACTGTGGCCTAAAAGAGGACATTGGCCTGGCATGTTTCATTAGGGGTGGGTATTCCAAGGCGGAGAAAGCCCTTGGGACCAGGGGGAGCTGAAGAGGGCAATAGCAGTTGGGTCATTTCCTTCTTAGACTCCTGCCCAACCAACAGATGATGATGTGTCCTTTGTCACAGTTCCAGGGTCCGTGCTTAGTTTGAGGCAATTGTGTTTCTAACTGGGGGGGGGAGGGGGGAACCATCTGGGATAACTAATAAGCCCAACAGTTTTCAAATTAAGCATCATCATACTTTCTTCATAAGTTAGTGTCTAGAATGGACTACATCCAAATTAGAATCTATGTAATACTCTTCACAAATCTAAATCTCCGACAGTAAATTAGGTATTCAGGACTGCTTACCAAAGGATCATGTTGAGAAATTATTCAAAGCCATATCCTTTATTAAGGTCAAACTAACTCAATTTACACTGATAGGTTTTCAAATTCAAATAGAGCTACAGTAGGCAAAAGCTCAAGAAAGGGAAAATTAACATTACTAATGTAACAAAGACATTGTTTTCTTGACTTAGCATCCTCTACAACAGGGGTTGGCAAACTGTGGCCAGCAGGCCAAATCTGCCTGTTTTCCTAAGACTTGAAAGCTAAGAAGAATTTTTAGATTTTAAGCAGTTGAAAAAGAAAAAAGAATCATCTTTCGTGTCATGTGAAATTATATGCAAGTCAAATTTCAGTATTTATAATTAAGTTTTATTGTTAAACCACCATTCATTTACATATTGTCTGTGGCCACTTTTGTACAAGGACACAGTCTAGTAGTTGTGACTGAGAGCCTATGGCCCTGAAGGCCTAATAATTTAACATCTAGGCTTTACAGAAAAAAACTGCCAACACCTTCTCTACAGTGTGGAGCAGGCACAAAAAACATGTGCCCTCAGAGAAGGAGCTAAAGAAAAACAAGGTAAAAAAATTCCTTAAATACAACTTGAGCCATAAACTTTATAGATCCCATCAGCCCAGCTAACAGCCCATAATTTCTACTTATTTTGATGATCCATGTATCGTTTTCAAAGACATTGCTTGTTCTCTTCCTCTTGATGTAAACTTCATCTGTTTCACAAATTAGTTACTGTGAAACTGAGCAAAGGAAACCTCACTTAAAATGGAGTCGGGAGGCCAGAAGGGGGAGCTCTCATGCTTTACCACCACCGCTCCTCAATTGCAGACCCCAGCAGGTCAGGAAGAGACAAACCTTGTATTCCCAACAGGAATAAGTCTATTTTACTCCTCCAGCAGAAGTAAAGGAGAATGTCTCCTTGCTCAGCAACAAGCACAGCCAATACCACAATCAGCCGGTGAGACTTTTACCACCCTGAACTCTCACTTTCTATCAGTGGAGTTTTCCTCAGAGCAACCCCTCCCAGCGTCCTCCTTTTCTCTATAATGTACCTGTCCTTTGATCTCCCAGATTGCCTTTGGTTTGCCATAGCTTCTATGTCCCAAATTGCTATTCCTGTGCTATTATCAAATAAACCCATTTTGCTGGTAAAATAACTGTTTTACTTTTAAGGTCGACAGTTTATTTCTTCACTTGATATAATTACAAACTTTTCTTTAACTCTGAGGATTTAGAGCCGGCAGGAAGGCAGGAATTGCTTAAGATTTCTTCTATTTGAGAACATTTTGTGTCAGGTATCCAGCTGGATAGTTTGGGGTACACAAACATGGACAGGGCATGGTCCTAGAGTCTGGTGGGGTTTTGAAGGAGAGAATTTTGGCATAATCTTAACAGTAGCATTCCCGGAGTAAACCCCAAAGATGTGCTGAATTCTGCATTTCTCCTGCATTTGGGTAGTATGTGTGCTGCACCACGGCGGACCTGGCCAAGGTCCCCCAGTTGCTTAAAGTGTTTTTCCTTTTATAGCGTTCCGTGTGTTTACAAAGAAATACCTGGATTCTCCAAAGCACTTGTAGGTCATTTGTTGAGAATCCCTTAAGAACCTAATTCGATTGGAATGCAGTAAATGCTAGAGAAAATTTAGAGGGGGACCCAAAAAACTTCCCAAATGAAGTTTCCAAAAATCACTTAGGGAGTTCGTAAAAAGAAACAAACAAAAATCAGTAGTTATACGGTATCACTTCTTCCTAAATATTTTTTCATGAATTTTTAAAATCCATAACGCAAGTAAAAATTGATGTGGAAATAAAATATGTGGATATCTAGAGGGGGGAATTATCCTCCCTCACCCAGCAAGGTTCTGAACTTTTCCTTCGCTCCGATCCCGCTTTAAAGGTAGCCCTTCTCTAAGTGGAACGTCCAGCCGACCCGACCCTGCCCCCTGGGAAGTACAGACTGAGACTACTCGGACGGGACACATCCCTACCTCCCGGAACATCGACCTCTGTCACCAGGAGGCGCGAGACCGGGAAACCGGAAGGGCCACCCGCACGTGTGGTTTTCTCGCGGTTACCTCAGCAGCGCTCTTCGCAATCTGAAAGCTGGAGCTTTTGAAGAGCCCCACCACCTTCACCTGCAGCGGCTGCTCGGGCGGCGACTGCGAGCGGCACCGGGCCGACCTTGGCCGGCACTGCTTCGGGCTCGCCATGGCGGCGCTGGGGGACTGCTCCGAGCACAAACACTGCGCGTCTCCGGGGCAACCGCGCGGCTCCGCCCCCGTCTGCAGCTGGGAGGAAGGACGCGAGTGGGCCGGCGGCGACGGCCGGGTCTTCTCTCAACTTGGCTCATGTTGCTGGTGAGCCGGGCGAGAGGCGGGAGAGGGCGCGCGGGCGGCCGTGGCCGGGGGACGGAGCTTCTGCGAAAAGGAACGGGGAGCTCCGCCGAAGCCCCGCGTGCCTCGGCCCGGCTGGCAGCCCACCCGAACCCCCTCTGGTATCCCCTCTACAGGGACGCCGCTTGGCCCTCGTCTCCCGGCTGCGCCAGATTTCACAGTAGATCGCCTTTCCGGGTTGGCGGGCAG
This sequence comes from Neomonachus schauinslandi, assembly GCF_002201575.2. Taxonomy (NCBI): domain Eukaryota; kingdom Metazoa; phylum Chordata; class Mammalia; order Carnivora; family Phocidae; genus Neomonachus; species Neomonachus schauinslandi. The sequence goes on along the minus strand of NC_058410.1, from coordinate 51,523,450 downwards.
CCAGTTGCGGGGGCGGGGCGGGGGAAGGAGGGGGCAGTGGGCTGGTAGCCCGTGCAACGCGGAGTCGGACCCCGCCCAGGGCCTGAGCCGCGCGGGCTGGGAGGCCGGGGCCTTCCGGGGAGCACGGGGGCGGGGCCGACCACCTGTGCGCACGGCCCCGGGAGGAGGCGCCGCCAGTCCGCACCGCTTCCAGCCGCAGCCGTCGCCGGGGAGGCGGTGTTGTTCAATGCCTGCGGAGATCGCTCGCCATGAAGCCCAACTTCTCTCTGCGACTGAGGATCTTTAACCTCAACTGCTGGTGAGAGCGCCCGCGGGGTGGGTCCGGGGCCACAGCTCCATTCGCACCCACAGCCAGAGGACGGAAGCCTCCCTCACATCCGGGCCACGGCTCTACCCTGTCCTCCAGTCTCCGGGGGCGGGGGGTACCCGCACCTCCAGGCCCACACCGGCCCCGGCTCCCGCGGTGCACGGAGAGCGCAGCGCCTCCAGCCATCACCTTGCCTGGCCCTTCTCGTCCTCAGGGGCATTCCCTACCTGAGCAAGCACCGGGCCGACCGTATGAAGCGCCTGGGAGACTTTCTGAACATGGAGAGCTTCGACCTAGCTCTCCTGGAGGAGGTGGGCAGTGTGGAACTTGTGTGGAACCCTGACTGGGACGGGGTGGGGGACGGCTGGGGGCGCAGGAGGGGACGTTTCCCGGGGGGCGGGCAGGCAAGCATCCTCGCCTCTTCCCTCAGGTGTGGAGTGAGCAGGACTTCCAGTACCTGAGACAGAAGCTGTTGCCCACCTACCCAGCTGCACACTATTTCAGTAGGTGAGAAGCCTACCTAACCCGTCTGGAAGCTTGTTCTCAGATCGGGAAGCTTTCGGTCCTACCAGCCCTTCCCTATCCTGCCCGCATCCTCCTTCCTCTTTCCCAGAGCCCTCTCCTCTGGGTGTGGGTGCAAGAGTAGGTGGAACCGGGAAGATGTGCGCTCTTCAGCCCATCCCAAGCCTTATCAAGTCACTCTGTCGTCCCACAGAGACTCTTGCTTTGAGCTTTGCTCTGGTGCTGATCTCAGCAACAAAACTGAGATAAAAAGTAGCTGATACAGCTGGGAGAGGAGGGAGGGGAAGGCTGGGTCTTTCTCTTTCTGCTTTTCTGGCCGTTAATCAGGACTTGGTTTGCAGTGGTGTCATCGGCAGTGGTCTCTGCGTCTTCTCCAAACATCCTATCCAGGAATTCACCCAGCACGTCTACACCCTCAATGGCTACCCCTACATGGTAAGCCTTATGTCAGATTTCTTCCGCCTCCCTTTCCCACCCCCCCAGTAACACATGGTAAAGGAGGCAGCCTTCCCCGGGCTGCAGGGGGTGGGCAGAAAGAGGGTGGCCATGCCCTGAGTTCCTGCTCCCTCCTGCCTGCAGATCCATCATGGAGACTGGTTCTGTGGGAAGGCTGTGGGGCTGCTGGTGCTCCATCTAAGTGGACTGGTGCTCAATGCCTATGTGACCCACGTGAGTGAAGCTGGCAGGGCTGGGATAGGCGGCCTGGTTCTGGGAGGGAGAGATGGGCCTCCTCTACTTGGGCTGCCTGAGGGTGAGCTTGGGGCCAGGATCTCCCAAGGTTACTGGGCAAGGTTTGCCCATTTTTTAACCAAGTATCATGCCAAGTGACAGACACAAGCATGATTTAGACCCTCAGATAGGGACCGTCAGTCTCATCTGCTATAACCTCACCTGTCTTGCTCAGCTCCATGCCGAGTACAATCGACAGAAGGACATCTACCTAACACATCGTGTGGCCCAAGCTTGGGAACTGGCCCAGTTCATCCAGTGTGTGAGCCTGGGCTTGGCAGGGGAAGTGGGATGGGCCAGGGGTTGAGGGGTGGTCAGGGCACCACTTAAACGAGGGCAGAGCCGGTTGGGGAAGAACTCCTGCCTCGCCAACCTGGTTCCCCCAGCCACACATCCAAGAAGGCCGATGTGGTTCTGTTGTGTGGCGACCTCAACTTGCACCCAAAGGACCTGGGCTGCCGCCTCCTGAAGGAGTGGACAGGGCTGCATGATGCCTACCTCGAGACCCGGGATTTCAAGGTGAGAACCCGCCTGATTATTTCCATGCCTACACCCTCAGCTTCTCTCCTCTTTCTCCCCTACGTCCTAGCATGAACCATCTATTCACTTAGGGCTCTGAAGAAGGCTGCACCATGCTGCCTGAGAACTGCTACGTCAACCAGCGGGAGCTAGAGCTATTTCCATTTGGCATCCGCATTGACTACGTGCTGTATAAGGTCAGGCCTGTTCCCTCAGTGTGTCTTCACCCACCATGTCTCTGTCTTTCACCAACTTGTGCTCATCTTTCGTCCAGCTAGTCTAGTCTAGTCACTGATGGCTGGAGAATGGGAGGAGGCCCTCAAAGATGTTTCTCTCTGGCCCTGACTTTTCCTAGGCGGTTTCTGGCTTTTACGTCTCCTGTAAGACTCTTAGAACCACTACAGGCCACGACCCTCACAGTGGCACCCCCCTCTCTGATCATGAGGCCCTGATGGCTACTCTGTGTGTGAGACACAGCCCCCCCCAGCACACCCCCAGCCCTACTCATGGTAAGTCACCCCCACCCTCTCCCGGGGTTCCTCCCCACCACAAGGCAGCCCCTCCACTCTGACCCGCTCTCTCCTGCCCCACTGCCCTGCTTTATTCTAGGACCAGCAGAAAGGTCACAGTTGGTCAGTATATTAAAGGAGGCCTGGATAGAGCTGGACCTGGGCGTGGCTCAAGCTCGCTGGTGGGCCACTTTCGCCGGCTACGTGATTGGTCTAGGGCTGCTGCTCCTGGCCTTGCTGTGCGCCTTGGCAGCTGGAGGAGGGGTGAGGGAGGTTGCCATACTACTCTGGACTCCCAGTGTGGGACTGCTGCTGGGGGCAGGGGCGGTCTACGTCTTCCACACGCAGGAGGCCAAGGGCTTGTCTGGGGCTCGGGCTGAGCTCCAGCATGTGCTGGGAAGGGCAAGGGAGGCCCAGGATCTGGGCACAGAGTCTCCACCAGCCCTGCTCCTGGGGCAGCAGGAGGGGGATGGAACTGAGGAACAATAAAGTTTGACACTTTTGTGGCTCTGCCTTTTCCTTGTAGAGGCAGTGATTGGGGCCAAGGGTCATTGTGACTGTCATAATATAGATGGCTGAGCTCCTACATGTCTACCCTCCCTGCACACCCTGCCTCCCACCTGCAGGCAGCCTAAGCCCTGTCTGAGGCAGAAACATTTTTATTGTAAACAGTGAGGCCTCCTCCCAGGCAGACCAGAGGAGCAGGGTAGCACAGTCCTGGGGTGAGGTGGTTTTCCGTGTAGGGATCTCAGAGGGCAGGCAGCCCATCCTCTTTTAGCCCTGGGCCCCCGGCTCCAAGGCCAGCTCACTGAGCCTGCGTTCTTCCTGGAAGCGGATAAGTTCATCTCGCTGGTTCACCACATCCACCAGCTTCTTCAGGAGCTGGTCCTCAGCCTGCCGATCGGCAGGGGTCTTTAGGGCTCCTGAAGACGACAACAAAGCTTAGAGAACAGGGACTTGGGCAGGGAGGCAGGAAAGGCACAGCTTAATCCCAGCCTATGTGACTTCCACAATTTGGGCTTTGTTTCCTCATCTATAAAATTGGGTCTGTCCACACCGGTGGTTTGCTAGCACTCTTCAGCAGCACCATTTTTATTTTAGTCTAGATTGATAATACATACGATATATGTGCAATTTCTATGCCCAGCATGGGGCCTGAAATCATGACCTTGAGATCAAGGGTCACACGGTCTTCCAGCTGAGCCAGCCAGGTGCCCCAGCAGCACCATTTTTAAAGTAAGGAATCTTAACATAAAAGCCCAGCTGTGCAGCCCTGACTGAACTGAAGGCAGAGTAGGGGCTTGGGGCCCCATTCTCTGGCTTCCTCCTGAAATGCCTCAGAGGCACTCGGACTAGAGGACCATGTGCTTGGTCAGTATCTGAGGTCATGAGGCTGTGTGTATGGCCCACCTACCTTCCTGGTTTACGTAGCTTCGTAGCTCCTGGTCCAGCTGCCACTGTTCCTCCTGCAGGTTCAGCTCTTTCACCCTGTGGAGGGCAGGGGTTGAAGAGTCACAGCTGTCCAGGGTGCCCGAGGACCCAGCTGGGGTCTGGCTCCGGTGCCAACCGTCACCACCCCCTGCCCCTTACGTGAGCATGAGCTCAGCTTCCTCCGCCAGTAGGCTGTTTTTCTTCCGAACGAGCTGTAGCAGCTGTTCCAGCCCCAGTGCCTTGTGCTGTTCTGGGGATCCTGACGGGAAGGAGGAATGGGCGAGGGGGGTCAGAGGTGTCAGGAGCATGAGGAGTGGAGCCTGCTGGGGACAGAGTCTGGTGGTTTGAGGGAGTGCTGGGAGGCGGAGGGATGTCGTAACTTGTCCCTCCTGTCTTTACTCACTGCTCTGGCTTCTCAAGGCCAGCTCCACCTTCATGCCCTCAGCCTCCAGCTCCCCTAGAGCAGTCTCAATTTCATTTAGTCGCCGCTGGACAGCCTGAGGGGCACAAGACAGAAGGCCCAGGAGTCTCTGGACTGCTCAAGTACAGAGCTCTGGAGAAACCCCGATCCCGCGTCAGAACTCTGACCCCATCAGAACCGCGAACCCGTAGACCTCACCTGGGCCTTGCAGAACCGCTTCATCTCCTCCTCCCTAGCGCGGCGCAACAGAGTCCGACGCCATGTTGGGTACTTGCTCATGGTGCCTGAGTTCTTGGCCAAGATCAGCAGAGCCTGTGGCAGGGTCAGGCCAGTCAGCCTGCCCCCCCTCGCCCCCCCCCCCCCCCAGCCGTTGGATAGGGGCTGGGGAAGCTCTGTTTGGAAGGGGTCAAAGCTTCCTGGGCTGGAGATACAGGGTAAGCTCTGGTAGAAGAGACAGGCTTAGACACCTGAGTCAGATTGGGTGAGAAGACATTCTGAGAGACAGGCTCAGAGGAGGAAGCATTCTATAGGTTTTTCCTGTGGTGGGCAGTGAGGCATATTTAGAGGATGTGTGCTGGCTTCAGCGGGATAGGTGGCCAGGTTCCTTCTCACCTCCTCCGTGTCTGAGTGCAAAGCCACGGTTTCCTCTGCTTCCTTTTCCTCCTCACTGGAGGAGGGACTCTGTTCCTGCTCCTCCTCCATGGCCACAACTGCACAGAGGAGTAGACATGGCCTGGGCCTCACGGCCTCCCTTTCCATTCCCCAGCATTCCCCTTTTCAGGAATCCCAGTACCACCCACTGCATCCCCACCCTGGGTGAGCACGTCTGGGCAAAGCAGGTACCTTGAGAGCTCTGGACTGGCATTCCCCAACCTACAAAGCTGCCCTCCAGGGCCTGGCGGGCCAAGGCCGAGCAGCTGCGGGGAGGCTTGGGTGGAGGCTCCAGTTCTGGGTCAGGGGTCAGATTAAGGGAGGACAGCCGCTGGCGTTCTGGGCTGGAGAGGCGGATCAGCCGGCGGGTAGGCTGGCTGGGGTTTGGGACAGGACTGGTCCCCTCCTGGGGGACGACAGAAGTTGAGGGCCCCGATGGCATGCTGTTTTCATCTGGTGTGGGGACGTCCTGGAAAAGCCACCATGTAGTCTGGTCAGTGACCTGCCCATTGTGGGGCCGAGGCTGCCCCTTTAGACAAATGTGGACCCTGTATTCACCCATGTATTCATTCACTGATGCCGTTTACTGAACAGTGTTAGGCAGCGTTCAACACACTTGAGATACATCGGTAAGAAAAATCTCTGCCTTCATGGAGCTTTCCTTCCAAAGGAGAACATTCAGTTACCCCCAGCAAAGTCTGCTGGGCTTGGAGAGACCCCTTTACTCTTGCCCACACCCCAACACACAGTTTCATAGTTTTTACCTGACTCTCAGGGCAGAGGTCAGTGCCATCCTCTTTGGGACCTGTCTGGGGCAGGTGCTGGAGGCAGTAGAAGTGTCCTGGGCAGGGTGGAGGAGGGGAGAAGACATGAGCCGTAGGCAGCCCGATGCCCAGATACTCCGTTTATCAGTGAGGGCAGGGGTGACAGGACTTGATTCGCAGGTGAATTTCTGCTGGCCTCCTGGTTCCTTAGAACCCCACATTTGGGGATTTGGAGGGGACAGAGAAGACCTTGAACTCAGGGCAAGAGAGTGCCATCTTGCGCCTGTTGCCACCTTGTGCCCCGGACCCCAGTTGCCCTCCAGTTTCAAGTTCCTTGCCCCCCGACGGCCAGGCCCGCTTACCGTCTCCTGGGTGCTGCCCGTAGCCACCGGGCCACAGCATGGCCTCACAGCTGTGGCAGCGGAAGCAGCTCCGGTGAAAGAAACGGCCATCGGCACAGGAGCGTTCCAGGACGTAGAGGTGTTCCCCACAGAGTGCACACAGGTCCCCGGCACCAGCCTGCACCAACCCCCAGACCACAGGGTCCGCTGGAGTCAAGGCCAGTGGCAAAGATCGTCCTCCTCCTTGAAACACCCCTTCTTGCCCTCCCCAGGCCTCTGTCTGCAGACAGGGCCCACTTTCTCACCTCCTGGTCTTGGGATGGGGGTGTCGGGGGTACACCAGACTCCGGGACAGGTGGCTCCTCAGTACTTGGGGTCTTAGCCTCTACCTAAGGAGGTAAGTGTTCAGGGAGGGAGGTGGAGGGGCAGGAGGGGCTGGAGAGTGGCTATGTGTGCAAAACAGAAAAATCTGAAAGAAGTGAGCCAGGCAGTGAACCTGGATAGGGGGGTTACAGGATGCAGGAAAGAGCAGGGGCCTCTGCAGCCCTACATGCATTTACCTCCAGGCGCAGCTTCTTGCCACCAGTATCCTCCCCATTTTCCTGCAACAAGTCCTACACTCGGCATGGGGCTCTGAGCTACAGCCCTACTCCCATTAGGAATGTCCTCCCCATCACCCAGGGACCCCCACTGCCCAGCTCCAACCCTGCCCAGACTCGCCACCTGGGCCCGGGTCCGTTGCAGGGTCCTCTGCAGTTTGCCAAGGAATAGCACAGCACTGGGGGTCCCGGGAAAGCCTTGGCTGGCAGGGCCTGCGGGGGGGGGGGGGTGGCCAAGTGGGTGGCGAATCAGTGCTGTATGTCCTGAACGGACAGCCACGGCCCAGCCCGGGGTGCTGCTCCCAGCTGTCCCTCCCCCGCACCTACCCTCCAGGCCACCTGGGCTGTGGGGCACGTTCTTGAAGGTGCTATGGAAGTGGCTGAGGTATGCGATGAGGCCCAGTGGGTCGCTCCCTGCCACCACCGCCTTTGCGGACAGCATGGGCGTGATGCCCAGCTCATACTCCGCCATCTTTAGTGCCCAAGCAGTGGCTTCCAGGGCCCCCAGCCCTTGCAGCTCTGAGGGTTCCCTGTGGGGTGTCGGGGAGAAAAGCCAATGCGAGACCAGCACCTGACCCCACTGAAGGGGGAGAGGATGAGGAGTGAGCAGTGGGCAGGGGCTGGTGGGGCCCAAGGGAGGACAGGGCATGAGGGGTTTATGCTCTGCTATACACCCACCCCCCCGGCTCCCCACCCAACCACCGACAACTTTCTGGCCTTGGGGGGCTCCCTACTGAATGCATCTGACTCCCACAAGACTCAGGGAGGGGCAGTGACTTGGGCACAAAGACTACCAGCAAATGATGGCACTGGCGCCCTCAACCAGGGGTGACCCCTACACAATGCCCCCCCCCCCCCCCCCCCCAGTCCCCGCTGCTGGGGGTGGGGGGAGGGGGCAGAGGCATGAGAGAGGTGTGGCCTGCCAGGGACCACTGAGCCTGATCTGAACTCACAGCAGGCCGGGCCGCAGCCGGTGCAGCAGGGCGCACAGGGCCCGCCCGTCAGCCCAGGAGGAGGACAGGTCGGTGACGTGGACGCCCGGGTACCCAGCGGTCTGCTCCTGGCACCAGCGCAACAACTCCTGGCTGCCTGCCGAGCCCGAGAGAGGAGGCTGTGCTGCACCCCGGGGCGCTGGCTCTAAGCGCGCCCAGTGCCCGGGGCTCAGTCTGGGGGGGCGGGGGGGGGGGGGAGAGGCAGGGCCCATCCCTACAGGGGCACCAACTCAGTGCTCACTGAGCAGCACTGCCTTCATCCCAGTTGTCTCCTGGAATAAAGTGGACGAACGAGTCAAGTGGTAGCACTGCTAGCCAGAAGAGGGCAGGAGGCTGTGAACCGAGGGACAGGGGAGGCCCGGAGGCTCAAAGGGAGGGCGGGTCTGCGGTCTGCAAGGCTGGGAGGGCTCTGGAGGGGGTGTGGCAACACGCATCTGGCGAACGGATGGGCCCCGCTCGGCGCTCTGCTGCCCCGCACCTCCTGGAGGCCCCGGACTTGCCCACCATCCACCCTCCAGCCAGGGGCTGCTGCTGTGCCGGTGCCTGGTGCTGGCGCCACACTGGGTGGCGAATATTTTGGGCAACCCCCCCACCCCCTGCCGAGGAAGGCTTGCTCACCCATGGCTGGACTTCCGCCGTCTATCTTGTCGCTGTTCCTCCTCACAGGCTCCTTGGCTGCCACGTCATACAGGTCTCGTACCTAAGGCGGCCCCTTTCAGGTCTCCAGACAGGCTGACCAACCCGCCTCAGCCCTTGGGTAGGGGCCTGCCCTGGGGAGTCCGGTGGGTGCCAGGGGGTCTGACCTGATTGGGAGTCACCGCCCGGAGGTTCAGGGTGGGGTAGCGGGTGGCTGGGTCCAGCCCGTACTGCGCCACGTTGCGGTGCATGTTTTCTGGGGAGGTCTGTGAGAGGAGCTGGTACAAGCTCTCCCTGAGGGAGTAAGTGCGAGGGCAGGGGCTCGTGTGGGAGGGCACCCATCAGCACCCACCCCTCGAGAACTGCCAGGCCTTCCTGGATTCTCTCACCCATGCCCCCCATCTATTCACCCAGAACCCCCCACCCTCTTCCTGATCCTTGTCCTGTTTCTAGCCCTGCCCTCCCCACCCCCCAACTCGGGCCTCACCGCTCGGCCAACACTTCTAGGGGCCCAGCACCCTCTGCCCACCGCTTCACCATCCAGGCGGCATCAAAGGCTGCCAAGAAGCCCCGAGCCACTCCAGTGCCCAGGGGCCAGAAGGGCTGCAGGGGCAAAAAAATAGGGAACAGTTCAGTGAGAATCCAACAGGAGTGCCCAAGCCCTGATGCCCCCAAAATCATAGCTGAGGGGGGCCCCACACCACACCACACCAAGCAGCCCTCAGCTCCTCCCCACAACCAGCAAACCTTTTTCACCCCCTCCTTCCTAGGAGGCAACCTTCCTCCCCCCAACCATGGAACCCCTGCACCTCCTTACAAGGAGTTCCCGTTTCTGGAAGCCCCAGGAAGCTCAACCTCTCCCCCCCCATTCAGGGAGCCCTGGCCCCCTCACCTCCACCAGGCAGTCCCCCACCAGCCCCAGCAGCAGGCGGGCGCCGTGCTTCTCCTGCACTCGAGCAGAACTCTCTGCCCGCATCATGCTTGTGAAATCAAAGGCAGAGATGTCAGGGCGCCCGTGGGCGTCCCGGGCAAACTCCAGCTTCCCGAGCTTGCCGTGGGTGGCGAAGTCAGCAGCTGCCCGGACGAAGCGCTGCAGAGCCTCGGGCACCACATTGGCGCTGCCCAATAGCCGGTCGATCTCCGGCCAGTCCTACAAGCCAACAGAGCAGAACCAGCAGGGTAACTGGGCTGGACTAGAATCTGAACATCCTGCCTCCCACCCTCCAGCCGCTTCCACAGCACTCCCCCTGCTGCTGGGGCTCCCCGCCCCCAAGGCCCAGTTCCATTACTGTTACTGTGCACCTGTTTTGGATAAGACCTGAACTTCTCAGCCTCAGTTTCCCCATCATTTAGAGATGACATACCTAACTCCCCGAGGTATTCATGAGAATTCAGGTGAGAAAATGCACGTAAAGTTCGCATCACAATACCTAGCACATAGTAGGTTTTCAACTAGTTCATTCAGCAAATATTTACCAGGTGCTGACTACACACCAGCTATCATTCTAGGTGCGGGGCATCTTCAGCAAGCAAAAAGGGCAAAGAGACAAAACCCCTGCCCTCGTGGAGCTTACATACGTAGCTCTTTGGCTGGTAGCAGGTGTTTAGCCCAGAATATGGTTCAGGTTGTCCTGTAAACCCCAGGGGAGAAGGGCTTGCTGAGGTGGAGAAAATGTCAGGGCAACGGCAGAAGAGGACAGGCTCCCTCCACACCAGGGGGAGACACCGTGTCCAGGGCTGGCCTCCACCTCACAGGGCCCACCGCCCAGCCCCTCCCTCCCTGCCCGGGCCCGGGCCCCACCTGACGCAGCACCCCCAGCCGCAGCAGGCACTGCTTCTTGGCTGTCATCACAAAGTAGTGGGTGTCATCCTTATAGTACACGATGTTCTCCAGATCAATGCCTGCAGGGACACCACCGGGGGGAGATGCGTCTCCTCCTCATTCTGTGTCACCTCTCCAAACACCCAGCTGTGCCTGACCTCTGAGAGCTGGGGTCACAGCTTAGACTGCGGTGGGTGCCCCCTACACAGGGGCCCAGGAGTTCTGGTGGCACAATGGGCCCTCTGTCCCAGGCCCAGGAGGGAGAGGGAGGAACCAACCCACAGTCAGCTGGAGGGAGGGGAGACCCTGTGAGAGGGTGTCCCGACCTGTGGCTTTGAGCAGACTCTGGAAGAAGCTCTGGTTGTAGATCCTGGCCACGCCGCTGATCTCAGGCACCTGCGTCTCTTCCACTGTGCGTCCATTCACAAAGTTGACCGTGATGCCAATGGCCAGTTTGCCACGCATTTCTCGCACTGTGAAGCCTAGAAGTGGGGGCAAGTGAGGGTCGGTAGGTATCGGCAAGAGAATGAGGGGCATAACAGCCTAGAAGGGTGCAGGAGGAGCCTAAGATGCTGGCTTCTTTGAAGGAAGGGGTCACTCACCTTCAGGGACGAATTTACCTCCGGCAGCAGAGATGAGAACATCAAATTCATAGTTGGCCAGTTGGGCTGGGGGGCTGGGCTGGAGCTGGGCACGCCAGCCACTCCCTGGGGCAGAAGGTGTGAGAGGCACAAAGGTGTGGATGTCTGAAGGGGCCCGTACATTCCCAGGACAAGCCAGGGAAACAAACAAATGCGTGAAGCCCTTTGCAGCTGACAGTTTAGCAAGCAATGACACATTGTCTATCAACTTAAGCCTTCAAAACAGCTGTGGAAAGTAGGTAAGGAAGGACATATTTCACAGATGCTCAAAATGAGGCTCAGTGTGGTTGCACAAGGGCGACTCAGTTGACTCCCAATCCCACCCTTTTTCTTCCACGGGCCAAGATATCCTTGGCAGATGGGCGTCTGGGGAGCAGAGAGGTACTTACCCTTTTTGGGAGGGGGCTGGAGGCCGGTGAAAGTGACACCCCAGTGAATTTCCACCCCGAGCAGTAATGCCACTTTCAACAAAAGCAGCTGAAGCTGCCGGATGCCTGGAAGGGAGAGGAGATTAGGAACAGGGGCCCCAGGGACGCAGCACAGGGCCCCCAAGCACCAGTGGGCTCCGGGTCAGAGCTGGAAGAGGTCTTACAGGTCCCTCGGGTCCACTGCCCATTTTGCAGATGAGGAACGTGAGTCCTGCAGGTCACCTGGCTAAAGTGCATCTTGTCCCCTCTGCCTCTTGGCGGTCCCAGCAGCCCCCCACTGGCCTGTCTGTAGGCCCAGGCTCACCCGCCCCTCTAGGCCACCACGTGGTGCTCACTGATGTGGTCCAGGGTCCCTGTGCAGAAGCGCCCATAGAACTTCTTGGCGCCAAGTGCCCTAAGGTCATGGATGGTGAAGGGCCAGAGGTGCAGCACGTTGTGGCGCGAGAACTTGGTGCGCTTCTCCACCAGCACCACACGGGCCCCCAGCAGGGCCAGCTCTGCAGCAGCCCGCAGCCCACAGGGTCCAGCACCCACCACCAGGCACTGCGAACACACAAGGCAGTATGGGCATGGCATCCCGTCTCCCTCCTCTGACTACCCCCAGCCGTCCAAGCCCCGTCCCAGGCAACGTGTGTCCACCTTGGTGTTGGTGCAGGCCCGGCCCTGCTGGTAGACGGGCTGGCCTGCTCGCTTGTCCAGCTTGGCCCACAGCGACTTGGCACTCCAGTAGTTGAGCTGGGCCTTCATCTTGCGGTACTGGGGTAGGCCCCCACCGGGCTCTAGCCCTAGGGCCTCGCATAGCCCCTGGAAGCTGCTCAGCACATCCTGGCACAGCTGGGCCTGCAGGAAGCTCTCAAAGTGGGCATGCGCTGGGTTGGTGGAGGTGGGTGAAGCCATGGAGGCGGCCGAGGCTCCCAGGCAGGGAGCTCCCCAGCAGAGGCCTGCAGCTGCTGGAGAGGAGGAGGGAAGAGAAGGGGAGGAGGCTGGAGAAAGGAAGGAAGGAAAAGGATGGGGAGGAGAAGAAAGCAGGCTGGTGTCCCCAGGGGGCTCTGCGTCCACCCCTGATGGGCTCTGCTCTCTCCTCTCCCCCAGCCCACTCCCAATCTGCTCCAGAGACAACTGCTCTTCCTTCCACTCCAAGTGAAATTTGCCAAATTTGGAAGTGAAAAATCAGCAGTCTTGGGCACAGGGGGCAGGAGGGAAGACAGGGAGCCTCCAGCTCAGCTTTCCTGTCCAGGGAGCTCCAAGCTCCCCTCCATCTCTGGGGCACTGGGCACAGGAATTCCGACCCTGCCTTGATGGGACCCCGGAAGCTGGGCATGGCAGACAGAATATCTCAGACGTGGAGAGGGCAGGCAGCCGGGAGGAGAGTTTTCCTTGCCGGGCAGACACAGACAGACCTAATACCTGCAATCCCAGCTGCTCTCCCCTCTCCCTCCACACCTCCCTGTGCGGGCACCCCTCGAGGACCCCAGTGCCCCGCTAAGCGTGGCGTATGTCTCATGCCAGGAGCAAAGCTGTCCTCCCTAGAACCCGTGATTGCCTCCTGAGGAGGAGGAGACCGTCTCTAACTCCCTAGGTTCCCGTTCCCACTACCCAAACCACCTCAACAAACAACCCGAGGATGTTGCGACTGCCTGAGGTGACAGAGGACTGGGTCTATTTCTGACTCACTGCGGTCAGAACACTTCCCCTGTGACTGGCGGCTGCTCGGGTGGGCCTCGAGAGCGGTCGGGGGGGGGGGGGGGGTGGCGACAGCCTGGGTTCGCTCCCCCCAGCTTCCTCCCACTCGCAGCGACGCCCCGCCCCGCCCCACCCCCCGGGAGCCGGGGCGCGCTCTCCCAGGAATCTCCCGAGACAAGGCCTCCCTTTGTGCCCCTCTCCCTCGCTCGAGCCCCCACGCAACTTGAGGGGTGTCGAGTGGGGGCCTTCTCACGCTGGGACCGGGAGAAATAAGAGGGTGCGGAGGTCGGGGTTGCCCACGGGGTTATTAGGTGGCATCGATGGGGACAGGTCCTTGGAGCTGACCCCCGCGCGCACTCGGCCACCCCACCGGGCCCGGCTGGAGCCCAGCGGGCCGGGCCGAGGGAGGAGGAGACTAAAGTTACCCGCTGCGGGTCACCTGGATGCGGGCAGCCGGAACATCAGGAAGGGCAAAGGTCTCTCTTGAGGGTTCGGGGAATGGAAGGAGGATCTCAGAGAAGGGGTAGAGAGGGGCGACTCAGCCTGGAAAGGCCAGGACAAAGGATGTGCGGGGTGGGGGGGGGGGGGGGCAGGGGGGAAGGATGGAGGGGGGGCGGGGCCACTGGCACCGGGGTGAGTGGGGCGGGGGGTGGACATCCACGCTCTGGACGGGAAAGTCTGGAGACGGGCTGAGCAGGGCGGGGGCGAGGGGAGACGGGCCGGACCCGCCAGGAGGAGTTCCCGAGCGCCCGGGACGGCGTTTCCCCGGAAGCGAGCCCCCGCCCCCACCCCCGGCGGGCAGGGGGCGCGCAGCTGGCGCCGCTGGACGACTTACCGGGCCTCCGGCGAGCGGGGAGGGCCGCTTCCCGCCCCGCGGGCGTCTCCGACCAGGCGGGTGGGGGAGGGCGGGGGCGGACGAAGGGGAGCCGAAGGAGACGCGGAGGGAAAGCGGCGGACGCGGGGCGGCGCGCCGGCTGCGCCCGGCCGGGGAGTTCGGCGGGGTGTAGGCTTCGGCGCCGCGCGCGGGGCCCGAGAGGCTTTATTCGCGCCTCATTAGCATCTCATTACCCCGCGATCCCGGGCTCGGGGCAGCTCCAGGGCTGCCTACGTCTGCTGGGTGGTGCCCGAGGGCGTGGCGCTGCGGACGCCTTGTTCCGCTCGAGGGTCGGACACCCGGGCGGGGCTGGCGGGGGCCGAGGAGCTCAGGATCTGGGGCTCCCGGCTCCATCCCGGTGCCCGCGTGTGCGGAGCTAGCCCATCCCCGGCGGGCGAGGCCACCCGCTCTCGCGCGGTACCGACTCTGCGAGCCGCTTCCGAGCGCCCGGCGGGTAGGGCGCTCGGGCTGGGCTAGAAGTTTGCAGAAGCTGGCGGGTCCGTAGGTGCTCTCTTCACCCCTCCTACCAGGAGATCCACGGCCCGGCCAGGGCTCCCACGATGGATCCGCCTCGAGGATCGGGGTCCGCCTCCCCTGCGACAAGTCTGCCCCTAGACCCGGGCTGAGGGCGATGGGCACGGATTAAAGTCCTGGGAACTTGGCAGTCGGCAGCTTCCATAGCGGCGTGAGAAGTGAGAGGACAAGAGGGTCTTGGTGGGGTGGGGGTTAGGGTGGGGTTCGACCGCTGCCAAGGGGAAATAGGAAGGGTGTGTGGGAGAGAGGTTAGATCTCCGGTGTTAAAGTGGGCTTTGGAGAGAGGACCCACAGAACTGTCAATACTGAAAAGGGCTTTGAGGGACCTTTGGGATCAACTTCCTCAAATTCTTGATAAGGAAACAGGGCTGAATGTGTAGGTACCCAAGGTCATTCAACTAATTAATAAAACATCAATTCTCATTTATTGAGCAGCTACTATGAGTGTAACTTTAATTTCAATGATCACAACAGTCCCGTTTTTACTGGAAGAGAAACTGAGGGTCACAGAGGTTCTGTAACTTGCAGCACGATAGACAGCAAGTGGCAGCGCGAGCTAGTGTGGGGCCCAGCCAGGTCTGTGTGCTCTCCACCCCACCAGTGTGGTCCAGTGTGACAGATGAAAGGCTGGCATTTGAAGAAGTGGTTTCTTGTTTAGAGGAAGTGACACGGTTACATGAGAAACATTAACAAAACAGAGGAATAAAGGGGAGGGTCCCTGTCCTTGAGATGCAGGGACCAGAAGGAGTTGGGTGCCCTGTGGTTCGCCCTTCCTCTTTATTCTCCATTTGCTTTCCCCTGGAAACCCTTAGAGACCCGTAAGACCTGAACACTCACTGCTCCCAGCTGGAGCTGAGAAGCAGGCGGGGGAAGGCAGGCAAGGGGAAATGCCTGTTCTCTGCCAGAGAGGCAGGGAAGTCAGCCAGGTCACACTCAGGAAACTAGGGCAGCCTCCCAGCCGGGGCCCTTCCTAGCTCTTGAGTGTGACTTGTCATTTGGCTTGAAATGAATGTGCCCCAAATCAGCCACACCCATATTTAAATACACAGTGTAAAAAGTATTCTAAAGTCCAGGAGAAATGGGCTCCCACGCTTTTAGAATCACCTCATGCACTTCCCTTTCATGAGCAGATGTCAACAACTGGCTGGTCCGAATCAGTGTATTTGCAAAGGCCCAACAGGATCTGGCCTTTGACTCAGTGACTGCCATTGCCGCCAAACAGGAGTATGTGGCCCTCTGAATGATAAATGGTAAAATTTGTCTTTAAAAAAGATCACAGAACAATGATGACTTCAATGCTGAAAATCTGCTGACTCCGAGTTCCACTCTCTGCCTATTAAAGATACACACTGGAGCATAAAGCAATGAAGAGTCTACTGGTCTATAATCCAGGTGTGGCCAGATTCCAGCTTTGCTTCACTAGCTTAGTGTGACCTTGGAAAAAGTCGCCAACCACCATGCTTGAGCCTTATCATTTCTAAATGGAGGCAGTTTAATAACAACCTCCTCAGCCCATTTCAATTCTAAAATCCTATCATTCAATGTTGGTGACTCTAAGAAATGTAGACTCAAAGGCCCAAACCCCAAGGCATTAAGACAGGATCCCTTTCCTCTAACCCACACTGTGTTCTGTGTCCCAGCAGCGCCATCCCTTGCACTGCAGGTGACGTGTCTCAGCCACCCTGGGATACGGCCTTCCACCAGTAGGTCTGTGAGGTCAGAGAGCACACCCACAGTCCTGGGCCGGGAGCTATGGCTGCAGTGGGACCAAGCGGACACAGTTCCTGATGTAAATATAATTGTGAGCGGAGTCCAAAGTGTAGAGTGCTGTGAGCAGATAGGACAGCGTGGCTTGACTGCAATTAGATGGTCAGGGAAGGCCTCCCCGAGGAGGTGACACTTACATTGAATTCTGACAGATGAGCAGACATTAGTCCGACAGAGTAGGGGCTGAAACCTTCCAAGCCTGCAAAACCACCTGCCTCCAGCCTTCAGGCAGGGTATTGCTGAGTGTGCTTGGGGAACAGCAAGGAAGCCAGTGTGGATGGAAGTGAGAATGGGAAAGGGGCCCAAGAGGAAGCTGCGTTTTGGATTTTATTCTGAGGAGGATTTTAAGCAGAGACATGATCATGCCTTAATAACACAATCTCCATTTGTTTAGCAAGACCCTCTGCTTGCCGCTAAAGGCACAGTGATGAGCCCAAACTGATCACCACTGCCAGTGGAGAAAGGGGTGGGGAGGGGGGGTAGAAAGGCTGGGTCAGGCCTTGGCAGGGGCCCAGGCAAGAGAAGATGATGATGTAGTAGTGGGGATGGGAGAGGTGGGTGGATTCAAAATAGTTTGAGGTGAAATTGACAGCAGGTGGGGATGGATGGGGCCTGGTGGGGGGGGTGGGGGTGGGGCGCCTATCAAGAAAGGCTTCTAGGTTTCTCTCTCAGCTGACAAGACTGAGTGAACCAAAAATTTGGGTCCCTCATTCTTTTCTACTCGTCCCTGCAAACTTATTCCTCTATAAGCTGCTTTCTATTCCAGTACTGTCTCCAGAAGTGAAAATATGCTGATTTCATAGACCAAGGTAACACAGGGGACAGAGATTAAAAATACACGTAGGATCAGGATCAATTTAAATACTTCCCTGTGTTTTTGTTAATGAGTGCTTTTATACTTCAAACACTAAGATTATAGGTAAAATTTGTCCAGAAGCCACTTAATCATACTAGGATTATCTATGAGAGGGAGATTTTTAAAATGTAGAGTTTTGTTTTTAACTCCAATTTAGCCTAAGGCAGCTTCAGTTTAACTTTTCGTTCAACAAGGATAAAAATACTATGAACTAAAACCAAAAGCCAAACTATTCTTTTGGAAAATCTTCAAATCCGTATTTTAAATGATCTACTGGATATTAAGATGCTAATCTATGGATACTAAAATTCAAAATAAATAATAAACCCATACTCTAAGACCAAGGAAGTTAGTTCCCTGACTTGACCCCTGCTCAAAATTTTCCCTCTTTCTGCATGTCATATTGGATATAGTAGTACTTTTCAGACTCATGTAACAAAAAAAAAAAAAAAAAGAGAAATGCTACAATGTCTTGCTAATGTTACCTAAACATGTTCAAGTTCCTACATTTTGTGTTGAAAATATTATTTAATGAACTTTAGTTTAAAAGCTCTCTAGGGCACCTGGGTGGCTTAGTCAGTCAAGCGTCTGCCTTCAGCCCAGGTCATGATCCCAGGGTCCCGGGATCAAGTCCCTCATTGGGCTCCTTGCTCAGTGTGGAGCCTGCTTCTTTCTCTTCCTCTGCCCCTCCCCACTGCTCGTGTTCTCTCTCTTTCTCTCACGTGTTCTCTCTCAAATAAAAATATCTTTTAAAAAAATAAAAATAAAAGCTCTCCTACTGTGGAACATTTTAAGTGACAAGGATTTTAGATAAACAGTGTATTTATATGTTATATATATATAATATATATATACAATATATATATTACAGCCAACAAGTGTTTGTTGGCCTAATTATGTGCAAAGAATTTGAAAGCTAGATAAACTATCACAGTGACATTCCTGCTTCTTTTAGAGGTCATTCCTTGACATCTGCTGTTTACAAAAGGCAAGGGGGATTTTTTCGGGGTCATTCCTCTAAGCCTGCTGTTTACAGAAGTAAGACCAAGAGTTTTCTTTCAATTCTTAAGAATTTAGGCTTATTTTAGTCTGAAAGTGAGGATAATAATTCACCTCAAGGCTTAACAAATAAGGGTAGCAAAAATCAAACAAGGGGTGCCTGGGTGGCTCAGTCGGTTAAGTGTCCGACTCTTTAGCTCAGGTCATGATCTCAGGGTTGTGGGATCGAGTCCCGCATCAGGCTCCAAGCTGGGCATGGAGCCTACTTAAGATTCTTTCTCTCCCTCTGCCTTCCCCCACCTCCCCTGCTTGCGCACTCTCTCGCCCCCTCTCCCCCCCCAAAAAAAGTCTGCCCTAAACGTAAAATATCCTCAGTCAGGAGTTTGAAAAAAAAGGCTCACAGAAGCTCATGTTAAGACATTTTCATGTTAGCAGTAACTTCCGTCCAATAGGTAAATTTCTGTTAAGCTTTAAATCAATAGTAGTAAAATTCCAATATGAATATTAATATGGTAGTTATCATTTCTGTAGGACTATGTACCTTTTATAATTATTGTTTTATGTAAAAAGTTTGTGTGCTAAATGTCAGACAGATCAATTTTTAAGTAAGCTCTATGCCCAACATGGGGCTTGAACCCATGAACCCCAAGATCAGGAGTTGTATGCTCTACTGACTGAAACAGCCAGGTGCCTCAGACCCTCAATTTTAGTCAAAAATTTTCAATTACATCAAGCAGATCATATGTAAATAGAAATCCAGCTTAAAGTATCAAAAGACTGGTGATGGAAAGCCCATCTGGTGGAAGCAGCATAGTGGAATCAGCTGGCCCTATGCATCAGTCTGGCTTTGCCAATTACTGTGTGACCTTGGGCAAGACACTTCATCTGTTTGGGCCTCAGTGTTCTCATCTGCAAAATAGGCACATTACCTACCCCACAGAAATGTCACGAAGATTAAGTAAAATAAGACCGTGCTTCAGACAGGTTGTAGATGCCTCCCAGACACTGCTTTCCTCCTCATTCCAGATGCCGGTTATTATGGGCTCAATTGTGTCCCCCACCAAATTCATGTTGACGTCCTAACCCCCAGTACCCTCAGGATGTGACTGTGTTTGAAGATGGGGCCTTTAAAGAGGTAACTAAGTGAAAATGTGGTCATTAGGATTAGGGTGGACCCTAATCCAGTATTGACTGGTGTCCTTATAAGATTAGGACAAAACACACAGAGGGAAGACCATGTGAAGACACAGGGAGGAAAGAGGTCAGGAGGCCTCAGAAGAAACCAACCCTGCCAACAACTTGATTTTGGACTTTTCGCCTCCAGAACTGAGAAACTATATTTCTGTTGCTTAAACCACCCAGTCCGTAGTATCTGTTACGGCAGCCCGCGCAAACCAATATGCCAGTCATGGCCGGAGGTGACTGGAGTCCCCTGATCGCAGGTTGCTGTGTAAGTCCTACTTCGTGTGCCATGACAAAGAAGAAAGTTGAGAAGCACTAAGATACGGACTTAACACACTTGGCTTCACTCCTGGCCTATAGTAAAGACTCAGTAAGTGGCAGACAGTATGGTCCAATTTATGAAAACCGAACGTAAGCATGAGAATATCATTATATTCTTTAGCATTATTTAACCGGTTGCTCACAACACTTAGAACCCAGGAACCAACTGCTGAAAATAGAGTAGAGGTAGAAAGAGTTTCAAGAAGCAGATGCAGGGGTGCCTCACTGGCTTAGTTGGTAGAGCATGTGACTCTCAACCTCAGGGTCATGAGTTCAAGCCCCATGTTGGGTATGGTGCCTAAGTACCTGGAGGAAAAAAAAAAGCAGCAGATGCAAGCATATGAATAAATAACTTATTTTGATGGCAGGAGCTCGAGTTTTCCCAAGGCTAGCCCTCTACTGAGAGAAAACCAAAGATTCATTTTTGAAAGTGATAAGGTGCATTTCAGTAACTTCAGTAAGCATAATATTCTATTTTCTATGAAGTACACTTTGTATTTCTGCATTTGTCAGAACAATTTTAAAAACTGTACTAGTACAAAATAAGTTGTGAAACACTGAGCTGGCAATTTCTCACACAATAGTAACATTTTTATATACATGACATTTCCTTTGGGTACAGAGGCACTGAACTTTAGAATTTGGGATTTCAGAGGGCAGAATGTGTATTTGGGACACAGAAGAGAGACTAGATTTATGAAGCTCTCATTTCCTCCTTTCCCTTTCACAGCTGATCAAACAAACCAGAACTCTTCCAGAAGATACTTTTATGGCTGAGACAGGCTCTCAAGTTAGAAACAGGTAAGCCTGTTCACAACAGAACCCACTAGCCATACACGTGGTTTATCAAGAACTCGCAATGTGGTTGGTGTGACTGAGGAACTGGTGGTGGGTTTTTTTTTTCAGTATATACGTATATATATATATATATATATTTTTTTTTAGTAATCTCTATGCCCAACGTGGAGCTTGAACTCATGACCCCGAGATCAACAGTTGCATGCTCTCCCAACTGAGCTGGCCAGGTGCCCCAGGTTTTAATTTTAATGTAAAGTTAAAGCAATAATTGTTTCAGTTATTGAAAAGAAATTAAGTATGTCTGCAACTGTATGTGAATCTAGGCTTTCAACTGTAAATTGTATGAACTCTAAATACAGATCAAGTACGTCCAAAGAACATTAGCATCCAAACTGAATGTGCACTAAGTAGAAAATACACACCAGATTTTGAAGACTTAATATGAAGAAAAGAATATAAAATATCTTAATATGTTTTTATATTGTTTACATGTTGAAATGGTATTTGGCACATGCTGGATTAAATAATTTTATTCAAATTAATTTCACCTTTGTTTTTAATGTGGCTACTAGAAAATTTAAAATTACATGTGGCCCACATTCTATTTCTCCTAGTGCAGAGGTAAACTGTCATAAAGCTAGTTAAACTTGACTTATGTGACCATATTTCCTGAATAATTCTCCAGCTCTCCAGAGTGAGTAGTTAAAAATTCATTTATGTTAATACTGTGTATCTCCTGGAGAAACTGTGGGCCTGTGAGCTTTGCAAAGCTGGTAAAAACTTTGCATTTTAAGACTAAGGTTAAAGTAAATAGTTTAAATGACTAAGAACCTGAAATAATATTTGGGTCATAACTGTATTTATAAAAATTGTATCCTGGCTCTAGTCAGGACTGATTTAAACATTACTTTGGTTGATACATGTTAAGATACACATTTTAGAAATTTTGTGAATTATAATAAAACAGAATTTGGCAAATATGTGAAAAAAATGCTTTCATCTTCTCTCAAACCTGAAGAATTCTATTACTTTAACCTCCAAAAAACGTTAATTCAGGTAGAAAGGAAGGTGTCTAAAGCAAGAAAGTAACTGATGTCAAGATGCTGTTAATTTTAGGGTAGATTAGCCCTATTCTCTACCCGCATTATGTTAACTTAGAAGTCCTAGTGCCCATTCTCTTTTTTCAGTTCATTAAAGAGAAAGCAATCAGAGTATTCAATAAAGTACACCGGGCTTGAAAACCTAACCCACACATCATTTCAACTTTTGACAGTTATTTAAAATCATACCACAATTATAGACAGGTTACTAAGGCTCTTCGGTTCAAATTATTTTTAAGATTAGGTAAAAATATGTACTTTTTAAAATGAGGTGTCTATTTTATGAGATTCAGCCTACTATAATCTATAGTATAATAAGGTCCCATCTCCAGGAAGTTATCAGACACAATACACAGACCATTTTCAGGATCAATTAGAATTCAGTATATTTGACACTTAAATTACACTTAATAAAATTTTATATTCCGGGATAACTGAGATAGTCTTAACTTCATCAAACAAGTATCACTGCTGACAAAAATTGAGAATTTATGGGCTGAATGTCTTGATCCGATTTCACACTTTAATTAGACTTTTAAGTTTTCAGTAACCTGCTTTTAAAAAATATGTAAATCCATGTTTCTCAGAAAAGCTGAGTTCAGAATTTTTAAAATAATCCTGTACTTTGTGGACTTTATTATATTCATTTTGAGTTAAAATAGACTTTTAGTTTATATGTTTTTGAATCTACCTTAAATAGGACACAAAGAGCCCACTGTACCACACAGATTAAATGTTGACAGTGACTCGGTCTTCGGGGCTTAGAAGATATTAAAAGGACAGACTCTCCAAGGTTGTCCTCTATCACATTCAGCCGTGACTTTCTTGTAGAAGCAATTGTGTTGCGTACGAAAAATAAAGTGGAACAAACCACTCTACCCAACTCAACCAATATAGGGCTTCCTTTGTTCTACAAAACATAACTGGAAAGGTCAGCAAGACCTGTGGCCGTGGACATTCAAGGCTTAGAGAAGTCTAATTCAATGGCCCCAAAGCAAAATGACCCAAGACTTTCGGAGATGTCGTAGAGGAAAATGAAAACCGTTCATCAGTACTGAATGCTAAATCCCCATCAGGACTGCACGCGAGACAGGACGCGCACGTCCTGGGGCCTGGATGCAAAGCGCGAGGCCTGCCCGCTCTCGCTCTCACACGTCCAGAGGCTCTGTATGCGAGCCGAGCGTCAGAAAGCCTGCCTCGCAGCGCGCAGCTGGCTCGTGCGGAGGAGATAAGGACGCAAGGCGCGTCCAGGTCAGCTCTGCCCGGGGCTCAGCGGGGCGGCCGGCGGCCCGTGGGGGGCGGCCGGGGGCGGGGCCGGCGCGGGCGGCAGCTGCAGGTGTTGAGCCGGACCCGAAGCACCTGCTAACTGGAGCTCCCCGGTTTGCTCCTGCTGGGCGTGAAGGTGTTCCAGGGTTTCCTTGGAGAGCGTGATGACGTGCACGGGCTCGGTCTGTGCGGGCTCCATCTGGCTTTCAATCATGTCGAGGCCCTGAATGTGCTCCGTCTGGCCCTGAGGGGCGGAGAGGATGAAGTTCTGCAGTTGCTGGGGCTGCTGCGTGAGCAGGGCGAGGTCGGCAGCCTGCTCGGCCGCCATGTTCTGCGAACTCTCCGCAGTGACGATGCTGATTCCTTGGCTGGGGCCGGGCATGAAGTTGATGTTATGTACAGAATTGGTGACGAGAAGCTGAATTTCCTGCTCTCCAGAGGCAGAGAGCTGATACGGCTGCAGCTGAAGAATACTCCTGACCTCCTGGGTGTCAGGGCTGCCGGAAATGCCGCTGGCGTCCGACGCGGGCTTCTCTTTGCTGTGGATTTTCAAGTGGGCCTTCAAGTTGTCCAAGCGAGCGAACTGTAAGTTGCACTCGGGGCATGAGAAGGGCTTTTTGCCCGTGTGCAGAATGCAGTGTCTCCTCTTGGCACTGGAGTCTGAGAACGATTTGCCACATATGCCACAGGAGTAGGGCTTCTCTCCTCTATAAAAAATACACATTTGACTTTACAAACGGCTCTGCTTATTACTTCCTGATTATTTAGGGAGAAGAAGTCAAGAGTAGAGGACAATTAACTCGACTGGGAGTCATAAGCCATGGGTTCTTCTGCTAGCTTAAGGAGTCAGAGCAAGTCACCACTTTCGGGGGTTTCCGTTTCTGATCCTAAAGGAAAAAAGACGAGGCGGGGTTGCTGTCTGAGAAAGGGTGGTGCATGGGGCTGGGCTACATGTGATAACATTTTATGATCCTACAGTCGTATTTTAGATAAGAGAGCAAATATTTATATATTACACACATAAAGTTCCTTTTTGTTTTGTTTTCATTTTCATTGCCAACTTTTAGATTCCTGTGGCCAAATTTAAGTATATGTGATTGACTTCAATATTCAAAACGTGAGTAGGGACGCCTGGGTGGCTCAGTCAGTTAAGCTTCTGACTCTTGATTTCGGCTCAGGTCGTGTACCTCAGAGTTGTGAATCAAGCCCTGTGTGGGGCTCCATGCTGAGTGTGGAGCCTGCTTAAGGTTCTCTCTCCCTCTCTCTCCCACTCCCTCAAAAAAACCCAAAAAACAAAAACCCCAAGTTTGTCTTAGAAGTTACTATTAGTTAGTAATAGAAGTTAGTTATTTGTCTTAGAAGAACTACTGAATCAAATCTGGATGTGTGAACAAAAATGTTTATTCAGAAAACATCAAATTTAATATTTATTTTTGACTGAAGATTTAAACTTTGGATCAGCCCCCAGCCCAAAATAAAAATTCAAGAAATGAAATCAGTAATGCAAACTTTTGCTGGCCAGAACCAGTTTTCCTGATTTTGCCTAAGTTAGGAATTGCTTCATTGTAAAGATAAAATATGGTAAGCTACACAGAAAGTTCTACCCGTGTAATAATTTGGGGAGAAGGCCTGTATAAGTAACATGTCACCCAACTGAACACCAGGGTTGAATGAGGACTCCCATATAAAAAAAATATCTGTAAAACTTTACCTATGGATTCTGATGTGGGTCTGAAGAGAACTCTTTGCTGTGAAAGATTTGCCACAGATTTCACAAGTAAATGGCTTCTCACCTAAAAAAGGGACACTGTTTAGAAATATACATCCAACACAAAGTGAAAAGCAAAAATTACCCCACATTTTCACAATATTAAGAAAAAGGCAGTACCACTTGACTCCTTAATGAGCACGAATGAATGAAGCCCTTACCAAACACCTACTATGTACCTAAGCACTGCATGCTAAGTGCCAAGAGGATACAGAGAAAGTGTAAGATATGGTTCCTTCCCTTAAAAACTGAAACAAGGAGGTAGATGATTTATACACAGTAAACAAAAGAACACACCACATTTACTCCCGTACAGCCCACCCTGAGATAACTCAACTCTCATACCTGACCTTCCTGGGGACACTGGTCCACTAGGGTGGCCTGCATATTATTCACATTTATGTCTGCCTCGCAGTGTATCCAGAACCTGACCATATCTCACCACCTTCACTGCCACCCCCCAGTCCAGGCCACCACTGTCTCTGCAGCAGCCGAATGGGTCTCCCCACTTCTGTTCCAGCTTCCCTGTTGTCCACAATAAATGCAGCAACCACAGTGACCCTGTAGGCAGTCTGCTCATTTCACACTTCTGCTGCAAACACTCCAAAGGCTCCCTGTTCCCATCCGGAGATGAAAACCAAAGCCCTAGGCCTAGAGGCATCACACATCTGTCCGCCCCCCCCCCCCCCCCCCCCCCCCCCCCCCCCCCCCCCCCCCCC